>NC_092869.1:37410821-37502832 GCF_032062135.1 Pyxicephalus adspersus
TCACAATATATACCCTGTGCTGGGAGGGGGTCACAATATATACCCTGTGCTGGGGGGGAGCAGTGTTGTCAGTAATATGAAATTGGAGGTGTCCTACGATGGAATGGGGTTTGGCGAGTAGTCAGAGGCTTAGTTCTGTGTCTTTTTGATGGGTTCAAGTCTTTATGGAACAACCTAGGCCAACATGTGACATATTTACAATATATATATTTTATATATATTGAGGGCTGTGTTATAGAACTGCTATGACTATCCAAAATACAAAAAAACTTGGATAGCCCTAATTATTTTAGCTCTACGCTGTATGGTGCCTGTGGTGCTGCATACAGAACCATCCACTAGGGGCAATGTAACTCCTGCACATGTGCAGGATCAGCACCATCAGTGGCCATCCAATGGCCGAAAAAGTTTGCCATGCTCCCAAAACTCCACTGTGGAAACTTCACAGTTTGCTGCAGAGACTGCATAGCGGCATAGATGGCGGCTTTCTCTGATACAGCGATGTCAGATGTGGGACCTGTAAATGCTGCAGGGTGACTGCACCCTCATAATCGGCTCTACCAGTGGCCAGCAACGTAGGAGGTTTTCATCCCAAAAAGATAGTTTTTAGTGTTTTGTTTCTAAGTGAACCCGTGTTCACACTATTCACAATAGAGTATTAACATATTTTGGACAATCCTAAAAGCATGCATACACCTCTGTAGCTATGAGCCATGTGGAAGAATTCATCCTCCAAGTTCACAGCAGAGGCACAGAAATCTAAAGATGAATTCTGAGGAAACCGAAACAGTACGTTACTTTCCTGGAAAATGATCTGTATTCTTCCACAGTGTCCAGCAAACCTATAATACTGGATTCACAAGCTCAGCCGCCATTGTCCTTTATTATATGAAGAGTGGCTGATTGTGCACCAGCCAACTGTCTGGCTTGATAAAGTCACATGGCGCCGACAGATACTTTGTAAGGACACCCTACAATCTTTCTCTGTCCATGACTGGTCTTGGATCATGTTGGTCACATGCCTATCACCATGATTAAAGGGCCCAATGGGTCAAGGGACCTACAGTTGTGTTGAGCAGGCATCAGGCTATGTTCAGACTGGTGGTAAGGTTTTGGGGTGGTTACCACGTCCTCATGCCAGTGAATCGTGGCCTCGAGGGAGACTCGACAAGTAGCTTGTACCCATGGCAGCCCCAAGGAAAATAAATGAGGGTAGTAGTGTTCGAATTCCGGTTGTCCTTATATTCGATCTGAATATGACTGTTCGAATTCAGATAGACCCAACCTGAAAAACACGGGATTCGACTTTGCAAATAGGTGTGTAAAAAAATGTGTTAAAAAAAGAGGTATTATATGGTATTATATGGTAAAGAAATTTATTGAATGTGTGTGATTTGTGTAACTACCTTTTGATTTATAATTTTATTATTAAATAATTTTATTTATATTTTACACGTTATCTCACATGGCTGCACAGTCATGGGAATCCTCCTGTCAGTTTGGGATCCCCGGGCACTAGAGGTTAAATGAGGACAAGTTTCCCCATTCATCACTTCATTTGCTCTGTGATTGGCTGAGGAAAGGTTAACCATGATGATAGCTCAAGCGTCATCAGGATTTTCATTTCCCCAGCCAATCACAGAGCACTAGAGGTGAATGAATGGGGAGACTTGTCCCCATTTAGCCTCTAGTGCCTGGGGATCCCATGGGACCCTCTATCCAAGAACAGTTACTCTAGGGCTGCAAGAGCAATCAAGGAAGCGGAGCTGTCAAGTCTGCTCCCCTGATTGCTCTTGCAGTTCTACAGAGTCCCGAAAAATAACCCAAATTTTCCCCCTATTGACTTTGGTGTTCAAATTCGACGTTCAATCACTCGAACAATATGGTCCTATTCGATCGAATAGCTGTCAAATCGAATAGTGAAATATTCGACCAACACTAAATGGAGGTCTTACCACTTCCATCTGCAGACACTGCTGGTTTACGAGATGCCACCCACCAGGAGTCACATAGGATCACTTGATCCCAAAGCAGGACTGAACCTAACCTTAGGTCCGAGGACATAAGGTCCCTCACAGGTCCTTCCCCCTGTGGCTGGAGATAGCGGAAAATGAGAAAACTCATAATGTTATAGCAAATAACTGATTTGGGGCTGTGACTAATTTTGTGTGAGATGCGTTAGATATTCAAAAAAGTTCAGCTTTTACACTTTTTCTATTTCTTTCTACTGCAGCAGAATCTTGGCAGCCCTCTAATATTACCAAGCAGATGTTTCTAAGCTGTTAAATCTAGAGAATCATAATCTTTGGAGATCTTTGAGAATAAATAACATCACATTACAAGCAGCTAAAGAGGTGAGCGGTGGCTTGTTTTAAAGCGTGTTTATTTTGTTAAGATCAGGTAAATTGTGAATTGTCCGGAGTCTAGGTACAGGTGCAATGGGCTCTAAATGACTGTTGAGAGTTGCAGAAGCTCCTTTCAACTCTCCTTACCATCATCATTTTACTTTTGATTAAAGTTCTCTTAAGGCAAGTTGGATTTAAAATGCTGCAAAAAATTATTTTTTCATCATTCCCAGAGGAGGAGAACAAATGTATACACAGCGCTGTTCAGTTCTATGGAGAGTACAGGGAGGAGGACTAGCGAGGGGCACCCCAGAGTCATCCCCGGTCAATCATAGATCCGCCAGGACAGATCAGTGAATGAAGCCAGGGAAACAACTTACATATGCTAGATTTTCAACCAAGACAACTACGATCATTTGTCTTGGCCAACTATCATCTACCACAGTGTTTCCCATCCAGGGTACCTGCAGAGGTTATCAGGGGTTTTTTAAAGCATACCTAAACTTAGAATTTTCACTTTGCATAAAAGTGTGGACAACTCATTTATGTTATGTAAAAAAAATCTGTGTTTTTTTTTTAAAGGGTGCAGCAGTACCCCCTAATTCTTGATCGCCTAGGCTATCGTGAATGAATGGGACCGCAAAGCCTCCTGGGATACCGACGTCACGCATCCCGGTAGGCTCTTGCTCGGGCATTTCGGTAGCACACCTCGGGCATTTGCAGAAGGAGCCTTTTCATCCAAAGGAAACAAAAAGCCAATCTCACGCATGCGCAGTGGGATCTCGCGCTTGGGTCAAGCGACGTAGGAAGAAGAATGCGGAAGTAAAGGAGAAGATTAGGAATGAGCGAGCGAAATCTAAAAATTCGTTCTCGCAGCGAATCGAGCCGTTCTCGCTTACCGAACATGTAAGCAGAACGGCCTGTGTAAATTCAGACGTCGAGATCAAATTTTTGAAGACCTGCAAGAGCAATCAGGGGAGCGGAGCTGACAGCTCTGCGCACCTGATTGCTCTTGCAGCTCTATAGTATGTGTTTTTGCATAAAGGTTCTCTATCCAAGAACACAGGAGTCCCGTGGCTGTGCTCATCATGAAGGAATGCGCACAGGAGCATTCCCATGGCTGGATTCGCGGTACTCCTCCTGTAATAATTTCCTCAATCTTCTGATGGTTCCGCGAAATCAGTACACCAAAATTTTGCGGACCCATCAGAAGGTCCAGGAAATTTTCGTAAAAATGTCAGGCATTTTACGAGGCATTCTCCCTCATCCCTAGAGAAGATGGCGATGCCTGGAGACGCCGGCCCGAAGACAAATACCGATGGAAGAGACCTCAGGACAAATTGACTGCGCTGCGGGATTGAAGGTAAGTGTATTTTTTTTGTTTAGGCTGTTTTTGAGTTTAGTACCCCTTTAAACAATAAGCACTTTGTGCCTCTCAGGTCAGTTTTTTGGGCACGAATAATCTTTTTGGCTGTCTGTAATTGTGACAATTTTCCCCTGGCCTCCAATGTAGGGTGCAGTATTCCTATTGATCACTATGTTATTATACTGTGATCTGTGCATATGGTAATTAAAGAAGGGGTTCCCTTGAAGAAGTTATTTAAAGCATTACCCCATGTTAAAAAGGTTGAGAAAGGCGGATCCAGCATGTGCATGTAGTCTTGGGACTCTAAGGCTTCTATTTCTAAAGAGGTGAATCTGACATTCACTGCAACATTGTCTGGTGAAGAATCAATTACTGCCATTAAAAAAAATGGTTCTGGAAGATCCTCTTCCACCTGCGGGATTCACTGCTTTCCTCCAAAATTGGTTCTTTGGCCGCTAATTAAATTTCACAGAATCCTTTTATCACTACATTTAACAGTAACTTAAAGTGTAGCCCTGGCTCCCGTCTAACCACCTGAATACCTTGACAAAATGAAATCAGTGGATTACAGTCCCCCAGTGACCCAAATAATAACACGGTAATGGCAATACACAAAAAAGAAATTTCCATGCCGATGCCCAGATGCATTGTATCGCATTATGCTGAGGAGTACTGGAACTGTCATTGACAGAGTTCAATTACTACTTGTTTTGCATGTCAATTTACTGCTAATTGCTCTTTACAAACAATATTTATGCAAATTATACTCTTTAGTCTTTGAGAAATTATGATTATCTGACTTTTCCTCTAGCAGCAGGTATTCCATCTTGTTTTTAAATACTTGCCCTGGTTACAATAACATGGACCACATACTCTTTAATTCCTTGGTGGCTGAAAGGTTTCCTGTGAAAGTCACACTTGCCTTCTCTTTTACCTCTATAATATAATTATTCCCCCTTATCTTTCTGCTCTGCACGCCCTTCTGTAATTGCTCTATTTAAATAATTACAGCCATCCGAAACACAAATAAATGCTGTATTCTTCTGATTATGTGGGAGGTGAAATAATAATGGTTTAGAGCTATTTGTGCAAAGCAGAACAGACTTGATGCGCTACAAGTTGTGTAATGCATTGTCGGAATAGGGAGATAGACACAAAGTAGATCGGCTTTTACCTAAGCTGGCCCCATAGAAAGGAACATTGGCAAAGGAAATTAAATGGAAACAGAAGAAATCACTTTTTGGGGTTTATTTATGAACAATTAGCATTGCGTTTCATTCAACAAAAGTAATTGCATGCATTAGAATACAATGGCCAGTTGGGTTAAGGGTTATCTAAAGGTCGTTGGGAGTTCTGAGGATGAGGGCGATTTGAAGATTTTTATTGTGAAAGCTGAAAACCTTCAAATTAAAAAACTGTGTCCAGGCAGGTGTTTTATTGTCGAAGGGGCAGGTGATATCCCCTCTGCAATAAAAAAAAAAACATACCTGCCTGGCCACAATTGCTTGTCCTTGCTCTGGCATAGGCCCAGCTGTCTTCACCCGATTTTCTTCCTGGCATCTTAATTGCTCGGGTCGGGATAGACTGATGAAGCAGCTTGGAAGGCTGTGAAACGTCTTCAACATTACAAAAATAGGTACAGCTGACTGTGACCAACTTCTACATACCTTCCGTTAGAAGAGCACTAATGTCTAAAATGTTGAGCATTAACAATATTCCTTCAATGAAAACGCCTGAGCATAAGAGAGATTTTCACATACTTATCCATATAATGTAGTCACTGCCCATTATTTTAAAAATGTGCCCTTGCCTACCATTATTTTAAAAATGTGCCCTTGCCTACCCGTCTTCTTCTGTTTCCTAAAACCCTTACTACTTAAGCTACGTACACATGTCCAATGGTTCTCACCTGATAATCGTCTCAGAACCGATATCAGACGAGAATCTGGCGCAAAAGATCCTTTCCAACGACTATAATTGCACATGTGTATGCAGCTTTACCCACCAATCCACATTTTCCCTTCTATTGTGTGCTACCTCTCCCACCTCTTAGATTTTAAGCTCTTCAGGGCACGGTCCTCTCCTCCTGTGTTACTGTCTGTATCTGTCATTTGCAACCGCTATTTAATGTACGGCGCTGCTTAATATGTTGGCACTATATGAATCCTGTTTATTAATAATAATATTTTGCTACCCCTTCGTTATATTTTTAGAAAATTCTAGGTAAAGAAACTTTAGTGTAGGTAAAGCCTAAGCCCTGCTTCCTGTACACTCTCCCATCATGACACTCATTTTATTTCTACATCCCCATAAAATAACATGCACTTTTAGGAACAGGGGAAATGTGACTGCCTCCTATGATGCATTTCTCAGGCTTGAACATCCTATAGCGAAGCTTAAATACTGTCAAGTGCACAGTCAGAGCTGCAGACCTGTGGAGTTAATAATAAGGGTAATAATAATAATAATAATGGGTGAGGACCAGGGAGTTGGACTTTAAAAAGGACTCTTCACTTTGCTCTGTAAAAAAGCAGCAGATGCAGCAATGGTGACATACAAAGTGCAATAGCTCAACCTAACCAATCAGCTTAGAGCAGGGTTATTTGGAGGATGGTAGGGGTTCCTTGAGCAAAAAGCAATTTGTACTTCTCAGGTCAGTTTCCTCTGATACCAATGAATCCTTTGGTCATCTGTAAATGTGGAATCTGTTTCACTGACCACCACACTAATATACTATGAGTGGTGGATATAGTAATTATAGAAGGGGTTCCCTGAAGACTGAAAGTTATTTCAATAGTTCCCCCATATTAAAAGGATTGAGAAAGGCTGGGTTAGAGCATCAGAAAACTTAAAGCAGTTTGACAGATGGGTACTATGGGTTATGGACATTACTTTCTCCACCTTGTTAATCAAACCTGAAAGTCTTCTTCTCTCCCACATACTGATTCTAGCCAAGCTGCATTTATTTTTACAAACAGTTGTTGAGCATCCCACATGTAAAACTCACGCTGCTGAATTTTTTATGATGCTGACATTAATAGCTATATAATTTTATTAGCTTTTTTATGACAACCCCTAGTTTTTATTTACACCAAATAATATAAGTGCCATAAAGGATTGATGAAAAGACCTGATGGGGGGAAAAAATATTTACACAGACTTTTCTTGCTTCTAGGCTGACACATACTAATTATAAAATGGCGGATTTTAATTCTGCTGTTGTGACATTTTCAATTAAACAGAGAGCAAATTATTGCAGCATCTCGGAAATGAGATAAAACAGATTGGAATGTTAAAGTTTATGTTCCAAATAATTATATTCCAAGGCACCTGGATTATCCAACACAAGAGGTTTATTTCATAAAGCAAAGACCCCTGTTTGTCAAAAGCAGTAACCCACAGCAAAAATCACTGTTCATTGATCAGTCTACAAGTACCTGAAGGCTGATTGGTTGCTTTGGGTATTTTGTACATCGGCCAGGTTGGTTACTGACTTGCTGGATGAGCAGGATAGGATTGATAGGAAAGTTACTCTTCTCTGGTGAATATATATACATTGCAAGTATTGTGATAAACTTTATTGCAGTTTCTTGTTATGAAAATACTGATATAAATCTTGGCAGCACTTTTGTTAAGGAGGAGCATGGCTGATTTAAATAAAAGGAATCAACATCATCATACATTTATAAAGCACAGCTATGTGCTTATAGCTTCTCCGGCTACGGGGAGCCATTATTGGAATGGATGAATCATAGTTACTGTACATAGTTAGTCTGGTTGAATAAAAAGAACCCCTCATGGATTTTAATGTTACCTGGGGATCCATTGCAGAGAGTTCCTCTTGCCTTCTGTTCTGGGGACAATCTTTTACCATACAAAAGAGGAAATTTCAGAATTCATATTACTTTTTAAATATAAATACCTCTGTGTTGCTGTATAGGAAGTGAGCCACCAAACCTACATGTTCAATACAACAGGGAAGTGTTGCCGGTACACAAACGAGTAGAACAAGCCTTTTACTAATTAAAACTTGTCCCTAGTACCATGCTGTGCATGAGTGTTCCACATGACATGCATGGGTGCCTCACATAAAATACGGAAGTGTCCTATTTATCATATATAAATGCCCTAGGAGTTCTTCAGGTGGATTGAGTGCTTCACATAACATTCATAAATCACCTTTATTTATAAAGCATGAAATCTAACATTCAGAGACTTTTTTTGATGGTAATCTTCAGGGTCCATGTGATTTATAGGGCAGTGATTGACAATGTGTATGAAGGCCTCACCTAATATGCATGAATGTCCCATATAACATATATGAGTTCCTCACCTAAAGCAGAACTATACCTAAAAACTAAAAAATTGTGACTGGGCAGGTCTTAATTTGCGGAAGGGACAAGCAATGTCCCTTCTGCAATATAATAAGTTTACCTGCCTGCTTGCAATGTGTGCTGCCATCTTCGCCCAATGTTCTTCTCAGAGTTAGGCCTTCGACCATTTCATTGGCATGCACACAGGTGTCCATTAAATCCTGACAGCCCCCCAGCATCATACACTGAGCTGTGCATGCAAACTACAGTTCCACTTGACCTATATGTATATACATAACATAACGTGCATGAGTTCCCCACACAGGGCCTTATTTATTCAAGTTCTCCAAGGCTGGGGAGGATACACTTTCATCAGAGAAGCTGGATGATCCAGCAAACATGGAAGTCATCTGCTATTTGTTAGCAAATGTTTTTAATCCTGGACCAGATCTGATCCAGGATTGCTGGATCACCCAGCTTCACTGATAAAAGTATATCAAGGCCTCCAGCTTTGGAGAACTTTATTAAATTAGGCTCATACCATGCATGATTGTTTTACATAATGTTCAGAGGTGTTTCACACAATATGGATTATTGTCCTATATTTGCATGAGTGTCTCATGTAATGTGCATGGAAATGTTTTGTTGCAGGTGAACACACAATATTGATATTAGTAGCAGTGAAGGGAATGTTCCCAAACTTTATAAGTCCATAGCTACCATGACCCTGGTAAGGCTTTGCGCCTTCTGGCATCTTCACCACTAACACATTGCCTTTAGGGTTATCAGATCCTCAGACCCGCAAGAAATATGGCTGATGTTTTGTTTTTTTTTATTTTGTAGAAGAATCCCATCAGTCATCGCACTCCCAGGTCTTTCTTTATCCTGCGTTTGATAGATGAAGTGTAATAACTCTTCTTGCGGTAAAGCCCATTTAAATCGTTTCAGGGAACGTTCGCCAATTAAATGCCTATGATCGATCTATTAACAAGCATTCATCACTGTTACAGGATGCCAGACTGAATATGGTGGGGGAGTCCAGCCAGCAGCCTGCACAGCGCAAATATGTCAACATAAAACATTCATGAACCTATGTTATGTACTGCCATACATCTTACTCAGCTACTGACTTTACTTTTTTTCTTACTTTGATTGTAACACACTACCTACAAATCCAAGAGCTTTTTTATTCCATGTGCACTTTTATTCCATTATTGACACAGATCACAGCAGTCATTAGAAGCTGTAGTATTTAAAATGTTTAGTCCAGCCATTCTGCCCCTAGGGTTCCTCCAGAAGTTGCCAGGGGTTATTTAGGCTCTGACTTATTGACCTCCCATAAGATTGTGCTTGCCTAGTTTTAGAGTCAAAACCACTTGGAAGAGCCAACTGCATAAAATCAATATCCTTTTTAGTGTTCTTCCAGGATAGGAATTCTTCCCACTGGCAAACAATGCAAACAGCATTGTTCCCATTGATTGGTTTAGCAGGGGCTTCCCAACAACTGAAAAAATGGTTCCCCAAGGATTAAAAAAATGATAAAGGCTGGTTTAGTCCACACAAAAATGTTTCTGTTTCTGTTTAAAACAGTTTATGTTTTAGTCTTCTAGATACTTTTTTCCTTGGGCATTCCAGCAGCCAGTTTTCACTGTCAAAGTTCTTATACATAAGTTTTATACAGCTTATCCTGGAGTTTTGGCTGCTCACAACTACCTTAGGGTATTTCCACTTTCTCCTTATAATACAGGTAATAACCTAACAAGGAGAGGGGAAGCCATTGTAATCATGGCTGGTGGGGATAGTTGAAGCTCAAGGGGCCACATGATTGGCTCAGTAGCTTTCTCTCTTGTCTTTGCAGCACTAGGGTCCCAGGTTATGATCTCGTCTGGGACGCAATCTGCATAGAGTTTGTATGTTCTCCCTGTGTTTGTGCGGGTTTCCTCTGGATAATCTGGTTTCCTTCCACATCCAAAAAAAAAAAAAAAAACAGCTAGGTTAATAGGCTTCCCATTGAAAAATTGGCCTTAGATTACAATGACATATGACTATGGTAGGGACATTAGATTGTGTGTACTGAGGGACAGTTAGAGACATGACTTTAGACTTTGTAAAGTGCTGCGTAATATCTTGGCTCTATATAACTACAAGATTAATATTAAAGAATGGATGTCTTACCACAGGAGTTACCAAGATATATAAGACAGTGTTAGGCACTTGAACTCATTCGCCATCCCTCTTCACCATATCCTATGATAGATGTTTAGGGTAGGTGATCCTATCTATAAAGGACTAGCAACTGAATTTATAATTGCAGGAACATGGATGTGGGTTCATGCTCTTGGGTGCAATCTTTTGGTATTGTTATTTATAGATATTAATATAATAAAGTTAGGTTAACATATAATATACAGTCGATATTCTCCCAACTCTTGGATGTGAGTCCTTGGAAAATTCTGCCAGTGATTCTTGTACATTAACTTTGAACCTTTTTAGAAAAGTTAAGGGTGTTAAAGCCACAGGATGGGCCAAGTTCATATTAATTCCCATGGCTTTGGAATAAAATGTCCAATACGCTCATATACTGTATCTGTAACGGTCACAACTATTGCCATATAATGTAGGAGGGTTGGGTAGAAGGTTACAGCAGAGCCCTCACATTCAGAACAAACATTCTAGGTTCTGTCATTTTCATCTGCGCAACATTTCCAAAATCCGCCCCTACCTGTCCCCAGGGACCACCAAACTCCTTGTACACGCTCTTATCATCTCTCGTCTGGACTACTGTAACCTCCTCCTCTGTGGTATTCCACTAACCCTACTCTATCCTTTACAAACTATTATGAATGCTGCAGCCCGATTCATCCATCCTTCCTTCCGCTCCTCTTCCGCTGCATCTCTTTGCAGTTCTTTTCATTGGCTTCCATTTCACCTTAGAATCAAATTAAAGCTCCTGTGCTTTGCCTTCAAATCCCTCCACAGTTCTTGTCCCACATACCTTTGTGACCTGGTAAAAAATTACCACCCTAGCCGCTCTCTCCGCTCCTGCAATGACCTACTAATGACTTCCTCACTCATAACCTCATCTCACGCACTGCTCCAAGACTTTTCTAGAGCTGCCCCGACTCTCTGGAATGGTCTTCTTCGTCCTATTCAGCTTGCTCCTACTTTCTGCTCATTCAAAAGAGCATTAAAAACACATTTTTTCAAACTTGCCCACTCATCTTCTGTCTTTTAAAACCCTCACTACTTCCCACCACTACATATCTCCCCTCCTAATGTCTGTTACTTTCACCTCCTAGATTGTAAACTCTTTGGAGCAAGGTCCTCTCCTGTCTGTATCTGTCTGTCATTTGCAACCCCTATTTAATGTACAGCACTGCATAATATGTTGGCGCTATATAAATCCTGTTTAATAATAATAATAACTCAACAAGTATTCCTAGTAGTTTTTTATTATCCAGAGTCTATGGCTTGTCATACATAATACATAGATTAGTAGGCAATAGTTAGCACTACAATCAATCTAAACATGGTTTGTGATTATCAGAGCTTGAATAAGATGCAATATGACTGGTTCAGGGGATAAAATACAGCATTAGAAAATAGTGAATCACTAATATTTTCACTACAAGGTTGCCAAAACAGAATTACACGTAAGAAACAAATGTTATAATTGATAGTTGCTCATCCTAATCCTTCTGAAAGCAAGCAGATCCTATAGAAACCTGGCAATCTGCCCATCTATGGTCACTCTAGGTATTGCTGCTAAAACTTTCAATTGTATAAAAGTGATATATTTATATAAAGTTATGATTATTATTAAGTTTTTATAATAGTATTAATTCTTTCTTCCCAGTAGGTAATGTTGGTCTCATGGTGCCACAAGGGATTTCTGGACATCCTGGACCAAAGGAAGGATAGAGAACATTCAGGTAAAGGTCATCAGAAACAACTGCCTGAGAAAATAATCTGCGAACCAAATATGCAAAACATCTGTAGTTTTGTAGTCCAAAACAGAAGAGCAGATAGATGACACTACTCCTCCATAGATATATTACAGAAATGAGTGTTGACCCCCATTGGACAGGAAGGGTGTTACTTGCAGGATCACCAGGGGAATATAAAAAAAAAAAATGAATGCAGCCACCACCACATTTAAGGTCCGACAAACTGCAATATGATTTATATTTACATCAAAATTATATATATATATATATATATATATATATTAAGTTTGAGTTTAGATACACAGAAGACCAGATCATTTACAGAGAGACGGATTTTCTGTAGATCCCACCAGAATCTGCAGCAATCTTCCTTTGAACATATTAATAGAATATCATGATAGTCTCCTTTATAACCACCAAGTAGATTTCAGCTAAGCTGATATTTATTTGATTTTCTGGTCTTGTTTAAATGTTCTTTAATATTTGTTTTTCATTTTAAGGTTTTGTTTTCTCTGCACTAATCCATTTGTAAGATGTTTGAACAATTTTAATCATAACATTTCTAAAAGCAGGGATGGGATAAAGGTAAAAGGACCTTTGGGCACCGAGATAACTGCGCCAACTACAGCTCAGTAAACTAACATACTGATTTGCTATCACATTTCTCAATCCAAAACTTCTGTGAATGTGGCAGAAATAACTTTTACTTTCCTAAAATTCAATCTTTGAAAGTTTAGAAGGCAATGTGGCAAGTGCAGTGTCATGAATTTCTTTTTTATGGGCCAGTAAGTAAAATATTTTATCATTCCTATCTCTCATAGTAGAACATTTTATAGTAAACTCCACCAAACTACTGGTAATAATGATAGTTATAACATAACAATAACTCATACCACAAACATTATAAAAATAAATGTGAATGCCTATAAAATTATATAGGAGGTTTTATAAAAATGTCAGTGTAAAGCACGTGACCACACCCACACATTGATACTTTTCCAGAGGTTTCCCGCCTTATTGGCTGGAGTCAGAACCTAGAGGGAGGGATGTCAGTCCTCCTAGTCATGTGACATTGTTTCATCTTAGTGATTGGCCACTAGGCAGGAAGAAGCAGCACAAGTGTATATTATTAAGGGAGGTAGTTGGGATTTACACAATGGGCCCATTTTTTTAAAGGTCTTCTGGAGAAGATAGACTATTATGGTAGAACCTTGATGATACAACAAATCTGGAATTATTTTATTAAACATCATGCTTGTTATTGGTGGGCAATTGTTTTCAATCCTAGACCAGATCTATTCCAGTATTCCAGTCCATATCTAGTCTTGGAGAACTTTAAAAATCAGGCCCAAATGTATTTTAGAACATCCAACATCCTGAAAATTGAAAATATTATTTGCCCTTATTAGCATTCATGTATATAGAGGCTGTAATATGTCTGAAATCATTTCCCTAGTCTAGGCCTTAAATCATCCAAGGGGATGAGCAGTGACTTTAATAAAAACCTTTAAATGGCTTACAGACCTCAGAGGTAAAGGATCCTCTGCTACTGACTCATGTTGGGGTCTTAGAGACTTAGGACCTGTTTTATGAAAGATCTCCAGGGCTGGAGAGAACTGTAGGGGCTAGGAGATACAGAGGATCATAAGACTCATTGTGTTTTGAAAAGCATAAAACCTTTCCCTTCTTTTGTCTGTTGGCCTGTACTAAGCTGCCACTGGGAATAAAAATAAACCCCATTCTACCTCCATTCATAGCAGAAATGTTTAGTATATAAAAGATATGACATTAAGGGGTGCTGCTTGTACCAAATGGTGCTCTTATTCATGTGTACCTAGGCAGCTGATGTCCAAATTTGCCCCTGGGCGCATAGCACTCCAATATCAAGTCTTTAATATGAAATCTTTGTGTTAAGATATTTGGGAGGTAAGAGTAGTGATAATGTATACTAAAGCAGTGGTCCCCAACCTTTTGCAGGTTGCGAACCACTAAATTTACGGACTCTGGACCACTCATGCACGAGGAGCCATGTGACACTCAAAGGGGAAGAAACTACCCCCCAAGGTGACATCATGATGTCAGAACTTGCCCAGAGACAACCCGCCCACCGCCCTGAGCCTACGACATGCGCCTGAGCAAAGGACAACATGGTCTGTGGCTCTGGCCGGTGCACCCCCCCCAAGCTGGGTCCTTCTCCTGACCCTGCCGGGGAGGTGCACCGGCCAGGGCCGCGGACCACCAAAATTTTCTCAAAGGTTAGGGACCGCTGTACTAAAGAAAGAAAGACTGACTTTTAGTTATCCTGTAAACTATTTTCACTTGAATGTATTTCTTTTCTCTTAAGGCAGCTGTAAACAAGCCAGATACATATCCAGAAAGTGAGATCTCATGCAGCCATTGTTTCTGTACTTCTGTCTCACATGTCCAGTAATGGCTAAAAATGAGAAGGGTCAGGAACAATGTGTACAAAAAGCCAAAGAGAAGTAATTAAACCCCATCTTCACTTTAGGCAAAACTCCCCATCTACTCTGCTCCCAGGTTAATAAATGTTAATATATTTACTTTGATTTCATATTTAATTGAGCCATTCTTATATCACCTTTCTCTTTTGTCCAGCATCCAGAGGAGTGGAGTTTTCCAATAAATCTACCATTTAAAAGGTCACAATAGACATTAAACTTGTTTTGAATAAGTCCTTATATAAATTTCTTTTTAACCACATTTTAGTGTTTCCAGATTGATATATACCCAGCAAGCAGCAAAATACACCTAGCCAATAGAAAACAATACAAATAGTAAAACAGAAATAGAAATATCTCCTTCCAAGCTGCAGCAGCTTTCATGAACTGTAGATCTTCCTCATCCCTCTTCTGAATTTAACAACTCACAGTGGCCAGGGACTAAGATACAACATTTTATGACTAAATTGCAATTATACAGCCACAAGCGCATTTCAAATACCCAGCAGGGCAAAATAAAAGGCTGAGCTGAAAAATATAAATTTTTATTCATAGGCATTATATATGAAGAGCAGCTTAGACTGTTATTAACAGAGATGTGTCTGACTATTCAGTTTTACAACTGACCTTTATTTCTGCTTTGCGTAATAAAATCGTTTGAAATGTTAACAAAACAGTAACTCACTGATGCTTTTTACGATTAATTTATCAACCCCCCATGGTTCAGTATACATTTATGTTTGAAGATGACAGTGAATAAACCTATAAGGATAGATTTTCTACTCCATTGGTGTCCCAGACCTAAATATAAGATATATCTAACAGCATATACACTGAAAGTTCTTTAGGAATGGGTGTAATTGGTGGAATAAAGGGAAAATATTTGCCTCTAAATGTCATCTAAGTTGCTCTCCAGTTCTTTTGGAGAGCCCAGCTTATTATTGTTCAGCATTTCCGAAGATCTGTATGTGTTGCACATGTTAGAGCACCTTAGTTGGGTTGTAGGTTTGAAGTTCAGCAGACATTGGGCTAAGGTCTTCTCTCCATAATGGTAATCTCGGGAATGGCTAGTGATTCTCAACCAGGTCTCTGTGGAACCCTAGGGTTCCTCTAATAGTTTCTAGAGGTTCCTTGAGCGATGAGCAGTTTGTGACTGTCCAGTCAATTTTACAGATTCCAATTATCTTTGGCTATCTGTAAGGGTGGCAGCCTTCCCAATGACCAGGAGTGTAAGAGATATTCTTCCCACTGACCAACCACACTAATGTATAGTAAATATAGCAAGGGGTCCTTTGAAGACCTAAAATTGAATTTAAGGGTTCCTTTATGATAAAAAAGGTTTTGCCTTCAAATCTCTCCACAGTTCTTGTCCAACTTATCTCTCTGACCCGGTAGAAAAATACCCCCCTAGCTGCTCTTTACACTCCTCCAATGACTATTAATGACTTTCTTACTCATAACCTCTTCACATGCACAGCTCCAAGACATCTCTAGAGCTGCCCCAACTCTCTGGAATGGTTTTTCTCATCCAATTCGGCTTGCTCATACTTTTTGCTCCATTAAAATGGCACTCAAAACCCATCTTATCAAACTTGCCTACCCATTTTCTTCTGTGTCTTAAAACCCTCACCACTTACCACCATTCCGTATCCCCCTCCTATTGTGTGATACTTTCCCCGTCTATTAGATTGTAAGCTCTTCAATATACCTTCTCTTCTATGCTATATGCAGCACCTTTTGGCATTTTGTCTGTCTTAGGTCCCAGGATCCATTAGAGTTAGTGTTTTATTGCCTTGGTGTTTACTAGCCTGACTTGAATGTGATTTGGAGAAGAGGGAAAGTGATCCTGGATTTTGTCTTTGTGTCCTGTGTTTTGTCCCGCCATCATTCGGAGATTTGGAAAACCAAGATAGGGTGCAAAACCTAGAGACAGGGAGATGGTTGAGAAACTGGCTAGGTTGGGGAAGGTGGCCAACAAATTACAAACATTAGTATCAGAAGAAACACGGAAGTGCCAACTTCAATTATTTATATAGCTTGATAACTAGCAATTAGCAAACTATTTAGGATTCCTTAAAAAAGGTAATAATGATGGTTTTTATAAAGCAAAAAATCTGGCATTCACCAACAATTCTTATTACAAACACCTGGAAGATTCTTGACCATAGAATGTTTGGTGAATGTCACACTTAAATCAATTTGAAGCTAGAAGAATATTTCTTTTCTATAATCTAATAAAAATGTTTGTAGGAGTCATGGTAAATTGTAAGACTAAGTTCACACTGGCGAAGAGGTTGCGGTCCATTTACATGTAGCTTCTCCCAGTGGCAGCTCCATTGAGAAATAATTGAAGAGAAAGTGAGTGGTACTAGAACCATCTACTGCTGCCAACTGTCAAATGAGCAAACGCTGGTTCTTTAAGAACCAGCACTGTGGTGCAAGTGACCGAGTTCTGAACCTACCTTAAGTATCCTGGCATTATTGTACAAGTTGATTCAACTAGTTGACTAGAGTTGTCCTTTACCAACAAGATCTTGTGGGTCCTAGTTTATTTTTATTTGACAACTAAATATTCTTTATTTTCTTACTTAGGCCATACAGCAAAAAAAAAACTAAAAACATATAATTTTTCTAACCTGTTTTTACAGAAGCCTGGTTCTCTCTAATTAGGGATAAATCAGTCATTTTACATCTATAAAAGGCCAGCAGGGTACCTTTTATCAAGCAGAAATTATTTGTGCTGCAGGCAATATTAGCTGAAAAGCGTTTGCTTATAAAAATTGTTAAGGAAGTATACATAATGTACATTCATTTCTTGCTCTGAGGCAGCAGGTATCAGTGTTCCAGCATTCACCTGATTATTATTACATACCAGATGATGAAAAAATGTACTCTTTGTGTTTTAGAGAAGGTACATTGCGGCTATTTACCTCAGTACAGATCCAAGGAAAAAAAATGCAGTATTGGAGGCGGAAACACTGGGCCTGTTTAATGAAGTTCTCCAAGGCTAGAGAGGATAAGCTTTCATCAGGGAGGCTGGGTGATCCAGCAAACCTGAAAAGGATTTCTAAAAAATTGTTTGCTATTTGTTAGCAAATATTTTCAATCCTGGACCAGATCTGTTCCAGGTTTGCTGGATCACCCAGCTTCATTGATCAAATAAATTGGGCCCAATGCTGGTACGTACCACCTTGCTGCAGCTGTGTTGTGTGTAAAACCCCATACAGACGTCCGATAAATGTCAGAGAATTTTTGCTAGAAATGATCTTTCGTGATTATTTCAAGTGCCAAATAAATGAACGAGTGCTGTACATAGAGTGCTGCTCTGTTCTATGAAGGAGGGGAGAGGAGAGGATGAGCAAGCAGCACCCTGCTGCACTCTCTTTCATAAGAGTAAACTGTGGTCGTTCCCACTTGGTCATTGATGTCATAGGAAAGCTGTACACATTTTTGCCCAAGACAAGCACCACTATTAATCTTGGGCAATGATCTAATGTGTATACATAGCTTAAAAGTAACCAAAGCAAACAAGGCAGTTGAAGGGCCAAATCCAGTCTGGTAACCCCCCTGTCCTCATTACCCCCACTACTCATGCAATTCACCCCACCCTGCACCCAACTCTCATCTCTAAAAGAAATGTAAAACACGCTTTGTTCTTTGTAAGTCAGAGCTATTAACACTGCTTGATATTCCTGTGGTTGTCAGCCTATTTTAGCAAGTTACCAGCTCTCTAAATCTCTGGCAGGATATACAAGTTTTTGGGGACTTGCAGCAATTTTAAAGGTACAAAACATACATGTGCATGTATTACAGAGCCTGTATTTCACAAATACAACCATATATCCTATTTGGGGCAGAAAAGACTTGACTTGCTAGTCAAGTCCTGCCAGACTAAAAAAAATACACCAGGATGTAGTTAGGTCCTCCTACAATGTCTCCACCACTGTCTGGAACCCTGTCAGGACCCATGGCCAGTATGATAGCAAGAGACCATCAGAACTTGAATGACCACATTCATTTGTAGAGACAAAAGGGCTGAATAACTAAAGGGTTTGCTACATTCTTGTTCCAGGTAAGCACTTTTCTTACATCCAGACATCTAGAATTTCATTAGGGTCAACCACAGTAGACTATGTTTGAAAAGATTCCTTTAAAACAGGGGTAGTCTTGGAAACATTTGCCCCTTTTCTTTTCTTTATTACCCTGGTCCACCATATACAACAAAGAAATAAGGCAAATAGGCATCCTGCTATCTCATCTCTTGGATGCTGAAACTACTTTTCAAATTCCATTAGTGTCTATATAGAGTCTCTGGAAGTGTTATATTTTCAACAATTAATTTTAATTGAGCTTCAGTCAATAATATGAAGTTTGCACCCATCCTTGGAGCAGTTAGTCACAGGCCGTCCAATACATTACAAATAATTGGTTTAATCTGAGTGATGACATCTCTGAATGGGCTTTTCAGCAGATTCATTAACTCAACTGTGGCCTAGCCCAACATAATTAAAACATATGCAAATTTCATATTTTATCCTTTTGGTATTTGTTATTGGAATGCATAATAACTAACATGCAATTATTATTTATAAAGGCCTCGCAAGGAAGACAAAACCACTGCAGAAGCTGTGAATATTAAAGTATTAGATCACACGGTGTAATCAAGACTGGAGGTTTTAATGCATACATTTAGATGGAAGGTCTCAAGAATTTATGAGTTCATTTTTCACCGTTTTAGCAAATCCCATACTTGATTTGCAAATCTCAAACCATGCAGTTCAACTGGGTTTCATCATTTTCAGTTAAGTATCGCTCACACATCTACATCTTATGGTGAATATAGAGCCATATTGCAATGTTCATCTAAGAGTAGTGTATGTTATTTCTCAGCCCCAGCCCCCACACCCCAAAAGTTTTTATTCTGTCAATGCACCTCTAATCCACCCCAACATTTTCCACTCCCCCACCCTAACATCTCTTGTTCCTCAGTGTCCACATCCCCTCCAAAGACTTATTGCAGTGTCCCAATCCCCACAACATTCTTCACTCTGCAGTTTCCCATTCACCACAACATTGCTAAGTATGCAGTGTCCCATTCCCCACAACATTCCTTACTTTGCAGTGTCCCATTCCCCACAACATTCCTCATTCTGCAGTGTCCCATTCCCCACAACATTCCTTACTTTGCAGTGTCCCATTCCCCACAACATTCCTCATTCTGCAGTGTCCCATTCCCCGCAACATTCCTTACTTTGCAGTGTCCCAATCCCCACAACATTCCTCATTCTGCAGTGTCCCATTCCCCACAACATTCCTTACTTTGCAGTGTCCCTATCCCCACAACATTCCTCATTCTGCAGTGTCCCATTCACCGCAACATTCCTTACTTTGCAGTGTCCCATTCCCCGCAACATTAGTGCTTCCTCAGGGTTCAATTCCACCAACATTCCTCAACTCCCTCTAGACATTCCTGGATCTGCAGTGTCCACTTCCCCCAGACATTCTTCTCTCTGTGGTGTCCAAATTCACATCTACTGTTCTCTCTGCAGTTCATGCCCCTCCAAAATTATGCCTCCTCCTGCAGTGTCCTTAATTTCTCCAGAGACCTTTCTCAGAAGTTTTCATACCCTACTCCTCAAGACATGTATATGCCACCACCCCAAAGACACATCTTCCTTCAAAGACACTTCTGCCTCCAAGGACATTCTCGGATTTGCAATTTTTCATATCCCCTCGATAGACTATCTGCATTGCCTTCCTCTGATATACTTCTCTCTGTGGTGTCCAAGACACCTCTAGGCACAATTCTCAAACTGCAGTGTCCAGTCCTCCTTCAACAATATCCTTCCCTCCTTGGTGTCCACATTTTACCCAAACACATTCCTTCTGCTGTACATTCTCCATGCCCCCCAGAGACACTTTACTATGTGCAGTGTCCATGCTCGCTCCAATGACATTTTTTGATTTGGAGTGTTCCCTCCCTTGCTTTGCATAGCTCCTTCCAAAACACTTACACTGTAGTGTCCATGGCCCCTCCAAAAACCACTTCTCCCTCTTTGATGTCCAAACCCCAACCCAAGACATTCCTCGCCCTGTGTCCATGGCTTACTTCATAAAAAAACGAACTTCCTTCTACCACAGACATATTTCTCCCTCTGTGTTACCTGTCTCCCCTATGACTTGTTCAGCTGTGTGTGTATATAATCCTAAAAAGTAGGAGAGAAAATTACAGACTATTAACAATATAGTAGTATATAACCTGTCAAAATGGTGATTAAAAGCCTTGGTTTCACTACCAGCCGGAAGCAAGTGGTAAATAAATGAATATTACATTTGGATATTTTCTGATGCAATATGTGAAAACAATATAAAACATATATTGATACAATCTAAAACATACATACATATGTATCAGAATACATTTATTTATATATATCAAAACATATATAAAAAAACAGGCCATTGTTGGTATTTCATCAAACTGTAAATATAAACTATGTATCAACATAAAAATACTTAACTCTTAAGACCACATAATGCCTTTAAAACCAGAAAACACAGACAAGCTCTATGGATGACAAGGAACAAACATAGCCTTTTGTTAAACACAACAAGTGATGATGGAAATATATATATATATATATATATATATATATATATTACATGAAATTACTTAGCAGACTGTAGGCACCTCTGTTTGTGGTCCTTTATCTCCACCAAATGGTAAACTCCATTAGTCATATTTGCTATTCTTTTAACATGCAGTGATTGGATAAAATATTGACAGAACAATGCCAACTTTCATAAAAAAAATAAAATAATAATAATAATTAATAAACAGGATTTATATAGCGCCAACATATTACGCAGCGCTGTACATTAAATAGGGATTGCAAATGACAGACTAATACAAATAACTCAATAAAATAAAAAATAACAAATTTGGCTTTTACAGCCATATTCACCTAAATCCAGAGATTACTCCAGAAGTAATTTTATCCTCATTTTGATATCTAGCATTATTCAACCTACTTCCACTCACCCCAGGTCATGCTGGGCCCTTTTTAGTCTATATATATATATATATATATATATATAATTTATTAAAGTAATTAATAATAATAATGTGATTACTGTAGCGTGGATTTGTATAGGCTATTCATTTATGTGGTCAGAGGTTGTGCGCTGCTCTACATAGTGAATAAGGAAAACTTATTTTTCTACATACACACGTATTTCCTTTCAGATCATGTCTGGCTCTGCTGTTTCTTGTCGTAAGTGTCTGATTCATTTTGTTATATCTGTTAAAGGGCGAACATCAGCACATATGTAGAGCAATCCTATTTGCCATATTTCAAAGTTAAACTTGGTGATCAAGATAAGTCTTGGGCCCCTCATAAGGTGTGCAAACAGTGTGTCAAGGGTTTACGGATGTGGACAAAGGGAACACCTGATGCCATTTGGTATACCTATGATTTGGCGAGAGCCAGAAGATCATTTCAGTGAAGTTACTTTTGTATAGTGAAAATTCATAATTTGACAAGAAAAATAAATGTAATAGAGTATCCTAACTTACCATCGGCTATACGCCCAGTAGCTCATTCAGATGAAATCTCATTGCCAGTTTTTGTTACACTACCCTCTCTTGAAGAACATGATTATGAACTAGGTGACAACAATGATGAAGAGTTTGAAATTGAAGTGGACTTTGTTCGTAAGGGATTTGATCAGCATGAGTTGAGTGATATGGCACATCGAAGAAGGCTTCAGAACTCCTAGCATCAAGACTGCTCAAGAAAAATGTACTTGAAAAAGGAACGAAGGTATTGTACTTTGGAACCAGAGAAATTGCATTTCTGCAGTACTTTAGAACTGACAGTGGCTTTGTGTATTGCCATAACATACCTAGTTTAATGGAGGAATTGGGAATTCCAATCTATAACCCAACTGAATGGCGACTATTCATTGATAGCTCAAAGCAGAGCTTAAAGTGTGTCCTCCTTCACAATGGCAATATCATTGGGTCAGTCCCAATTGGCCATCCATTTTTTCTTTGTGAAGGATATGCAGACACAAAGAGAGTCATTGAGTTGTTGCAATATCTTTAACACAATTGGGTCATCTGTGTTGACCTTAAAATGGTATGCTTCCTTCTTGGTCAGCAAAGCGGATACACCAAGTATCCCTGTTATCTGTGCATGTGGGACAGCAGAGCTTGTGAGAGGCATTGGGTGGAAAGGAATCAGCCTCCAAGATCTGCCCTAAAACCAGTGTATCCAAACATTCTACATGAGCCACTTGTTGATAGAAAGAATATTATATTCCCGCCTCTGCACATGAAACTGGGTCTGATGACGCAGTTCATTAAAGCTTTGCCAACTGAAGAAGATGTTTCAAGTACCTCATTTTGGCATTTCCTAGCCTGTCATTTGAAAAAATAAAGGCCAGTGTGTTTGATGGTCCACAGATTTGGCAGCTCATCAATGATGAACATTTTATCAGGACAATGTCAGATGTCGAAAAGAACGCTTGGTTATCATTCAAAGCCATTTTTAAGAATTTTCTTAGAAACACAGGAGTAAATGATTGCACAGAAATTGTCCGGAAACTCTTGGAGAGTTACAAAATGCTTGGTTGCAGTATGAGCATCAAGGTGCATTTTCTGCATAGCCATCATTCTAACATCCCAGAAAACCTTGGTGCAGTCAGTGATGAGCAAGGTGAACGATTCCACCAAGATTGGAAGGTCATGGAAGGACGGTATCAGGGTGAATGGGATGTACATATGATGGCTGACTATTGTTGGAGCATCCGGTGGGATTGTCCTAACACTGAACACTCCAGGAAAAGCCATAGGTGTAAATTTTTTCCTTAACCTCTTACCCAATTAATTTTCAAATGTTTTACTGTAAAAAAGTTTTTAGAGTAACAATAAATCCTTTGTATGAACAAGAGAAATTTAAATAAACAGTACATTCAAGTTAATATTTCATTATTTTTTCATTATATGAAAACGAGTCATTTCTGGATTCACCACCCAAAAATTTGTAAAATCAAGTGTAAGATCTGACTCAACAAAAAATGCGTTGCCCAGTGTTATCTTTAACATGTTCATTTTATTACAAAAGCCATTTTTAAACTTTAAATATTATCTTGTGGTCTTGAAAATCCTCATCGAGCACTTTCTTTTATTGGGTGACAACTTGCTATCCCAGCTGTGCTCCTCTGCATCAGAGTGTCAATTGCCCTTCGAGTGGAGACATGTTCTGCTATTATCACCATAAGCAATGACATGCAGCCATCATTGGAGAGGCTTTAAAGATGCTGCAAGAGATCATCAACCTTAAATTATAAAAAAAAAAAAACAAAAAAAAAAAAATTAACCTTAAATTATAAAAAAAACATAAAAAAGGTGAAAATAGTACTTTAGAAAATAAAAAAATAAAGGCAGCTTTTTTTCTGCACAATATTTAGCGATTGAAGAGTCCTTTCGGACCTACAGTATGAAACCACACGGCTGACACCGCTGCTCCTGTGCAGCTGGGAAAGTCAAAGTACACCGCGTGCAACAAGATTAGCACAAGGTGATCTTCAGGCCAGAACTGCATGGCCAAATGTGACATGCAATATGCCTCAGCCTGCAAAAAAAGGTTCCAAAAACTCTATTACTATATACTATTTACTTGAATAGAAGAGAGTGGGACCACTGTTGTCCGTAGACTGCTGCAGCTTACTGCAGCTCTGAAATAAGCCAACCTCTCCTCCAGGTATGGTTAATGTGTGCTTTAACCCAAAACAGTGCAAACTGCTTTTTATTCCTGCAACTCATGTGAAATGTGGACCATTATTTCTCCATATTCTTTATATTCTTTAAAAAGTTGGTTACTCTAAGCAGTATTACTCAACATTTTTGGGGGAACCTCAAACTTCCAAGCCTTCAATGAACCCCTGCTTTAATTAATCTATCCACAGCTGACATTATTTTAGCATAGTGATCACTGGCAAGAATGTATCCTTCATTGCTGGCCAGTGGAATGTCACCTTTACAGATAGCCTAAAAGATCATTGGTGTCACTTAAGCTGACCAGAGAGGCACAAATTGCTCATTGCTCAAGAAACCCCCAGCAACCTCTAGAGGAACCTTGGTTGAGAAACACTGGGCCTGTTTTATTAAAGCTCTCCAAGGCTGGAGAGGATACACATTTGCCATTTGCTAGCAAATGTTTTGAATCCTGAACCAGATCCATTCCAGGCTTGCTGGATCACCCAGGTTCACTGAAGAAAGTGTATCATCTCCAGCCTTGGAGAGATTTAATAAATCAAGCTTACTGATCTGATAGTAGCATGTACAACCCTAACATTGTGTGCATTTACTAATTCATAGTGTTTTGCTGCCACCATGTGGCATCAGTATGTAATGAAAGTATATTCAATGCAGATCTCTAAATTAAAACAGTTGGCGCACTCAAACTGAACATCTTCTAAGGTTGTCACCTTTTCTGGGGAAAATATCATTTTTATGATCTCTTTCCTAATAATAATGTCAGAGCCAAATCTCATTTTTGCTGTCCAGGTGGCACCTGAAATGTTTCCTTGAAGACTGAGCACCTGCCAACAGCAGAAGCATTGCTGTGCCCATCCTTCAATATGCCAGGTGGCTGACTGATTAAATTGTCAGTAGCTGAGAAATAGAGCTAAAACTGAACAGATATAGATTTTCATTTTTCAGATGGTCTTAAATGTTTGTCATGGTGTTTTATCCATGACAGGCTTGGCATTCGGGAATTGAAAATTAGCACATTTGCCAGAAATAGAAGATATGAAGACCTTTAACTAGTGCGGCAGAGCTGGAAGGTCCACATGCTAACCTAAGCAGGAGCCTAGGGACAGTGGATGTCTATGGGACCCAATTACACAATTGGTAAACCTACCTATCCATTCCTAGATTGTAAGCTCTTCGGGGGAGGGTCCTCTCCTCCTCCTGTGGCACTGTCTGTATCTGTCTGACATTTGAAACCCTTATTTAATGTACAGGGCTATGTAATATGTTGGCACTATATAAATCCAGTTTAATATTATTATTATTGTTATTATTAACAATAATATTAATAAGTGGGATTTTTCTTGTAGACAGTTACAGAAAAATTCCTACTTACCAATATCCAATGCCCAAAGTCATAGTTCCCAGCTGTCCTTTATTTGGAGGCATTGCCCTCTTAAACCCAAATCTCCATGTTGTACTTTCTTGTTTTTTCTTTAATAAAACGTACACTAAGCTGCTCATTCACAGCTCAAGCTGCAATCCTGGCATCGCCAGAAATAGGGCAGGGCTTCCCTTTGTGTTTGTTAGTGCCAGCCTCTGAGATGATCCATACGATGGATAGGCAGGAAGGGCTTTGTAGTGGCAAAAGAAAAAAAAAGTATATTTACTGATAGATTGACTTACATAGTGATATTGTATTATGGTCAGCGGGTATACTAAACACAGTACAACTATAAGATTGTGTGTAATCGTAATCGAAAAAGCCGGATTGATTTTGATAGGATTGTCTCAGCACCCGAAGCGTTTCCATGTTTTGGCTTCCTCAGGGGAGGTAGAGAGATACATTTGATGAGTGAATAAATAGTTCTGATTAAGGAGTACTTATGTAGAGCAGCGGTCGGCAACCGGTTTTCTGGTCTGCAACAAAATTTTGGTGGTCCGCAGAAAAATTCCCTGGCCGGTGAGCCCCCCAGCGGGGTCCTTCTGACCTCGCTGATCATGTCCCATCGTGTCCACAGCCCTGAGCCTCTGTCCCCCCAGGATGTTTAGCAAGCAGGACTGAGGAGGGAGATGTGGTCAGGTTCTGGCATCATGACGTCACTCTGGAGGAGGTTTCTTCCCCTTTGAGTGACACACGGCTCTGCAAGCATGCACGGGATTTAAAATTATGAATGTAGTGGTCCATGAGGTCCGAAAAGATTGGCGACCACTGCTGTAGAGGATGATGCTGTCACAGATCCCTGCAAGTTCAGAGGATCTGTGCCTCCTTTAGGCTCACTCACCAGCACCAACACTGCTTCAGGATCCCAGTCCCTGGTCACTTTCTGGTCCAGGTCATATGACTCTCTATCAGCTGCCCCTTTACCTAGGAGAACTAGAACGTTCCACAGATAAACTCCATCTGCTGGCAGGCATACAAACAACACCTGAGAATGTCTCTTCACCAGCACTCCCTCTGCTGGTCGGTTAGGAGTCTGCAGCACACGTGACTTCCAACTTTCATATAACATTCCCTTTATAAGGAAGTGGCTGGCAATAGGAAGTTGCCTGGACAACGAGTTCCTTTTGGCTCTGTTCCCAGGTTCTGGATGTTCCAGTCTGTGTCTTCTGTTCCTGAATTGCTCGTGTACCGACCTCACCTTGACCTCTGACTAGTCCTGATTGCCGCCTGCCCTGACCTTTGGCTTGTCTGACCACTCTCTCTGTCTCCACGCTTTGTTCCTACCTGTCAGCAGTCACCTGCCTTGGTGGGCACGGTGGCCACAACCTGATAGCAGCTTACAGTGTAACATCCTCACCCCTAGAGGCTCTGGAGAAGACAGGGCTGGACTTTGGACTGTGATACAAAGAGTCCACCACCCAGCCCTGTGATAGGTGCATGTTATGGGTATCCAAAAAAATGAGGTGCTTGGATCAAAATCAATCCGGCTATTTCGATTACAATTACGCACAATCTGTACTCTGTTTAGTATAACCACTGACCATAATAAAATATGTATGTGACTTTATATGTAATTATATATTTTTGCCACTACTAATCCCCTCCTGCCTATCCTTTGTTTTATCACCAGAAATAAATTAACTCTTGTGTGCATTTGTAGGACTTTCATCATTCCGGCCTAGCAAGTGGAGATGGAATTTGGAAAATGACCGTGTTAGGATGTCAGTGCCAGTGATGGAGCAAAGAAATGAGTTTACTTGCACTTTAAAATCTGTGTAGCTCAACACTATGCTAGTCCACCTGTAATACCTAGAGCATCCTGCAGGTGGCAGCCACATAAAAGCCAACTAGTAAGGATCCAGCAATAGCTAAGAATGCCATGCTGGTGGAATACATACCCTTATGCTGTAAAGGTAAAGTTCCCCTATTATACCAGAAATAAAGAATGCCAGAACACCACTGATCTTTTTGCTTGCCTTATTCTGGCTACTTACAAAGTGTGGGTTGAACGGACAACAGTACGTAAAAAGGTTTGCAGAGAGTATCAAGAAAAATCAGAAGGCTCGTCACAATTCAGGGGATTATCTCACCTTTATCTTGTATGCCAGTTGAAAATTTCCCTCCATGGTATGTTTGCTCAATATCACACTTTTTCACATTGCCTTGAGGAAGGGACTCTGTGTGGCCGAGAAACATTGGCTTTTGAACATGTTACTTTTACAATAAAGCAAGAATCCTGTACTTTGAAGTGCTGGTGATTTTGTCTTCATGACTTGTGTATGGTGCCATCTCTGTTCTCAACTTCTAGCACCCTTCTTCTTTTACATGGTCTGCTCGCTGTAATAAATGCATTCTTATTATTGTAGCATGAGACGAGGGGTTTGCCTTCACAAAAGTGCGTCATTAATCAGTTATACCAAGGGCAGTGAGATTCCTAAATATGATCTTCAATATTCAAAGTATGCCAATGGTTTGTCTAAAAGAGGGCCCCATTGTCAGGATATCAACAATGTCCTTTTTGCACCTTGAGAGTAATGGCTATAAGCCAGGGCTGTCCAACTCTGGTCCTCAAGGGCCACAACTAGTCCACAATTTTCATACAAACAGTCATTTTCTGACTCTTTGTAAACCATAAAGGGGATATGATCACTCTGTATAACTATATAAACTGTCCATATAGAAAACTCTCTTCCCAATTGCCTCATGGAATCAGGAAGGAATTTTTCTCTCCTGTTGAAGCAAATTGTACCCGGGGTTTTTTGTTTTCCTCTGGACCAACTGCTTCAGGATCCAAGTCCCTGCTCACTTTCTTGTCCAGGTCACATGACTCTCTATCAGCTGCCCCTTTACCTAGGAGAACGTTTCACAGATACACTCCATCTGCTGGCAGGCATGAGAACAACACCTGGGAATGTCCTCAACACCTGCCTCAGAGAAATACAAAACTGTGGGCAGACTCTGGCCCTGGAATTGAACAGCCCTGGTCTAGAGACAACTATCCTGTGGGCCAAGTAAAGTACTAGTTCCAATTGTACATAAAAGGACTCCTACCGACCTAATCAGGGAAGTATCATACCTACATAATTGGCCTGATTTATTAAAGAAAGCTATCACAGGAGGACCTGGGTGATTCAGCAAACCTGTAATATATTCCTTAAAAATTGTTCGCTAGTGGCAAATGTCAGTATGTGCAGTTTAATAGATTTACCTGATACAGCACAGCCAACATTACATTCTATGCCAGGCGTGATTTATGACATGGCAACCTGTACTGTCATTTCTAGTGCCTATAGTACCTATAGAGTAACTATAGAGAAGTGCAAGTGACTCTTCTTTTTTTTTAATAGGTAGCTTTGGTTTTGCCTATTTATTGCTGATGAGTGAATACACAAGGAGGCCACACTGTAAGCCATAGAAGTAGATGTATGGCAGTAACCAGGACCCAAATTTATAACCCAGAACAATGGATGAGAAAGCAATCAGGAGCCAGTCCAAGTCGAACCAAGTCATAGCTATATCAGCTATTCTTCAAAGCCTGCGATAGTTCCACAACTGCTCTACTAGCAACAGCCAGGAGGTGACATGCCAATGAGCATATAAATGGTTAATTTTAGGGCTAATGTATTCAGCAGCAAGTCTTTTAATATAGAAAGATGCCAGCAAGATAATAGACATCTTAGAAATCAATCGTGTCTTTGCTGACTTATGCAATATGACGTATTATGTTTTCCTAAGTTTCTCCACACTATTTGCACCCTGGGGTTTGCCTAAACATATATTGCAAAATATAAAAAAGCAAGGTTCCTTGTATAGAATGCAATATTCCCTAGACATGGATAAGGTTATGTAGCAAAAATGACTATAAATTGCCTAAATTTAAATTCTGATTCCAAAGAAGTTGTTTTGGCTGGAAATCTCCCCAAGTACATAAGCAAATTTAAAGTAAAGAAGTATTAGATCTTTTCTTGTTTCTTTGCTTTCTCCCTTATTAATGCACAAATCTCCTTTTAATACAGGTGGACTAAGAAAAGGAAGTCAGAACAAAACCTTCCCAATGAGGTCACAGACAGATGAACAAAACAGATCATCTATGCTATCCTTCATAAGGTTGGTGGGGAACTAAAAAGCAATTTTGAGGTATTTGAAAAGTCAATGTTAAAAAACATATTATGGACAGCTAACAGACCCATCCCTGTCAATCACAAGACTGTAATTTCAGTTCCCGTTTTCACACATGACTCTGTTTTCCTGCTAGTGACTGTAAAGGAAGCAGCATGTAATAATTACATTGAATGGATGAAGGATTCTACACGTGTTGCTGTGTGATTCAGCTCAAGTGCAAGACACAACTGCTGACTTCACGGTTTAAAATGCCTGACTTAGAAATGTTGGTATTAATTAAGAGTTACTGATATAATTACCTGTTAATCACACAGGAGCATGATGTGAGTAACAGATGTACTGATCAGGAAACAAACAATTACAGTGTGATAATACATGTGCCAGATGGTGCAAAGCAACTCCAAATGATAAAAAACATTCCTTGCGCGGTTCTAGTAGCGATTGACAGGGCCACTTATGTGTCTAAGTATTCCAAAGCAGAATGGTGCCCAGGCGGAACCAGGGAGGAGAGATTTGGAGCGTTTTTTCACTTACTATTACATGTGCACTGTTGTAGAAATCTCTGCAGCCCACTTATAATGGTACTTACATGCCTGCAGTGACACCAGCTCAATGAACAGGAGAAAATCAGACACCAAAAAGGGATTTTTGGTGAAGAAAGCCCTGCATAAATGTGCAACTGAAATGGCAAGTAATCATCTCAATCTCTCCATCGTGAATTTGGCTGGGCACCATCCAGCATAAAACCAAACGGTTTGCAAAATATTTGCCCGTTGTTCATCCACATATCATGAACCACAACGGGGAAACAACACTCACTCACCAATATATGTAATATGTTATTTGATATTTGATCAGATCATTATTAAATTGCTTCTCTATAGACAGCCTGCTTCACCTTGAACATTGCTCATATGATATTCAAACCATTTAATGGGCAGCACGGTGGCTCAGTGGTTAGCACTCTGGCCTTTGCAGGGCTGCNTCCCAGGTTTGAATCTCAGCCAGGACACTATCTGCATGGGGTTTGCAGGTGCTCCCTGTGTTTGCGTTGGTTTCTTCTGGGTACTCAGGTTTCCTCCCACATTAGCTTCCCCCAAAAAATTGACCTTAGACTGTATTAATAACATATGACTATGGTAGGGACATTTTGATCCCCTTTGAGGGACGGCTAGTGACATGACTATGGACTTTGTACAGTGCTGCGTAATTTGTTGGTGCTATATAAATACTGTATAATAATAATAATTTAGTCATTGGTAAGTAGTGTCAGTAATAAGTGTTAGTTACTAGTCAAGCTTGTGCAATATTTTGCCACTTGGGTATGTTGCTTGCTCAGCAAAAAAGGAGGATTTAGAAATGAGGCACCAAAATTGGCCAAAAGCCCCGGCCATTGCCAATGTATTTTCCTTTGCTGTTCAGCTTCATCCAGATGGTTTAGCTTCCAGCTCGCCTTACAGATGCCATGACCAACAAAGTCACCTTTATTATCCAAAAATGACAAAATAGTTCTGGCTATGGTTGGGATTTAAACCATGATGCTTAAAGTGTGTGGTCGGCCTCAGTTTCTTGCCCATGCCTGGAAGCTATGCCTCAAAAAAGGCAGATGGAAGGTAAAGTGATCTTTTGACAGGTTTTATTTTTTACTTATTACTGGCTTGCTGTATCTTCAATACTACGGTAGGTCTCATTATGGAGATGGCGGTCTTGATTGAACAGCAGGGCTTTCTTTTCTCAGGTCAGAACCTCCAGCAAGGAGAACAGCGAGCAAAAAGCATTCCCAAATCTGACTCTAATGTAAGAACATTACAGCATTCAGGGACAGAAGTGCCTGTGATTCCACATTGCAGATATGCAGACACAGAATTGCCTAGGCACCTTTACATACCTAAAGGAGCTCAGTAGGAATTCAGGACAAATATTAGGCTTTGTAATGCTTTGGCACAATTACCATTTATAAATATTCCCTAGAACACAGGAAACCTTCACTCTTTTATTTCAGTTCCATTTTATCTGTGTTGCCTAAGCAAATCCCCATATTTCAGTTTGGAATTCCAGCATGACTTTTCATTTTAACTGACAGCAATTACAAAAGTTTTACAAAAGCCAAGATGAAAGCTTTTAATGTGGTAATGTCTATGGATCTGTACTATGCCCAGCCCTCGTTATCAGACATACACCTCCAAAGCAAATATATCATTTGTACAGCACACCAGACTGCAAACATTAACGCTAATCAGATTACAGCCGGATAGAGATTATGATGTCTGCAGTTGGCTTTCTATACTAATTCATATGAATATCAGGAACTCAATGCAGGAAGTATTTAATTCATATTATATTATATTTAGTAACAGTCACAGGGTATTCTATATATATATTATAAAGTTGGAATAGGATTGTCAACTTCTGAGGTATGGGGGAACCTCAACTGCATCACCATAGGCTTCATATACTGCATAAATAATGTAAATGTAATAGTAGGCAGCATTGCAAGAGACTGCAAACATACTAAATGATGGTCAGAGACTCAGACATGCTACAAGTTTAGTTGGAGACTAGGGACTAATATATTTGGCCAATAGGGATTACTACTATCACCCCTTACAAATCAATTCTTCCACTTCCACTACAGGCTGCTGGGGTCCCAGGGCAACAAAACACGTACCAAAGGGCTGCAGGCAGGGCAAAACGGAGTTAGAACTCGTGTCAAGTCTGTGGTACCATTAGTGAGATGACACCAAGACAAGAAAAGAGGAGAATGGGTACAAAAAGACCAAGATGGTGTGGTTTACAAAAGCTGTTATCATTGAAAGCCTACGATAGCGAGGAGTGTGGAAAATTAAAAACGTTTTATTATTTCTTGCCTAGCAATTCAAAAAGTAAAAACAATGGCAATTTAACAGTTGTTTATCTAGGCCCATTTTTTTCTTTTAATACAATACTCATCTTCTTTTTGTCACTGTACCCTGCCGACGCATTGCTCCATAATCCAATGCCAATCCTTCTCCAGGTTGAATTATGAAAATATACGTGCCCACTAAATCAGGGTGTCATGGACCAGGCCTCCAAGGGCAGGTCATCAAGAGAACCGGTTTGTTGCAATATAGTTAGGACCAGCCCACTGCTGGAAGAATAATGGACACCGGGAGAGGGTTTTATCCAATTATTTGTTCTCTCTGACTTTTGCTTGCATATGTGCTGGCACTTACCCATACCTAAGAATGCTGCCTGATACAAACATTTCACAGTTTTGGGCATGTTCACCACAATATAAGGCACAAAACACACTAAAACAATAAAAACAAAAAAGATGAAAGACCATTTAAACTATTTATTTATGTATGGTGTAAAACCAAATTTCAATACATGCACATTTTCCAAAATTAAATCTCTAAAAATATTCTGAAAAAACCCTAATGACCCTGCCAGAAATGCAGTCAGATGATAACTTGCTGACAACACTGCTACTGCTGCACTGAAATCCCAATCAGTAGACCTGATTTAATAAAGCTCTCTAAGGTTGGAGAGGACGCCCTTTCTTCAGTGAAGCTGGGTGATCCAGCAAACCTGGAATCTGATCCAGCAAACCTGGAAACCCATTCCCGGTTTGCTGGATCAACCAGCTTCCCTGATGAAAGTTTATCTTCTCCAGCCTTGGAGAGCTTTAATAAATCAGGCCCAGTTTTGGAAGTCAGCAGCTTAGTGTTCTTTTTGCATGACCCACACAGGTACTCTTTAGTAATTAAATGTTCCGCAAGAATATATGTGTTGAATCAATGAAATGTATTTAAGATGTAAAGGGTGTATCCCACAACAGCTCACCTATATAGGAGATGAACAAGTCAAAGGCAAGCCTATAAAACAATACATAAAAGGTGAATGATTAACCCTTTTTAATCTTTTGCATCAGCCAAGTGCATAATTCACATGTGAAAAGCCGGAATTGGCCTTAATTGGCCTTTATGAAGTATATCAGCACAACTTTCTTGCTTAAATAAAAGAAAACAATAAGTGTTAAACTGACAGAGAACTACGGCATATTCCCTTGACCACATGTCTTTGTGGTAAAGGATGACACTATGGGGAAATTTCCTCTGTTCCCCAACAGATACCTCCAATGACACCAAACCACGAAATATAAATAACCGAACAGGAAACTTGATTGTGACCTCAGCGGAAAGATGATGATGTATAAATTGACCAAAGAATAAATATCACTATGTGTTAGGAATGCTGCAGGAATATACACATCTAATATACATTAGAACCGGTGTTGATGAACCGGATCCCTTTGAAATGCTTCAAAATCATTCAATATCTATGTATAGGTGCATTCGATCTGCAGATGATCTCAGTCTGATGCATGAGCTTCAAGCAAGGTTTCCATTCTTATAGTATAACATTTGAAAAACCCATCTGATGCAAATAAAAGTCCATTGATACAATCCCTTACACACATGGGAGGAATTCACATATCAGAGCCATCAGATCTTTTGAAAATGTTTCCTGTTAAACTTGGCTTAAGCACCATGGATTGTTAGGCAATGTATACAAAAGCTGCATTATATTTATGTATTTTAGCCTTGTCTGAACACTTGCTGGATGCCTAAGCAGTCCCAACAGGTGTATTCTGGGCTGAGATTCAATCCGACAGCCCAGCTCTGCAGATTGCATCACAAGAAAACTCTATGTACAAGAAAATGCTAGAATGTAGGCCTGAAGTACTGGAAATAGGTGTAGGGCCTCATGACAGGGGGAGGAGTATAGTATTTCGGGTTGCCTGTGGCGGGGGACAAAACTGTTTTGCCTGCCACCGAAATCTTTTTTTTAGGTATTGTGTTAGATTCAGTGAGGATGGAGTGTAGACTTCCGGGGGACAAACTTGAAGAGCTAAAAGTTGCAGTGGAGAGGGCTCACGTCCTGCGCAAGATACATTTGCCTGATTTGCAGTAGTTACTTGGGAAGTTGAATTATACGTGTCGCAATTTGCCAATGGGCAGGATTTTCAGCCGGAGACTTGCAGCAGCTACTGCTGGGGTGAAGGCACCGGGATGGGACATTTTGTGCGCTTGGCGTGGGTTTTGACTATGGGATGCTGGATTTGGTCACTGATTCGGCGGGCAGGTCTGGGTATGGGCCGTACTTTGAGGATAGATGGAGTGCGGATCCGTGGCCTGAGGAATGGCGGGAGCAAGGGTTGTGTAAGAGTTTGGTTCTTTTGGAATTGTTCCCTATTGTGGTCGCGTTGTAATTGTGGGGTGCTTACTGCCAGGATCGCAAAGTAATATTTCACTGTGACAACATGGGTGTAGTAGAGGTGATTATTAAGAATTCTGCGTCCTCTCCTCCAGTAATTTGTTAACTTAGGCACTTGGTGTTGTTGTGTTTGCAGTTTAATGTGCATGTGTGGGCTGTACATATGCTGGGTTGCGAGAATTTAATTGCGGATTCTCTTTCTCGATTCCAGTGGTCTCGCTTTCGTGAATTGCCACCAGAGGCAGAGGAGCAAGAGACCCCTTGTCCGGTGGAGGTTTGGAGCGTTGTCTGGGGGTCATCGCAGACTTGATCCAGATGTCGGTATGTACGGGTACGTGGAAGGCTTGCGTTGGTGTGTAGCGGGAATGGTTCTATTTCTTGGAGAATGAAGGGGCTGGAGTTGAGCCGCCAGGAGGTGAGGTGTTGTTGTTTTTGGTCAGTAATTTTCAGAATGGAGTTTCAGGTAGTGCTATGAGTAGAAAATTGTCAGCCTTGGCCTTTTTGTTTAGATGGATAGGGTGGGCAGACGGTACAAAAAATTTTGTGGTTAGACAGGCATTGAAGGGCTATAGGAGGGACAGTGTGAGGACAGACACCCGCAGGCCGGTGTCTTTCGAGATGTTAGGTGAGTTGGTTTGTCAGTTGACTGGGGTTTGCGCTAATTCTTTTGAGGTTGTTTTATTCAGGGCGGTGTTTGTTCTCACCTTTTTTGCCACCTTGCGGTTGGGGGAAGTGGTGAGTCCTAACAGGTCCAGGGTGGGTGGCTTGAGTTTGGCTGATGTGTAGGTGGAGGCTGGTCGTGTGTTGGTGTGGGTGCGTAGATCCATAATGGATCAATTAGGCAGGGGTGCACGCTTGGAGCTGGGCGGCTTGGTGGGTAATGGCAGTGTGTCCTGTTCACGTGGTGGGTGAGTATTTACGGATTTCAGGTGACAGGCCTTTCTTTATCCATGAGGATAGGTCATTTGTGACTCATTTCCAGTTCAGGGCAATCTTCAATCGATGTGTAGTGGGCACAGGCAGGAATGCTGGTGAGTATTTCTCTCACTCCTTTCGTATTGGGGCCGCCACGGAGGCGGCCAGGTGGGGCTGGGGCCTGAAGCGATTAAACGGATTGGCCGTTGGAAGTCGAATCGTTTCAGGCTCTATGTACGTCCTACCTTGTTGTAAATTATGTTTTAGTTTTGGGGTCCTGTTTTTTTGGGGAGCTCAATGGTCAATTTTATTGTGTCTGGATGTGCTTTGATTTACAGTGCAGGTTCAGAGGAGTGCATCATGTAGATTTTGGGACACTCTTTTGTCTATTGGGGAGTACGGCTAGCAGATGTGTGGCAGAATAGTCGTCAGTTGGGTTTCAGTCAGAGCTGGCTTCTGTTCGATGGATAGATATTCCTGGGATGCAGTGGAGCCGGGTGGTTCCTGAGATCAACAGGTTTGAGCGCTTGGATAGGCCGCCTGCTGTTTTGTTAATACATGCTGGGGGAATGACATGGGGGTGAGATCCATGCGGGAACTGATTAGGGACATTAAGTTTGACTTCCTGCAGCTTCGGAGTGCCTTTCCTGGAACGGTGTTACTGTAGTCTGACATTGTGGCGCAGTGGGCCCGGCGGCAGGCATGGTCAGTGGAGCGGTTAAAAAAAGCGCGGATTAAGGTAAACAGGAGGTGGGGCTCTTTGTAGTTAGGATTGGAGGTATGGTGGTTAGGTATTGGGAGTTGGAAAGAGAGCCTGGCTTTTTCCTGAGTAGTGATGGTGTGCATTTAAATGCAATTGGTTCGAACTTGTGGTTGTTGAGTTTGCAGGTGGGTTTGCAGAGGGCATTTCGGGTGTAGCAGTGCTCATAAACATAAGGTAATATGTTTGCAGCTGGTGGCGTTTTTTTGATAGGTCCAGGAGAGTTTAAAGATTTGTTGACAAAACAAAAAGGGTGTGGGACCCATCACAGTATGGAGTTCCTGTTAATTGGAGCCCTGCATGACACTGGGTTGTTGTGGGGGCTAAGAGAGAGATTGATTTATCCGGTAAGAGCCTCTGAGCCTGTGTGGTAACGGCTGGGGGCTTGGTTGGTAAGCGGAAAGATAAGGGTTAAGAGTTATTAGATGGGGTTACTCTCATGGACCTAAACAGGATAAACATAGATTTGCATACTTGACTTAATAAAAAGGGCAGCTATGGCCAATTTATCCCAAAAAAGGTGGTTGTGTTTTTATTTAGGGGCGTATATAGCATGTGGTGGGATGGATTGGTGTAAAAGAGCAGCGAGTGGAATGATGGCTAAATGGATAGCATTCTCATCTTGCAGCAACAAGGTACCAAGGATCCCTCTCAGAGAGAAATACAGTCTATATGAAGTATTTTCTCCCCAAGTTTGCGTACGTTTTCCTCCCACATTCAAAAACATACTACACCTAAACATGGACTTTAACAGTTTTAGGGACATCAGACTCTGTGCTTCTCTAAGGATTCAGTAGTGGCATAACAATGGACTATAAAACTCTGTATAAAAGTTCAGCACTAAATATATAATAATAAATTATTGCAATTGTCAAAATAGTATAGTGGAGGAGCCTGCAGACACTGTCCATGTAGATCAGTTTTACCTGATGGAATAGAAGAATGATAAATACACAATGGGCCAGATTTATTAAAGCTTTCCAAGCCTGCAGAGGATACACTTTCATCAGTAAAGCTGGGTGATCCAGCAAATCTGCAATAGATCTAGTTCAGGATTGAACACATTTGCTAACAAATAGCAAATTATTTTTAGGAAATCCAATCCAGGTTTGCAGGATCACCCAGCTTCACTGATGAAAAAGTGTATCTTAATAAATCAGGCCCATTATTTTAGGAGTTTCTATGGATTGAGCCATTTGGACCAATCCAACCCAATACTCCTGCACTGGAAGGATGCCAAGTGGAAAAATGCAATGAGTACTGGGCACTTCCATTTCCCAGTTGGCTATAAAGGGACATTGAAATGAAAATAACATTACTACACAAATTAGGAACCACAAAGGAAGCCAAATAATAATAAATAGGATTGCATATACAGGACTCTGATGATAGAGATCAGACATCATTTAAAATTAAATTATATCACCAAAGTAAATATAGGAAGTTAATGTAAAGCAGTCGTCAAGTTTCCATTATCCGGTCTATAGATGTGGCATTCCCCTTAACATATTTCACAGTGTCAGAGATCATGGAATCTAAAGAGGTTTATCAGTGTCATCTATCATATTAACATTCATCTACAGAATTTGATTAGACTTGAATGCTTGATTTTGAAAGGCTATAATTTCTCTTGAAATAGAAACAGGGCACAAGCTGTAACTATGGCAGCCGTACCAGTCTTACATAATACGAACAGGCAGCTACTGTTTTAACAGCTCTGTCAGAATTCCCATTTCCCTTGTAAAGTACAATGGAAGTCTATTCTGCTACACAAAAAGGTAGTGTTTATCCTAAACCTCTATATAATGGATGTCTGGGGACAGGAGGGGTAGCATTGTCCTGGATAGAAGGGCTATACATTGACTCGGCTACAATGGCAGGAGGAAAACATGGGTGGCAATGTGTTTGATGGCACAAATTGTAGTGCAAAGTACGTAGGTGGCAGATATGCCCTGCCATGGCCTTATTACATACAGCACAAATAATTAAAATAACAAAAATGATTGCTTAAACCCACTTTGTGTTCTTTACCTTTTTTCCTTCCTCATCAGATATAACAAATGCAATCATTTGGAACCGTGGTGGTCGTCTCAGTATAGACAGCGTCAAATATGGGCTCCTGACATTACCAAAGGGCCACACATAATATTCAGTGAATACATTGCTACAGAAAATGGTCAGGAACTATAGCCATTGCGATAGCATTGCCATAGCCAGACTGGTCAGAGACTGTGGACATGTCTATAGGATTTGTTGGAGACTGAGGACATTCATCAGTAGATGGACAGACTGAGGACACGCTACAGAGGACTGGTAGAGACCACGGCTTCTACATAATACAACCCCATCACAAGACAAAGCTTCCACATTTAGGTAGCCCTCCTAAAAATTGCCAGATTTTATCATTGTGGCAGCTGGTTTCGTTATAAAAGAAATAAAATGGGAACTATGGTTCTTGATGGTGGGTATGCTCAGTTGTGCAAGAATTTTGGCTGGGGTTACAGTATATCAAAGGATTTGGGTGATAACCAAAAATAAGTTAACCCCTAGACCTGAAAGTGCAGGATGAAAGATTTGTTACTCAGTTCTACTAAAAAAAATTGATGGGATACATAATACTACTGACATGGATAACCATTGTAAAAGCTTGGACATCTACTAATATTTCTCTGGCTTTGATGAAAGGCAAACTGGATTGGATTATGATAAATGATAGACTAACCTGTATCCTAAATAACAGACTTGGTGTCTTTGATCGGACTCCATGGCAGAATTATAACATGCAGTAGATAATAGTAACTGAAGTGAGAGGGCGTAGGGTTTTTTTTTTTTGTTCTATTGGAAATGAGTTAAAGAGAAAGAGTTAGTTAAAGAGAAAAGGCGGTTCAATATTTTTTATTGCTATATTGTATGTACACATCTTTCCTGGGATGGGATGTGTGAAATTTGTTTTTGTACTTTTGTAGGCTAATAAAAATATTGAAATAGAAAAGAAGAAAAAACAAAATAGAAATGAGTAGAGCACAAATAAATAAGATAGAAATAACAGAAATCATTTAGGTAGAAGCATACATTTCCTTCACTGGCCCAAGCAAGCACCAAAACAGATCAGTGTCTGCACTGTAAAAACATAGGGGCTGCATGTGGTCTCTGGGTTGCAGATTGGGCATCAAGCATTTGGAAGGTGAATAAAAGGTTATAGAAATTAGTGTAGTGAAGCCAAAACTTTATTTTACTTTTTGGACAAAGTAGGTAAAGCGTATGGCTGCTTGTGTATTGTTACAAAGATATTTCTTCACTTCTGGTCCTGCAGGCAGAAGAAGTGGGGTGAAATCTACCCAAAATCAGGGGAATGCTTTATAAATGTTCAATACTCGTTGGAACCAATCCTTAGTGCGCATTTGATGTGACAGTATGGAGAGGGAAATGGAGGCATCTCTGCCTGAGTATAGTATATAAGTGGTTGTTAGAGGTCTGCAGTTTAATGATCTTTCCCAATGCGTGCCATGGGGACATTGTGCTAACCGTAGATTTTTGTTTGCCAGGACAATCATTAACGCCAAATATTTATCATGAGTACAAAAGATTTATATTGTTTTAGTGTATGTGTCCCAAATTTTCCCCTCACTTTTTATTCTGGGGGCAAGGAAAAGTTTTTATCTAAGTATTTGGTTTGTATTATTTGTATATAAAGAAGTAAAATAGAAATCTCTTAGTGTTATGTAGTGATGCCTATGATTACTTTTTGTTTACTTGGCTCAAATGATTGTTAGCAATGTGACTCCATGTGATAATCTGCCTGAGCTAGGAGCATATTTTTAATTCATGGTAGAAATATTTTTTTTACTGTATACCCAAGGTGGTTAATTGACTTTGATATAGGGGGCCCTAAACATTACTAAGGGCCCACACAAAATAATAAATGAATGTAACATTACAGAAATTTGTTAGAGACTGCAGACTTTCAATATGAGGTGGTTACAGACTGTGAGCATGCTGCAAGAGATGATCTCCATCAAAGTATGGGAATGTGCTACACATGAAGGTCAGAGGCTATGAGCAAGTTACAGAAGAGTGCTAAATATCACAGACCCTGGACAGGCACTATCTACATGGAGATTGTACATTCTTCTCATGTTTTTGTGAACTTCTGGGTACCCCGGTTTGCTACATCCCAAAAACATATGATAGATTTGGGAAGCTTCAGCCCAAAAATTGGTCTTAGCTGTGTTAATGACTAGGGTAGGGACATTAGATTGTGAGCTCCTTGGGCAGACAATTATTGAAATGACTATGAATTTGTAAAGCGCTGCATAATATGTGGATGCTATATAAATACAAGATATGATAAATAATGCTTCCACTTTCATGCTCCATACAGCGCCTTTGAAAATTACATATGACAGATTACTCCCAATGGCCTGAGTGGGTAGGACTAGCTTTTGCGGGGGCCCTGAGTGCAGCACAACAGATGCCACAGGTTGGGCATCATGGCTCAGAACAATGTGATCTTATTCTATACAGACTCTAAAGTGCCCAAATAGCTGGTAATAAAAAGTTGTGGTTATCCTTGGCCCCCCTGGGCACCGACCCCCACAGGCCCCGTCATTTTTTCATGTTGTAGAATTGGAATTCTTGATGAATAAAAAGCTCCAGTAGGAAGCAGTAGACATAACACGTGTACATGTTCCATTTGCAGATCAGTAAAAATGCCTCAGTGCTGCCTACGATCACAATCAAGATTTGGAAATCCTCCAAATAGCAGGTAAAGTATGCAGCTTCATTTATCAGGGCGTTTTCTTCACACCCAACTAGAAATTCTTACCTTGTTAAATATGTTATCGGCCCAGAAGATGCAAACTGGGATTAGTAAATACCCCTGAAATAATCATAGCGCCTATATCTGAAAATGTGACCAACATTGGATAAAGCAACAGTGTCACCAACATGAAAATGTAACATGAATATTCACCTGCAAAATAGAATATTAATCTCTCCTGCTGCCTACACTAAAGATCTGGGACTTTCCATTTCTTGTACCCCTACCATGTGCCGTCTTTCCTATGTCAGACCCTATATTACCACTACCACTATGTTACCACTACCCCTACGTTCCATCTGCCCCTATGTTACCACTACCCCCATGTGCCATTGGTCCCTATATTACAACTACCATTACGTTCCGTCGTCCCCTATGTGCCATTGGTCCCTATATAACAACTACCCCTTCGTTCTGTCATTCCCTATGTTACTACTACCACCATGCTCGGTCAGTCCCTATTTTACCACTACCCCTATGTTCTCTCAGTAAACTTACCCATGTCTAAAAGTTCCAGTCGGACCCTATGTTACCACTACCTCTATGTTCCGTCAGCCCCTGTGTTACCACTACCCCTACTTTCCGTCGGCCCCTATGTTACCACTACCCCTATGTGCCATCGGTCCCTATATTACCACTACCATTACGTTCCGTCGGCCCCTATGTTACCACTACCCCTATGTGCCATTGCTCCCTATATTGCAACTACCCCTTCGTTCTGTCATTCCCTATGTTACTACTACCACCATGCTCTGTCAGTCCCTATTTTACCACTATCCCTATGTTCTCTCAGTAAACTTACCCATGTCTAAAAGTTCCAGTATTGCCAAAGTCAAGCTTTTATGGGGGGGTCCGGTACAGAATTACCCCCTCGGATGATGGCCCTGGTCACTGGCCCCTTTATGCAACGTCACTGTAAAAACTGTAACTAGGCAAATGGATTTTATTTAAAGTGATATCATTGTATCCAAAATAGATTTTTTTTCCATAGCAACTTGATTTAGACATGAATGAAAAAAAATGTAGAATTTATTTTATTATTATATTTTAAATGTCCTCAAATTCATTTGTTTCTAGTACTGTACTTAATGCCTGTACTTTTAATGCCTGACTGTCAGCACCATGATATTTCATTTTCTGTATTTAAATTTCACTTCTTGTTATTGGGACATTTTTGCTTGCAAAATATTTTGAAGAGTTAGATTTACTAAGGCGACTTTCTGGCTTGTGATTTAAAACCACATGGATAGTTGCTCCATATAGAGTGCCCCCATATGCACCCGCAGCAGTTTCAGAGTCAACCACAGCGTTTGATAAAGGGTTTGACGTCCAGTTGTAGTACGGTCCACAGCACTGCAAGGGATTATGGGAATTCTCCAGTCCTTCGGCAAGAACTGCAACCATTACCAACACCGCAAAGCAACTGCAGTCAGCCACAACTTTAGGTCAATGAAAGTGGTGGGTCACTGAAGGGCAGCCAGAAGCTACATGCCACATCCATGAACCACAAACCACCACAATGCAACTGCATTCAAACACATGCACAAAGATGTTCCCATCTGCTTCCATGCTGTTGAATTGGAGCAGTTGGGAGTACAATTGAGTGTGCAGTAAAATGCTGCAGTTTAGAATATGGCCTAAAAGAGCCCTTTTTATTTTAAAAGAAGAAATCCAGACAGATATAAAAGACACAGATTAGTACATTTGTATATGTATTTTTACATGTGCAGTCCCTGTTGGCAGTTCTCCAGCATGCAACAGAAGCAAACGTTTATTTGCCTATAAGATGCATGTTGATAGGTGTATAAAAAAGCGGACAGAGAGACGAGCTCATCACTGTGCAGCTGGTGCTCCACCATCCATTCACAGGCTTGGGCAGGTTCAGATCAACCTGGGCTCAGAGAAAGTGGGTTGAATGATGTTGGCCATCAGACTGAGGACATCTTGTGGCAGAAAAAAGTTCTGCAGGGGAGGAATATTGCCTTAAACTTACTTTATTTTTATAACCTAATATTTGTACAGTGTTTTTCCAACGCACATCCATTGTGTAAACCACAATCTGTTCTTTAATTCATAAAATTGAATATTGTCAAAGACTCATTTTATTTAAAAAGAAAATCTAACATTGGAAAAAGAAAGAATGAAATACAGACTCCCTAACCCTAAAACCTTACCAACAAGCAGAAAAAGAATGATGAAAAGGGAAAAAAGAGGAAACCAGCAATGTACAAATGTGCGCTTATTGAGAGAATAGAAATCACTGACCGATTGCTCTGGCTTTAAATGATCATGATGAACTTACCAATGTATTTGATGGGACGGACTTTTGTTTATTACCTATGACTGAAATAGATTGTTTTCCATCAGTGTGTTTGTATCATGTATGTCGGGCATAACTGTAATAAGTCTAAGTAATTGGAAAATTGTACAGAGATGCAAGAAACACAAAGGAGCTCAATATTAAGCAGTAGAATGTAAGTTCTTCAGGGCAGGGTCCACTCCTCCTGTGTCACTGTCTGTATCTGTCTGTCATTTGCAACCCCCTAATACTTTAATGTACAGCGCTGCAAAATATCTTGCCGCTATATAAATACAGTGTATAAAAATAATAATAATACTATGGCTGCACTGTTGCAAGGAAAGAAAGAAAAAGGTAAAATATGCACAGCCGCATGCTTTAAAGGCAGCAAAAAGAAAAAACAAACTAAAAAAGTTATGTAAAATAATTAAAAAGCCCCGTCATGTGACCTATCACAGTCACATCAGCAGCTCCTATCAAATTACAGATCTCTCTTTGCTTCATTGAGCATGAAGAACGGGATGAATGGAACGGTCTGCGGAGTGCATAGCATATTGGTGCACACCAGGGAACACAGAGATCTTCCCTCTCTCCTAAAAATGGGTCCCCAATGTTTGCATTCCGTGAAAACTAAAAATCAAACTTTTTAACATAGGGGAACCCTTAAATAACTTTTAGACCTTCAGGGAACCCCTCCTATATTTTCTATATTAATAGCTTACAGTATAGTGTGGTGGTCATTGGGAAGATTTCCTTTTACGGGATTCAGTCTCCTAATTTGTCCTCATGGCCATTGTCAACGGGATTAAGAGTTTAGGCAATTTTGGTTGTCACCAGAACAGAAAGAGAGGAAATCTTCCAATGGAGACACTTGTACTGATGACAACTCTGTAAGAGGGGATTTCCTCCCTTTGTAGAATTCTCTATTCACTTGCTACTCCAGTGGAATATAATGAAAAAATACTGATGGGACGTTAACCATTTTTTACCCCATTCAAAATAAAAAAGGTTTGAGCTGTAGATCTATTTCAATGGCAGCCCATTAGCTTCACATACATCCCTGCACTCCCTGCTGCTCAGAGAGAGTTAGACTATGTGTATGTGCTGGATGGTGGTCACCCCAGGAAAATTATTATTGTTATAAATAATAAATAATTTATATAGCACAATTTTTTCAGCGCCAACATATTACGCAGCTGTACATGAAATAGGGGTTGAAAATGACAGACAAATACAGACAGTGACACAGGAGGAGAGGACCCCGCCCCGAAGAGCTTACAATCTAAGATGATTGTGATTGTTAATGGTGAAATTCAGCATATGTGCAGCGCTGTACACACAGCACCATTCTGTGCTATGGAAAATGCAGGGAGGAGGAATAAGCCGCTCTGTGTATTAGGGAAGGGAGGACGAGCAATGGGCACCCCATTCAGCTCTTCTCTATAGGTGTACAAAGTGGTCTATCTAGATCAGTCACTCATCAATTCCTTTTGGAGAATTGAAACTTCTGTAAATTTCAGAATGGTGGTGCTCATCTCTAAGAATCATCTGACGCCTGTACATAGCTTTAGTGTTGCACAAGCTTTATGTTGGGCATTGGACCTTCTCCCATCCCCATGTGAGTAATATTATTAATATTATTATGTAGCGCCATCAAATTACACAGCTCTGTACAAAATCCATAGTCATGTCACTAGCTGTCCCTCAAAGGGGCTCACAATCTAATGTCCCAACCATAGCCATATGTCAATAATTCAGTCTAAGGTCAATTTTGAGGGGAAGCAAATTAAACTAACTACATGTTTTTGTAATGTGAGAGGAAACCAGAATACCACAGGAAACATATGCAAACACAGGGAGAACATACAAACTCCATGCAGATAGTGCTCTGGCCAAGATGTGAAACTGGCACCCAGCGCAGCAAAGGCCAGAGCGCTTACCTCTGAGCCACTGAGTACACAAATAAAGAAAAATAGTTAGCTACCACTGGTGTCACTTGGGAAGGGAGCAAGTCCTCCATAGCTGGTTTTTAAATACCAGATGCCAGAGGTGCAAAGGAAAGGTGAGAATGTGTAGCTGGTGGTGCCCCCATTTATGTGCATTGGCAAAGCACCAGCTCATTTACCTCTTGGGATTTTATCCAGTAACTCCAATGGAGCAACACCAAAAAGTTAAAGCCTATGGGATGGATAAGTGCAACATAGTAGCAAAAAATGATTTCTTGTAACTAAACCCTATGGAGCTGAATACTGAGGGAGGGGTGCAATGGAATAGCTGGTTCTGGTCTGGCACAAAAGCTAGCTGAGGAATGCAGAAGTTTTGACTGCCTAGTGACTCCCATCCTCAGTTTGTGTTCAGGAAAAGGGGGGTATGCACACAGGGCTAGCCAGGAGGGATCAGGCTGGGGCGGAACAATCCAGACTGCTGACATAAGCAACGAGTGATTCACTCTCATCACACCCACAGTGCAATCCATTCCTCAGGCTCTCTGAATTACAAGCTAGATCTCTGTCACTTGTTGAACACACAGCAAGCAGCGAACCATTAAGGAGAATACACAGCAGTGGTGGCCTGTCATTGGAACCCCACTGAGGACCATGGTGGAGAGTACTATGGTCAGGAGATACGTTCTGCCAGCATGGAAAAGACAGACGGAGGAACTGTGGGGGTAAGTCGGTGTGAATGAGCAATACAGCAATTCAGAAGTAGAAATTATTCAGCTGTGTGTTGCCAAGCACTTACTAGCCACTGCTGCTTACCTTTGTACAGTTTTTGTGAAGGTTACATGTGTAATGATATACAGGAACACATAACTGCTTGAATTATTTTTCCATCAAAGATGGAAGAGTGTAGATAGGTGTTTGTTGGCGGCTTTTCCTAATTTCTTTTGCCTAATTATTCTACATGGACATTTGGACCATGCAAGTGCGGGGAACTTAGCTCTTGCCCTGCAACGCTGGGGTCCAAGGTTTGAATTTTAGCCAGGACCCTATCTGCTTGGAGTTTCTATGTTCTTCCCATGTTTGCGTATGTTTTTTCTCCATGTAAATTAATTTGCTCCTTCGACAAAAAATGACCCTAGATTGAGGTAGGTTTGTTAGACCTTGAGCCGCTCTGTATTAGGGACTTGCTATGCTCTCTGAAAATTGCTGCGTAATATGTTGGCACTTTATAAATACAAAAGTAGAACAGGTACCAAACTATATTTTGGTGGGAAGATGATATCATACAAGGGATTCTGTAGCTGAGGGCAACTTGCTGGCAATCAATAACCTGCTGCCACGGTATCAAACCCATGGTGGCCAAAGCAGCAAGGGGTCACTCCAACGCTGCTCCCTTGCTGGCGAGCAAGATCCGGCAATGTATTGCCCAGTGAAGGATCAGGTTAGTACTCTTTTTAGCTATGAAATTGTTGCCAAGTTGCCCCAAGTGACAGGGTTGCTGTATGGCATGACCCCAAGTGCAACCATGACCCTATCAAAGGGAACCTTAACCCATACCTGACCTTACCATACCAGTCAGAATTCAGCTAAATTTCTCCTAAATGTAAAACCTCCAGATATTCCTATAATCCACTAGAGAGTGAATATCAGCAGCATTATGTTGTCACTGCCCCCTTGGTGTCTTCACAACAAAAATCCATGAAGAAAAGTGAGCTCATGAGTTGTGGGTGTCAGGGACAGACCACGTGTAGTGTAGAAACCATTTGCAGAGTTAAGAACAGCAATTAAGATCTGGCAAGCAGCCCAACCTACTGCATGCTATTGAAAATGTCTAGAGAATGTTTTGGGTGAAGTGCCAGTGGAAATCTTAAGTATATACTTAAAATAGGAAAAAGTCTTTTATGGGTACAGCTTCTAAAAAAACAAAATCTACTACCCTGTCATTATTCATTGAGACCTTGTGCTTAGATACATACAATACTCTATGCAATATTCTATGGTTGCATTTTTATGTATTTATCCTGTATCTAAAATGGATCAAGTGCTGGTTGTACACATTAAAGTAGATTGTACAATCACATTGTAAATTTCCTCATTGACTAGATATTGATTTAATACATTGTTTAGGCTGCCTCCTAAACCCTGTACAGACTAATGGGTGCTGTTCTGTTTTATGGAGAGGGGAGGATGAGCATGTGGCACCCCCCTGTGTTTTTACTCTAGGAAAGCACAGTGGTCACCCCTGAACGGCCGTTCTTCAGTCCACCATTGTCCATCATGACCACGAGTTCTGAGTTGTATTTACCATACATGTTACAGAATATTGAATATTCTGTCTTGGTGTGAATAATATAACTTTAATGGTATATTGTGCATTAGATCTTCAATGTCTGTCATTTTGGCATTTTATTGGGGATTCCAGCAATCAGATATACTTTTAACTTCGGGTGTTCCCAATTCTCCAGCTGCAGTCTCCACAAAATACAAAATCCAGCAGAAAGTGCAAAAACTCATTATAAATGTTGTGCATGCAAAATCAAGAAATCCATTGCAGAGATCTTACCGCCAGAATCCATAAATGATGGCACTTCATCCACTAAAAACAGCAATACCGGTTTGGGTGGAGTGTTCCTTTATTTCTACAACAGCTCATAGTGAAAGTGTACATAAACACAGCGTCAGAACAGCACATTGAGAAACGCCTCTGTCCTCAGTCTGAAAATACCCTCTGGGGATACCTGTCCTAATGCATACATACTTGTGGTTGGATAAGTGGAAGTGATGCATGTAGAATGAACCTGTGATAAGAAGAACGGTGAGGCCAATACAAGATAGGAAGTACTTAGTAGCTGTGCAAACATTTAAAGAATTCCTGACTTACCTGATCATTAACTGTAACTGATCTGACAGCTAAGTCAAGAATGTTATAAAGAATAACTGTACAAAGAATACAGTGCTCCCGGTATAGATATATAGATGACGCACTTGCTCTAGTGTATTTAAATATGTGCATTGGAGATTATCTCTTAAAAATATATAGGAAATACATTCTATTAATTCAGTCACTGTCCAGGATTAATTAATATCTAAAGCCTAGGAAAATATAAAAGCAAACACAAATAAAATAGAAAAAGAAGGGAAATATGAGGATAGATCACAAATTCTATTATAAAGTAGTTGTATTAGTTTTCCTGCTAAGAACATTTTCTTGAAGTACAAAAACACCTTAATTCTCTGAAAACTCTTATGTCTATGTAAAATCCTGTGCACTGAAATGAAATCTCAACAATGTGATCTATAAAGCAATGGCTTTCTATATGGAAGTGAAGGCAAGAGAGTGGTGTTTAAAATCCAAAACAGCGAATAGGCCCTGGGGGGACAATGCTGTTTCTCCATGAATATAGCATGGTGTGTAACCATAATAAAGGAAGTATTGGCAGAACCATCAAGGGAAAAGAAGCTTGAACAGGGAAACCAATGCAACCACCATATGAGAGGACTGGCACACTACAATATATTAAATATTTGTAGGTGGGTTTATATACAAATTTGTATATGCTTTAACAGTCAGCCAAACCTAAAAAAAAGAAATACTTTCCTACTGTTTCAGTAATGTTCATTCTAGATATTGCTTGGTATACCAGGCCACCTTGCTGTATAAAACTTCTTTGGTTGCCAATAACCTGGTTTTACCAGAACATACAACACCAGCCAAGTATTGTCCAACCCCTCTTATTTAAACCAAGGAATTCACACTGCTACACCCAACTCTTGTCAACAAGATGAATCTAAATGAGGAACACAGTGCACCAAAAAATAGTTGGCAAGAGGTTGCATTCCCCAGCAAAAGCCTAGCCCATTCTGGCTAAAAGGAAATTAGGATAACACAGATTAAAACACCTTCTACATTTTACCATAGATGGTGAGTTTCCTGAGAACCATTTATGAAGTATTTTGGTTCTCTTGATCTGTCTCAGCTACAGATGGAAGTCATTACTCACAAGGATTATGCAAGGCCCTGTATACCCACCCCTGGCCTTTGGGCTCTGAGGTTTTACAGAAATAAGCTGGAAAAATGGATGTTAAAAACAAGGGAAGACTTCACAAAGTAACATTTAATTTTGGAGACAAACAACTTTTTATTCTTTTTTTTTTCTACCTAGATGAGTCATTTTTCTACTTGGCAGAAGGAAGTTCATGGAAAGAAAAGCAATTTCTGAGTTTGTTTAATAGAAGCTAATACGTGGACTGAAAGGGTTCCAGAGATATAAATGTCTTCTTTTTCAAACAAACATTGAGTTGTTTGAACAAGTTATATTTAAAATGTAAAGGTAATATGGCAGATATATGAAAGTAGAGTAAATAATATATATAATTTATAATGTCAGAGAATAATACCAACAGTCAGTGAAAACCCATGCAAGATAATGGATTGGCCTACACCCCACCAACACCATAGGTCAACCTGACAAGGTAGCCTGTAGATATACTGATATATCTTTTGATTTTGGTGCCATAATTTATCCTGTTGAACCATTTAGCTTCCAAAAGCATCAGTTAGTCCATAAGAAATATATTTTAATAGGACATAGTGGTGAGAAACCCCATGACACTTTTCAAGTGATGACCACTCCAAATGTGAGATCCTAATTCCTGTTCTGTCCACCTAGAAGTTTTTAATGTTCTTGCTCACCATTGGGTCTATTGAGGTATATAAAAAATCCATCAGGGAAAATAAGATCTCTATATGGGCCAGGGCAGGTGTGTAAATCCAGAAACCCAACACAGATATTTCTTGAGCTTAGGCTGTACGCTTTGCTTGCTTCATGGCACAAGGAGGGTAAATTTTTAGATTATTGAACTAAAATAAAACAAGGAAGAATATTGCAGGATCCATCAACTTTGGATCCATCCATCTAAAAGATCCTTGAGAACCACTATTGGGCTTCAATTTTGTTGGTGACACCATTGAGGAAGATTCATTCACTTCCTGTACTTTTGACACCCACACAAGGGTGCAGTTGTCAACAGGGTAAGAAAATGGTACTAGCAATAAGAACATTGGACATGATTTAATAAAGCTCTCCAAGGCTGGAGAGGATACTCTTTCACCAGTGAAGCTGGGTGATGCAGTAAACCTGAAACAGATCTGGTCAAGGATGAAAAACATTTGCTAACAAATAAATTACTTTTAGGAAATCCAATCCAGGTTTGCAGGATCACCCAGCTTCACTGAGGAAAGTGCATCCTCTCCAGCCTTAAAGAGCTTTAATAAATTAGGTCCATTGATAGAAGTTCTCCCTTTCACCACTAAAACTTTAACCCTTCCCTGATATTCTAAAATGAAAGCATTTGCATATTTGCATAGCTCCCATCTGTGTCATTTGGATGGACGGTCTGTTTTTGGAACCAAATATCAATATATGCTGAACACATAGAGATAAGACTGAGCACTGTCTAATCGGGCAATTATCACTTGTATGAGTAGTTTTAGAGATATGGCCGTATCATTGCATATCATATAGCCTGGGAAATCCACCAATATATCTTCATAATTTATCTGTTAAGGAAATCCATAATTTATCAGATTGAAAAATAGTTTTAAATGAACAATAGACTTTGAACTGGTTTTAGTTTTAATGGGCACGTCTCCTGTACTTTACAATAAAGTGGTCAGGATAAACAAACACATAAATATAGCCTCATGGGGATTAATCTGCAGGCGACATGAACTTCCGATACAGATGCTATTGTCATCCGCTGGATTTCCTTTCTGAGTCACCAGCAGTCTGTGAGCAGTGTTAGGAAATACTTGTAGAGAATTGAATAGGGAAATTAAAACTTCAAATATAATGGACTGTAAGACATTTCAGACAAATTGCACCTAAGGCAGTGTTTCTCAACCAGGGTTCTTCCAGAGTTTGCTAGGAGTTCCTTGAGCAATGAGCAGTTTGTGCCTCTGAGGTCAGTTTAAGTGACACCAATTATCTTTTTGGCTATCTGTAAGGGTGCCATTCTTCCCAATGCCTAGCAATGTAAGAGACATTCTTCCCACTGACCACCACATTAATATACTGTGAGCTGGATATAAAGTAATTATAGCAGGGGTTCCCTGAAGACCATGAAATTCCCTGAAGTTATTTTAAGGGTTTCACCCTGCTCTAAGGTGACCAGAAACCAAATTGTCGGTGTTGGGTTGGTATGCAGAGTAAAACCCTTGGTTCTTTCCATTATAGAAAATGGAAGGGTCTTGGGCATAGAGTATAGAACATAGACCATTTCTATACGTGATGGAATCAAAGGCCAGCAGGCACTGTGTATAAACAATAATTGTGACCCAAATGTATACCAACTACAAGGATTGATCAAAAGATAGAGTTGAAGAAAGACCTTTAGGCTTGCCCAGACCTCTGTTGTAGTCCATATTGTGGAAGTGGAGTCAAATATTGAACAATTCCAATTCTTTTCCAGTTCAAATGATGTCAAAAAGGAATTAAAGGGTTTTAAATGCTTAAGTGCTGTGTAAAGGCAGTGCATGCATTCTGATTGCACTTGGCTATCACAAACCTGTAGTATGGTTAGACCATACCAAAGATAAACCGACCACCCCAGATTATATAATTGTCATTACAGAACACATTACAGTAACAAATGCTAATTGCATGGATATCCAGCTACAGGACTGGATTTTGTCTCTTTTTGGCTTACTGTAAGTGCTTTCCACCTTGGCTCTTACACCACCCCCACAATCCAACTTCCCCCATTGATCCTCCAAGCAGCCAGAGGACATTATGGGAGAGGACAACAGAAGTTATGTGATCCCAGAGGTAATCCAGCCACAATGCAGACTGAATGGGTCCTGGATTGCAAGCAATCAGGGACTATTTTAAAGGGCACTTGCCATGAGATAATAATGAAGGCTTCCATAGTCAACCAGAAAAAGCTTGTTTACTGGCTGACATTGACACTTAAGCTTAAATACTGTGAGGATCAGACCCAGAATATTTAGAAATATTCTTATTATTATTATTATTCAACAGGATTTATATAGCACCAACATATTACGCAGCGCAGTACAATAAATAGGGGTTGCAAATGACATACAGATACAGACAGTGACACAGGAGTAGGAGGGGACCCTGCCCCAAGGAGCTTACAATCTAGGACGTGGTGGAAGTAACACGCAATAGGAAGAGAGATATGGAATAGTGGGAAATAGTAAGGGTTTCAAAAGACAGAAGAAGACGGGTAGGCAAGTTTGAAACAATGAGTTTTGAGTGCAGAAATTTGGAGCAAGCCGAATAGGACAGGGGAGACATTGCAGAGAGTCAGGGCAGCTCTAGAAAAGTCTTGGAGCCGTGCATGTGATGAGGTTATGAGTGAGGAAGTCATTAGTAAGTCTTTGGAGGAGTGAAGAGAGCGGCTGAGGGAGTATTTGTTTTACCAGGTCAGAAAGGTAAGTGGGACAAGATATAGATATTCCAAGACTCTTACAGCATGCTGGTTTCTGGTCTTTGTTTCAAAATATTGAAAGCATTGCCAGCCTCTATATTTCTTACATGGCAGCTTCACTTTACTGAAAAGCATCAGCTGTAAAACTTGCAATGCATGGAAGATTTCCTCTAACTTCCTGTTGCATCATTGGAACGGGAGCTAAAAAAAAGTTCCCCCAATGGTGCACAGACAACAAAAAGGATTTGATAGGGGTTTTACCCTACTCTACTTCCCAATGGCTATAGATACACTTGAAAGAAAAGGAGGCGAGTGATAGATGATGCAAATTATTACTTTCATTGTGAGGAACCTTTAATAAGAGAAAAATGTGAATATCCTGAACACTGGCCGTGACGATGACCCACTGGCCAATGTTTGCTTGTATCAGGCCAGCTGCATTTTAGGTAAAGTTAGGATGAAAATGACGAGCCCGGGGCCAGAATTTCCCAAACAAGTGCACAGTGGCAGCCGTTATATTTTTACGATGTTAGCACACAGAACAGATAGGTGCCGAATGCGAGATGATTCCTGAAAATTTATAACACACTTCTTTTCAGGCTGAAATAAACATAGTTAAATATTAATATTCATCGATGTCTCCGATAGCCATGAGCAGCAGGCTCACATTCTGGTAACCACAGCACGGTGCCAATCTCCATTGCAGACTCACCAATATGGAGATGTGCGTGCATATGTTTTACTGTCATGGTGCGCTGCTTCAGCTGCGTTATCTGCCTGTACCATGTGATCTTCGTTCTGTGTCAGATCCAACATAAAGGAAAGAGATTAAAATGTACAAACCCGGCTTATTGTGAGGAAATAAGTGGCCCTGTTATCTGGGTGCCCATTTGTTCCTACTCAGAAGCATAACAGCTCTAATAAAAATGTGCTGGGAAATGGCTATGTGGCCTATTATTGTATCAAGGACCAGCTGAAGTCAAATAAATAAAAATGCAGCAAAAAAGGCACTGCAGTAAAAAAAAAAAAAACTTAATTTTCCATTACAGCAGTTGTATAAATATGATTGTTTAAATATGATTGAGCAGTCCAATAGATGTACCTTCTATACCAGGGGTGTCAAACTCTGGCCCAAGGGCCAAATCTTTGGCCCCCCCAAAGAATTCCAAAAAAGGAATTAAGTCTGGCCCGCCCGCTACTACGTATTGCAGCGAGTTTAATTCCCGGCATCACTCGCGTCTATAGACCAGCGGCCTATGCCTGGCACTGCAGTGTTGTTCTGTCCTACTGACGCAAGTAATGCCGGGTATTATAGTCTTGGCAACACTCGCGTCTATGGAACAGGAGGTGAGATATCTCTGCCGCTTTGTGCCCCCCTCTCACATCACAGGCGCCTACAGTAATATATTGTAATTGTAGTTCTGCATGCAAATGATGGAAGCGGCAAAGCAATTAACCCCCCTAGCGGTATTCCTGAGTGTGACTCGAGATTAATGCTTTTTGCCTTAAAAATCCACCCGAGTCTCACTCAGGGTAGCTTTTAAAAAAAAATCCACTTACCTTGCCTTGTTGGTGTCCCCCGGCGTCCTGCTGCTCTCCGCAGGTCCTAGGGACACGTCCTTCCTCCTCGATCTCCAGCTGGCAAATGCAGCGACAATCGCCAGGGTTTGACATCGGTGCAGGCGGGAGGATCGGCGGGAAATTCAAATAGTTTTGTATTTTTTATTTTTTTAACAAAACAAATTTTTGTGTTTTGGTATTTAAAGTTTAATAATTAATTTGTTAAACTTAATAAATGTCGGTGAGTTATGCCTAAGAACAATAGCCTACAATGAAAAATAAATTTCCATGCAAAAAATTGTACTGCTTTATGCATGGAAATTTGGACGGAATTAGACCGCTAGGGAGGTTAATTTGAATCTTCTATATCTGACAGTACCAACAGCACTAAAAACAATGGGTTTGATCGTCCCAACTGTATTTCTAAGATTGTAGTACATAGCTGGGAAACTTACAATCAGTATTAGGCTGAGGATCTGATATAGTGTGCTGGAATATGCACAGACAGACAATCTCTATTCATTTCCTTACACATAGCAGGATCCACATGAAACTCTATGGTACTACCTCACATCATCATTTTTTAATACATGCAATACATAGACATTATTCCTGTACACCCATCATGTGACACAAAGCCTAGGCAATGATCACATGAGGCACCTAGGCAATGGTGCCTGACTACCAGGGGCATTGTGTTTGTTTCAATCCATTGGAGACTGCATAGTGTAATATTTAGTGTCAGACAAACTTGTGACGTGAGAGGAAGAACAACACACAGGCTGCATAGATAGAAATTAGTCTCTTCAACCCTAAAGTGTGTGTAGAGGGGTTTGATTTTGTTTGTTATAAATAAACTTCCTCAATTTTTTCTATAAATTTCATGTTTGGCCCCCGACTTGGTCTAAGTTTTAATTTTGGCCCTCTGTGTATTTGAGTTTGACACCCCTGTTCTATACTATGCTGTGCCAGCACAGAGCACTGCAGTGTGAGTACAGAAAGCACAATGTTTACTCGGGTGTACAGAACATCTGAATATGACTGTGCAGCTTCGTACGTAGCAGAGTTAGACCTAGAACAAAGTTTTCCAAACAATCCAGCTTTCTACGCTGTAATAAACATATGTATGAGAACACTTGTGATAGGGCGATGTGGTTGTTACTCAGCTCTGCCAGCACAGAGAACTGCATTGTAAGTGCAGGATGAAGACTTTTTCCTGGGTTATACAGGAGGTCTTCATTGGACTGCACAATCATATATTTATCAGATTTAGACTCCTTGCTTCTTGTTGAAGAACCCAACAGACACGCATCTTTTCTATTCTGCAATACAAATCTATGAGAACCCTTGTAATAAAAGGTGTGACTGTTACTCACCTATGCTACCCTATAGCATTGCAGTGCTAGTGCAGGATGCAAAGGTGCAGTGCAATGGATATCAAAGTTAGACCTAGTGCTTTTAGCAGAAGAGTTCATCAGATATTCCCCTTCTCCATGCTGTAATATAAAAATGTGCAAGGATAAAGGGTGTGGCAGTTATTCAGCTATGACAGCACAGAGCACTGCAAGGACTGCAAGACATAGCTTTTGTATTAGGTTGTACAAGGTGTCTAAATATGTCTGTGCAGTCCAATAGGTGCCAGAATTAAACTTGATGCTCTTGACAGAAGTTTTCATCAGATATTCACCTTCTCTACTCTGCAATTCAAATATTTTTGAGGACGCTTGTGATAAGGGGTGTGGCCATCACTCAGCTATGCCAGCACAGGGCATTGCGGGAAGCAGAATTTTTACTGGGTTGTATGGAGTGTCTAAATATGATTGTGCAGTCCCATAGGTATCAGGGTTAGACCCAGTTCTCCTGCTAGAAGAGCTTGCTGGACATGCACCTCTTATACAAATATGTGCCAGGATTGTGATAAGGGGTGTGACTGAGAACTTCAGAGTCAGCCCAAGAAACACAATGTTTCGGGGTTGTATTGGGTGTCTATATATGACTGTATAGTCCCATAGGCATCAAAGTTAAACCAGTGCTTTTGGTAGCAAAGTTTTTCTAATATTACCCTCCTTAAATCTGTAATAGGGCAATTGTGATAAGGGGTGTGGCTGTTACTCAGCTATGCCAGCACAGAGCACTGCCATGTGAACACAAGAAGCAGAATTGTGACTGTACAAAGTGTCCAAATATGACCGTACAACAAGCACAAGAGCTTTCAGATATAACCCCTCTCTAGCCTGCAAAACAAATCTGCACAGTTGATGGTCTGGCAACACCAATATACAATTTCCATTAGAACATTAACTTCTTATCCAGATTATCCCTTCACTAGAAAAACTTTCTAATCTCCTGATAAAGGCAGCTCCTCCAGAACCCCAAAGATCCTGGCTTTTGGTCAGGAAAAACCTGTGACCCACAAATTGTTTCCAGCCTGTGTGGGGTCTCCTTGCTACAATTATGAATTGGCAGCCCTGTAGCATGCATTTTCAAAAACAAGTCAGCCATGGCAGCTTCTATACTTATGCACAGGCAGGGTAGCTTTAGGAAGGTCTGCATGCTGTGGAGGAAGCAGATTACTCAGCCAGCCTTCTTCTAACGTCGCTCACAAGTCTTCAGTACCATTGCGGTGGCAGTGACGGAGAGAATCTAATTAAAGTAAAACACCAGATGCAAGATGTAATTCAATGTACTCTGCAAGATTCAGCTTGTTTTATGAGCATATGTGATGTACTAGAATCTGCTAAATGGGTTACACCAACAGTCACATGGATGGAAATGGGCGATGCTTCTAAAATGTAATATAATATAATGCACAGAATATGAAACAAATCTATAGGTTAGATACATCTATCCCTTCATATGGAGAATATAAATAGATTTTGTCACCCAAATAGTAACAATGGAAGAAATGTGATCCATACACATTACATAGATTGGTAATATTCTGTATTTATTACTATATCTGTGATATCACACAGAAATACGATAAATCATTACAGGACAATATAGGGGTGCCCTGACATGAGATGACTGGCAAAAGATCTGACTCACAATAGTAAAATTAGAACTGTTTTGTGTCTGAAAATGAACCAACCTGTGCAGGAAATTTCATGTCAACCAATTACTAAAAACAAAAGCAATTTGATCAAGTAGGAGCTTGTCTGCATAATCCCAAGTCTTGGTTTTCTTGGAGCCTGCTTTGCTACCAAGCTATTCTACTCAGGCCCCTTTCATCCATGCAGTTAGCCATTCCCTGGTGCATTCTGCTGCTATATGTTCAGAATAGCAAAGAGAACTTCAGGTTAACGCGTTTGCCATCGTGGTGCAGTTCTTCCTCCAGAGGAAGGTATGGCTCAAAGGGACACATGCACAAATGGGATTGGGTTGTTCCAGCAGCAAAGTCTGAAAGTGGCCTTAAAGTGGACCACTGAGAGCTGATAGAAGTATTAATTGCTGAAGCCATTCTAAAAAGTGCTAATTCCTTGGATGTAAAGCTTATCACTTGCGGTCAGTAGTTGCAGTCACACACCTGAAACAATCATGCAGATAATTGGCTGAACACCTGAGCTGCAAACCCATTTTGGCTCAGTGATTCGGAAGATATTAAAGTTGGAGGATTAGAACCACCAACCAGGTAAGCTGTATTTTTTAGAACCAAGTCAGAAATGGCAGCTTGCATCATCTCCAAATAAAAAAAGATTAATTTTAAGTAAACTGCTACTTTGCTGCGTACAGCTAAACCATTACTAAATATACAAGTCTCGGTCACACTGAACTCCTGATTAGCTGGTTAGAGCGGTTTACAATTATTCTTTTCTGGTTCAGTTGTAGTTAAGAAGAATTGCATTCCAGCAAAGCTTTTAGCTGCATTTTTGTACAGAATACATTCCAGTCTTATCAAAACGGGCTAAGACACACCCAGCACATTCGCAGTGCTCCATCATACGGGATATTATCCCCTCCAGTCAGATCACACAGCTTATTTCCAAAGAGTTTAAATTTTGCTGATTTGGGAGAAACTATTTTCATGTATGAGAGGAGGGGATGGGATTATAGTTGTATATTTTTATAGTTTTATACAAAGTTCATTTTTAGCTATGTACCCCTCGTCTTTTTTTGTGTTACCCCCTAATAACCAGAGATCCTTGCGGCCACACAGACAAACAGCAGAATGGTAAATTCTGAGTTGTTGGTTGGTCTTTTCCCTAAAAGGTGCCATTATACATTAAATGACTTTTCCTCATTAGTGATAATTGGCCAACTTTTGTATGTGTGGAGTGCCATAGTTCCAAGTTCCGATAGTCAATGCACAAGGCAGCCACATCCGCTGGGCAATCCATTAGTTTTGCCACCGGTGCTCCACTTTGACACTACACATTTCCTTATTCTGCCAATGGCTGCCAATAAAGGGTCTTCCCGAAAATACCAAAAAGTGTTGTTTCACACATGCTTCTAGTAAATTGTACATAGATGTAATAGTTGTGACCTACATTATCTTTGCATGGGGTCCTCACAAGGTTAAAGTTTGCCCATCAACGTCAGCACCTTGATAATCCAACAGTGGGGTGCAACCAGAGCACAAGGTCTGCTTTTATAGCATGGTATAAAAATCTCCAATCTTCCCACTGCAAGAAATACTGTAGGTGCCAGCTAATGCACCCAATTTTTAATGTGCATTCTTTTCAGATGGACACAATAGTAAACTTTTTTCCTCCCTCCCATGTCTAAAAGTTATAGTATTGCAACATCAAGTTCTTGTGATCAGAGCCCAGTACAGAAGTACCCTTTGTACCCCCCTGATGATGGTCCTGCCTATGTTGGACAATTACTACCCTATCCAACACGGCTGATTACATGCAGAAGATAAGTGGTAACCATAAGGTTTCAAAACCATCCATACAGGAACCAGGCTTTGGCTACATTCAGACCCTGCTGTGTTCATCCAGCTGACTTTTTGCAGTACTGGGACATTTCCCTTCCACCTGATCCTACAATAGATACAAAAAATATGCATGCTCAGAAGGTCTGATTAAACATGCTAGCATAAAAAAAATAAAATCCTGAAATTGATTTTGCTAGCAGTCGTCTTATGTTGTCTAACCAACCTCAGTCTTCCCCTTCATGTAGAGTATTACCAGCAGCATTCACTAGGCACACCTCTCATAATGAGCTCTTTAAATAAATCTTTGGGAGTTTCATGCTTGTGTGAATGACGCTGAATTTCCAGGACACCTGAATAGCAGAGGATGAATGAGTGCTTGTGAGCTCTTCAAGGTGTGTTTACTCCTATTCTCTTATCTGCTGCAAATGACAAACCATTGAGGTAAGTTGAATTATTTGCAGATTCTACGTCAATGCACAAAGGTTTACCATAAGGATCTTTCATTTTAGCGGTCTGATTGTCATTTTAGGAGCCATTGAAGCTAAAAATAACATTTTTTTTAAAAGAATCTCCATCCTGGGGTTTTAGGTTTAGTACACATGAGCAGATCTGTTTCCAGGGTTGCACTGGGCTGCCTGTTCAGATTAATTTTAAGATCAGTAATCAATTAGTCTGAAAATACGGCACACACATGTATACCATTCTGATCGGTTTAATTGCCCTTTTGTACTTATCATTTGTGTATCAAAATTTATCAATAGGTCCAATCTTTTCACATTTGATTGACTACTTTTAAACAGTCGGCTGTTGGTTTCTCTTTCAGGTCCAATCATGAAATCAAATAAGAAATCGTTCTGTGTGTACTAAGCTGCATATACACATCAAAATATTGTTGCATGGAGAAAAAATGGTTCTGTATGCGTATATCAGTCCCCATCATGACAGATTATTGGACAAGTGATCAGGAATGACTGCTGTGCATTTCAATGTGCTGTCCCTTTTCCCCCCCAAAAAAAACTGAGAATCGCTCAATCGTTCATCTGTCACTGGAAACAATCTTTCATGTCCTGAGCTTTGTGAATTTAAATTCTCAGAGATCAAGAAAAGCTTGGTTATTGTAAGCAGAAATCAGAATACTGAATGTTTTTTGCAGATCTCCCATGTAAACCATGCATGGACAGTGTATTTTGTGACACCAGAATGATATTGTATTCCAAGTAGTCAATATAGGAGGGCTGGGTCCTGCAGGATGGGGATTTTGTTTATTTTCCTATTACTCATCATGCAGCCAACTTGCATTCCACAATCACTTGTGCTTTAAATCAACATAGGAAAGAAGGAAAATCAGGGCTGGATAGGAAGTGATTGTCGCCACTGGGGTATGGTGGGGTGGGTACGATTGTACACTCATTAAAGTGAGGCTACCCATCACTTCAATATCACTTCAAATAACATTCAGTTTGTGTGATAGTATCATAGTTTTATGACATGTTAATGCCAGTGGATGTGTTATTTTTCTTCTTCCTTTAAGAGAGTGACAACTATGTTTGTTCTCCAGTTAAATTGAACAGCAGTGTTGTCACTTTGTGGATGTATATGGAGTTCTAGGTGGACTTGCTATGATAATGGCGAGGGTTCCCGATCTCCTTGCTAGGTAATTTATTATAGAGAATGCAATGGGAGCAGCTAGAATGCACATAGATGGACAGGATCAGCCAAAGCCCCCGAGATGGACAGGAGCCGAGTCAGGAATGTTTGGGTAAACAGGACACAAAAAAGGGGCCCAGGGCCTGACTCCCTGCACAAGACTCCATTGATGATTAGGATCTACCTTCTGGGTAGATCAAACATTTAAAATCATGTGCTGGTCAGCATGACAAATGTAGGGATGTGAGCGGAGCCATACTGCCTGTTTGATCAGTCATACTGGTTTATAAGCAGCAATGTCCTGCTAAACTGGAAATATAAATTTAGCAGATTTTATTGTCAGGGTTGGGTCCAATCATTGAACTTTATCACTGGTTAACTGCAGAGTTGTTTTATTAGCCAATGGCTTTGACATTGATATGGCAATGGCCTCCTGTGCAAGAATGCCCACTGCTTGCCTCTTCTTTTAAAGCACCAACACTAAAATCCTCCAAATCGGTGCTATAGCTAAACTCTAGATGAAATCTGTAGATGGTCACTGTTTTACATGCTAAAGGATTTGGATCTCCATCTTGTCCTGAGATTTACAGACCTTTGCCATGCAGTTCAGCCCTGTCTGGCAGGGGCAGAGAACTGACTTTGCTCTGCTGCAGTTTGGCAGGTTTTATAGGTTCTGTTGCTGTACAGCCTGTGACTGGACAGTAGAAGCAACACACTACTGGGCTCCTCTTTAGGTCACCGTGCCCCCATTCCTCCTAATATCACATTTCTTGCACTGCAAAATAACTGAGCAATGGTTTGGTTCTCATGATGGCAGTGGACATGCTTTTCTTCTGTGGCTGCTTCGGATACAAAATTGACTGTTAGATTTTTGTACGCCACATACAAGGGTTGTTCACAGATTTCAGGCTGTTTTTACACAGTTGTGCACCATAAACGAGTGGTTAACATCAGTTTCCATGCGGTGGTTTCCACTTGCTCCATGTTCTTTCACCTTTATCAACCTTTATTAGCTGAACCTGCTTCCAACTGTTGTGGGCCTTTCAGATAACTTTTTGCACACTTAGAGAGTTGGGGCAGGAAAATGGTGACAATTAGCCATCAGTGTGCACATGGCTTGACAAGTTACGGGGAAGGATGAGGACGTCATTCAAGTTTGCATTAGGCAGATCACAAGTCGGAGTTTGTAGCCATCTGATTCTGTCCAGCTGTGCTGACATTTAGTCCCCAAAAAGAGCATTATCTCGCACAACCATTGTATGGTAATGAATCACCACTTCCTTCCTGGGAAAACTTCAAAGTGCCTTATGGCAGAGCAATTATATGAACTCTTACATGGCAATGCAGAAAACATGCCTGCTGTATCTACAAAATCATGAAACATTGTACAGTCAGATGGAGATCAAACATGGCCGGGAGAGATCAAGATCAATGAAAGTCCATTCTTATCATGGAGGGGAATTGTATAATTAGTTATCACTGGGCTAAGTTCACACAGCTGTGTTTTCCATGGAATTCACATAGCACGACCGACACCGTCCTCGTTTACATGTAGGTTCTGCATTTTTATTAAATGTTCTGTATTCCAAATTTAGAAGGCGCCCAAGGTGAACCCAATGGAAAACCAAAGTGTAGGAGAAGGTATAAAAGCAGCAAACAATATATTTTTGTTGGGACATTTACTTTTCCTTTACTCTTCCACACTTCTGGGTGACAACAAACTTTCCCTCCCTTTCTCAGTAACAATAGTTCTTAGGACTAATGAAGAGATACAGCCATGGCCATTTTGGAGTTTTTTGACCACCGCTTGGTCAACCATATAAAATGTCCTCATTATCCCCCCTTTGTATAACAATAGCTGCTGTGACCCCTTTCTGCTCTGTTTGCGGACCAGCACTGGGGGAGTGGAAAAATAACTATAGAGGAATGCTAGCTGCCTGGCTCTCATGCTAATTCAGTGGCCCCAATACGTTAGGGCACTGGCCTGGAACAAGCGTGTATGATCAAAAGTGCTGACTTTCTAATCTGCCCACTCATGTTTGATCGGTGGCTAAAGCTTGAGACCACCGGGCAACTATTATCCTTATGAAGTGGTCAGCAATATTAAGGTTTCTTCGGATCACTGAGACCCATTGCCTAATGCCTATGACATGAATTGCTGAAGAATATAAGATTGGTTACTAGAGAATGCAAAATTAGTCACTAGAGAACATAGGATTGTGTAGTTGATTGCTGGAGAATGTAGGATTGGTTGCTGGTAAATGTAGAATTGGTCATTGAAGAATATAGGGCACTGTAAACTGTGGGATTGCTTGCTGGAGAATCCGGGATTGGTCACTGGTAAATGTGAAGAGTTTGGTCATGTGGGATGGTTGGTGAAGAATAGTGAATAGTCATTAGTAAATGTTGGATTATGTTATGGATATGTGGGATTAGTTGCTTGAGAATATTGGATTGATCACTGCTAAATGTAGTATTGGTTACTGGAGAATATAGGACTGGTCACTGGGGAATTGCTGGAGAATATAGGATTGGTAAATGTAAAAATTAGGATTGGTTATTGTAGAATGTGGGACTGATCAATGGTAAATGTAGAATTAGTTGCTGGGAAATGCAGGATTGTGTGCTTGAGAATATAGGATTGATCACTGGTAAATGTTGGATTAATTACTGAAGAATTTAGGATTAATCATTGGTAATTGTGGAATTGATCTTTGGAGAATGTAGGATTGCTGTCTAGAAAATATGACTTTTTTCACTGGAGAATATTGGAATGATCATTGGTAAATGTAGAATTAATTTCTGGAATGTGGCATTGGTTGCTCAAGAAAATAGGATTAATCAGTGGTATATGTAGTATCAGTTGTCACCTTCAATGGGCTTCTCTACACACACAGCTCACCTTGCAGCTATTAAAGGGACAGTGAGCTTGTTTTGTACATTTTCTGTAAATATGAAAAACAACATATTACTATTATGTCGTCTCTCACCCTGTGCTGCCTCTTTAGCTAGCCCATAGCACTTTGGGGTTTCTTTGTCTTATATCAAATGTTTATTTATAACAAACAAAATCAAATAATCTGCATTATGTTCTCAGATTGACAAAGTGGGGTAGGCTGGTGCACTACTTCTAGTGAGTATTACCTTGAGATGTCTAAATGTAAATGCAGCCTGCCTAAGAACCTGGCAACCACCCATCACAACATTCTCATATTTGCAGAACACCTCCCAAGATCCAGCCTATTGCTTTTATAAGGGTACTATGAGTGTTTCAGGCCCCGTGCCTACCAGCCATGAATTGCATAGAGAAGCACAGGAATGCAATGATCACCAAGTTTGAAATAGGATTTATATTAGAAAGACTTAAATTAAAAATGTAATTTGATGGAGGACGGGGCAAGGGAAAGAAAAATATAAGCAGATTAAACTTCAGCTTTGATTTATTTTGGCTTGAAGACCGCAGCCAAGAATGTTCCCAGGCGGAGTTGGCGCTGTGTGTAACAGCTGCATGGTTTGGCAGTTGTTTACCAGCTGTATTTAGTGCGGGAAGTAATAGCAATACACAACGATTGTTACAGGACAATACTCGGACTGTATGCCGCTCTGTGCTGAGATCGGGGTCAGGCTGAAACTTCAAGTGTAATATGTCATGCTCCACTGAGCCAACAATACAGAAAAATCTTTTAAATGGGAGAGCTGGGTGAGCATGGGCACAACTAAACATACAGAAAGGTAACATATAACACTGGTCAGCAAAGGTAGTTCTCAGATCATCAGATTACTGACAACATGGAGTGTGGGAGTTAATGTTTCATTCATAGTTTCACTGCTGAAAGGGGCTCAGTTAGATTTTGGCTATATTGACAAACATCTTTTGGCAAGTGGGAAGGCAACTTATTTGTAGAATGCAGATTTTGGTTAATATATTCTGGATTTTCAGGGTAGTGGGGCATCCAAAAAATCAGTTTGCTTTGGGTCATCAGAAATTGCCATTATTAGGGTCCCATCGGTGATCAACTCTGTTCATTGGAGCTGCAGATTTACTTAGTGATAGATCACTAAGTAAGAAAGGTATGTGCATGTCCATTGTGGCTCCACAATGCATGAGACGTAGTGCATGTGCACTTACCTGCTTTATATAATCAACAAGCTCTGTTGCAAGTGCATTTTCCAGCAAGGTGGCAAACCACTGACATCAGAAACCCCACTATAGCCTAACTCCCAGAGATGAGCAGATATGAAATGGGGTCTCCAATACACAGCACAGAGTGCTCCCTATGAACTCTGTCATTATGTCAACTGGAGCCCTGAAGAAGGTGTGGGTCCATGGGCAATTGTTTAGTTTGCCCTACTCTAATACCAGCCACACAAATTACATCTGTCAAACCAGAGGTGTAATGAAGCCTTTTATAGACAGTGTTGCTGCACTTTGCTCAATTACCCTCTCACAGCTGTTATTAGAACCTTACAGTAAGCAGTCTAAAAACAGTCATCCAAGTATGGCCAACCCCATCCATTCTGCTATTGTATTAGAAAGCCCATCATGAGTTTCAAATATTGAATTTCCATTGACTTTAACATTTATTTCTGTGTTTTCTCTTTACAGGAAAAAATACCCAAAATGTCTCTAAGCAAAGAAGGAGCCCATAAGAAATGGGTGAGCCTAAAAGAGAAGCTTGCACCCCAGGAGTCGGATCAGAGTGAAGCAAATTTAGAGAATGCTGATCCTGAACTTTGTATTCGCCTTCTCCAAATCCCATCTGTGGTGAACTATTCTGGCCTGAAGAAGAGACTGGAAAGTAGCGATGACCAATGGATGGTGCAATTCCTGGAGCTCAGTGGTCTGGATCTTCTGCTGGAAGCCCTGGATAGGCTGTCAGGCAGAGGAGTATCAAGGATCTCTGATGCGCTCCTCCAGCTTACTTGCATCAACTGTGTCCGAACATTGATGAATTCTCATAAAGGGATTGAGTACATTGTCAACAATGAAGGTTATGTCAGAAAGCTTTCTCAAGGTAAGATTAGTGATTTTTAGAAGGTAAAAAGACACGGCTCCCTATGGTCATATTAACCTTGGTTTGTTCCATTGCCTTTCCATTTATCCCATGTTGCCGGAAATTAAAAAAAGGACTATTATTAAAGAGTACCCAGAATCATATAGATTTTGATTATGTTTAGCACCTGCATGTTTATACAGTGCTCAATATAACGCTAAGAAACCTTCATCTGTTTTTCTTTCACCTAGACTCAGGTGGTGCCTAGAGGAATTCCATGGTCCTCCCTAGTTGGTACGCCCCTAGGTGGAAATTGAAATGCATTGGTGCAAAACAATGGATTGCTATAATACACCAAAAGTACCATCTTTGCCACAAGTAGACCTGCAAAGCACAAAACACCTCCTGGTGGACAAGCAAAATCACCCTTATTATTTGTCCTGGTGACCATTGTCTCCAGTACAGAAACCCAACATTTCTGAGTTGTGGCAAGAAGTGAGGCGTAATCTTTAAATGAGGCAAGTGGTCTGATGACTTGTGTCCAAACAGATATTTTGGGGACAATGTGCCCAAGGTAAGATGGCCAGTGCCACTGAAAGAGTAAGATACTTCGCTCCTATGCCAGCCACCTTTTCAAGTAGCTAAAGTAAAATAAAACAATGCAAATGTTGTATGTTGGTGCTACCTTATGGTACCTTTCTTCATAACTAACTCATTTTAAATAGACCCCTATACCATCTATTGATTTTTGTAGTCTGGTTCGATTATCATTCAACCCAACTTTGCTGAATTGGTCCGGTAGATTTTACCTAGTGGGATCCCCTAAAGTACACACCAAATTTCTTCCAGATCCAACTTATCAAAAGCTATCCGAAGCTTTCAAAAGTTTGTATGTGATCTATTTCTTCTGTTCATTGGTTTTAAGATAAAGATTTGACTGTATTTCTTTTTTTCTTTCAATTCAGCACTGGACACATCCAATGTGATGGTAAAAAAACAAGTGTTTGAGCTGATAGCCGCTTTGTGTATCTATTCCCCTGAGGGACATGCCTTGGCTCTGGATGCTTTGGAGCATTATAAGGTAAATCACTCTGTACATTAACATTCTTCAACTCCATGCTAATTATGCTTTCTAACTGATGTCAGCTGTCCAGGTACAAAAACTATCAATAAAGCTCTTCATACATTAAAAGAAAAGGGTAAAATACCACAATAGGGAGGGAGGTAAGCAGGGGTGTAGTCGTAGAAAAAGAAGAGGGGGCACGGTATCTATGTAAACGTCCCTGCCCTAATACACCCCGGCCTATGTGAAACTTCCCCCAAAGTGACATCATGATACCAGAACCCTCCCTCTCTCTGAACACATACCAGTGAGACATACCACCCTGAGCCTGCAATTCCATATGGAAGACATGGTCCATGGCTCTGACCGGTGCGCCAAGATGACCAAAGAATTCTTTGAAAATAAGGGTGGGCACGCGTACCCATTCCCAAAACAAGTAAGGGCACGGAATTCCCACCCGTGTCCCCCCCACTGCATCCCTCGTGGTAAGGCACTTTGAGTATTGATAGGCAGTTCTAATGGGTCAGTAATTCTACCCCATTCCTTTTATAAACAGTTTTTTTAACTCCACCTTCATTTCCTTTCACCTAACAATTATCCTTACCTTATAAATCCAACAATAGGATGACCCAGGGCTGATACATGTAAATTCTCTGTACACCCTATATAAGTCAAGGCTCCATTTCCTAATTCTCAAGGGGCTTCATTTTGGCAGCATGTGCGAAACGAAAAGAGAGGGAGGTACATGTCTCTGCTTTGAGTCATTCAGCTCACTATGTAGCCTGATCTCCCGACTCTTGTGGTGCAGATAGGTGATGTTCTTGCATACGGCTCGATTCAAAAATTGAATATTAATATACTACTGAGCTGGCTGCATTTGAAGCATATGACATTCACATGAATTATATGTATATCCTAATCTCTAACATAAAATAAATGCAGCCCATTTTTATTTTCTAGAAGTGCAGCCTTAATATGTAATGAACATAAGGATCAGCCTATCTCCATGTGTATATACAAATTATAGACAGGGAGCGAGCCTGCTCACATTGTGTATAGCAACTTCCCTCTGTTTATGGAGCATTTTGTTTCCAACTTTCTTTGTTTTTGTATGAAATGTCTGTGTACAAATAGCTGTGCACAGAGGAGCAGAGCGAATGCAGCATAACATGAATAAATGAATTAACAAATTTATTATGTTACTGCATATTATGCTCTATAAATTGGAACCTGGGATTACTCAACGCTGTCTAATTAAATGCAACATGTGTTTGGATTCATAAATCTAGCATCCTGCAGAGCACTGGGATTCACTCAAATCTACAAGACCGAACAAGTGGCTGACAGCTGCAGGGAACGGAGGGTTTTTTTAAGATGGATTTACTATGACTTTTCTACCAAGTTCTTAAAGCCCCGTATAGCTGTAAGAATTCGGTTGATGGAAATGATCTTTCCTGATCACCTACAGTGATTGGAGAGAAAAGTAAATCTTTGTAAAGGGGAAGGAGGAATCAAGTGAGCAGCAACCTTCAGTGCTCTCCTCCATAGAAAAACACAGTGATCATTCCCAATCAGTCATTGATAAACGACGTTGGGGACCACTGTTCACACGCTACATTTTCATCAATCAACATTTTCTCTACCTTGTGGTGTGATACTGCACATACATTAGTTTGTGCATTGTATGTTGAAATAAGACACCTGGTTTATATTAAATTGGCATTCCAAATACAGGAAAACAATGCCTTTGGACATTTACTCCAAGGCTAATGGGTACCTGACAACCATTCATGTGACTGCTCTGAGGCACTCCACTATGGACCCAGGAGTGGTGAGAAGGAGGTATTGGCATGCATTCCTAAGCATTTTCTGAGTCTAGAATGCTCCATGAGGTTCATTGTAATTGAAAGGTTCAAGGGCCAGCTGCTGTCCTTCTAAACACTTTGCAAATGCATGCTAAGGTGGTTAGAAAATGTTCCCAATTATGTCTATGAAAGCGGTTCAGCAGTTGGCCAACCGGAGATGCTGCTTGGACCTTCTGAAGAACGGCAATACAAATGGTCCGCCTTCAAAGGCAAAGTTTTTACAAAGTAAAACAAATCCCCATAAAGGGCAAAGTAAAAACTCTTTACTATACTGTTATCTTCCCTCACAGCATATAATTACCTTCCTGTTCTCCATTGAGGGTGTCAGGGAGTTCTTTTTCAAAAAGGACTAGAAGTGAATTGAGTTCTGCAAGGTTCTGAATATTGAATAAAGCTGTGCAGGCTTACCATGTCCATAGACTGACCCCCACACTTGGTCTAACAATTCTTTTTGTGCACCCCTGGATGCCAGGAGACAGGGAGTAAGTTTACAAAGGGGGCAACAACTATCAAAAATGAAATTCTCAGTGATTTCTGGGTTGAAGGTAGTTTATTGGGGCAAACCTCAGTTGTGAGTTAGTCTAGTGGCCAACGGGTTGGAAGAAAATATAGGTCACCTTGGGCTCTTCCACAGGAGGGGATTGCAAAAAGGACAGGACCTCAACTCATGTAGGAAGGGCAGGTTTTGGCCTTTTCTCTTTGAGTACTGAATGACCTTCAAGGATCAAACCCCTTTTATGTTCTAACTGCGTTATACGTCCACAAGGAAGATTCACCCTCTCTATTTGCCCTGGTGATCATTGTCCCTGAGACAAGAAGTGGCGAAAACTTCTAGGTTTTAGAATTGTCTGAACAAAAGGCAAAGCTAACATTTCCCACAGGGACACCTATTTTGGTGACAACCGTCTCGGAGAGGAATATTATAGTTAGAGCTACACTTTAACACTGAATATTCAGACCTTTGCGTTAATCCCGGTAATTATTAATCCTTCAGCTGGAGATACTTCAGGAAAATGATCCGTGGCCTTGAATTAATGCCGCTCTTCTTGTATACATGAAAGGTTTTCCTTTAAGTAAGATGTCCCCACTTGTAGTGTAATTTCCAATTCCAGTCACCACAAGTCATTCTACAAACCTCCGCTCCCTGAACACGATTGTATGCCGAGTGATCACTCCACTTCTAATATGATTATTGTTGGTGTAATTGGTTTTCAAGGAATATACGCTGCTTGTTAATTAAATGGGAAATATTGCTGGGGTGTCAATAGATGTGAAATGTTTTCAAAAAATGATATGAGGATGGGTGAATACACACTGGACAATATACTGTAATATTGGCTGAATACATGTTGCCCATAATAATGTGATATTGGATGAATACATGGTGCCCAAAATAACGCAATGAAGTGCCCATACTAGTATAATATTGGTTGCATACATGGTGCCCATAATACTGTAGTCCCCCATTAATAAACGAAAAAATGCAACACACGGATGCCCAACTTTCCCCAACTGCACGAATAGCCAGCAGCCAATCACAGCCTAATGCCTGTTGTGATTGGCTGCTGGTTATTTGTGCAGTCAATTGGAATGCCCCATTCAATAAATCTAAATGAACATGGCATTCTGATTGGCTAGACTTGTTCCTCCTTTGATTCTCAACATTCCAAAACAACACCACGGGTTTGCGAAAAACACAATATACTGGGACCTCAATCTTTGAATTGCGATATAAAGGGGGACTACTGTAATGTGATATGGTGCCCATTCTAGTATGATATTGGTTCCCATAATTATATAATATTAAGTGAACACAATGTGCCCATAATTATACAATATTGAGTGAACACATGGTGCCCATAACAATTCAATATGATGCCCATACTAGTATGATATTGGGTGAATACATGGTGCCCATAATACTGTGATATAAGGTTATATGGTGCCCATATTAGTATAATATTGGGTAAATGCAAGGTGCACATAATATTATGATGATGATTTAATACACAATACCCATACTAGTACGATATTGCGTTAATACATGGTACTGATAATAATAATATGATATCAGGTGAATACATGGTACCAATAATAATATGAAATTGGGTGAATACATGGTACCCTTTTGGATTTATGAAATTTAAAAATGTCACTATTAGGAATTCACAGGGTGAGATTGTTAACATAGACTTGTAGTCTTTGTAATTTATGTAGGGAAATCCATTTGTTATCTAAATATTCAGCTGCTCACAGCACTGGTTCTTAAAGAGCCACCATCTGCAGATTTTACAGTAAAGGACAAAAAGCAGTACAGTCCCACTCACTGCCGCCCCCATTCATTCACCATGGGGCAGCCATGGGGAGAAGCTACACATAGCACCTCCCCCGATCCAGCGGTTCCCTGGTATGAGGAAGCTGTAACCTCACCACAACTGACCTATCCACTACACACAATGAGATTTTATCCAAAAAGATAGAAGGTTAGATTTGTCAGGAAAAGTGTGACAAATAATTAGACTTCTTCAGTCAGCATTCTTGATATTTGTTAACTTAAGATATATTCTGCTGCTGTATCCAATGTCCTTTACATTACTCCCACTGGCAAGAAAACTCTGGAAAATCCTTTGTAACATAATATCATCCTCACAAAAGATTTCCTTTCCATTACCAGGCCGTGAAGAACCAGCAATATCGATTCAGCGTCATTATGAGCGAGCTCTCGGCCACGGATAATGTTCCCTACATGGTCACGCTGCTCAGCGTCATCAACGCCATCATTTTCGGCACCGAAGAACTGCGGCTCCGTGTGCAGCTGAGGAACGAATTCATCGGTAATAACTCCACACAAATAACATTTAGTGTGAGAAGTGTAGGGGATGCTTATTATAAAATCATCGTATTGAATGGGGATCAGGTAGTGATGAAAGAGAATCCGAGCGAATGACAAACTACGAAGGTGTAGTGAGAGTTTATAAAGAGAACCAGTCAGATCTATATGGGCTGAATTATGAAACATTTCAATTTGCCTTCACGTAAAGACTGGCAGACCTGTAAAATTTTTCCCAGCTACTGAGTTTGCTCCACAGTGTCAGATTACAGAGCCTCAGATGTATTAAAAGGATCAGTTATTGATTTTGCTGTGCAATCTCAAACCTCATATTAAAGCTCACTCAAGGTCCAAAGCATTGTCACTGGAAACAATCATTCAGATAAATGAAGGAGTACAGAACACACAACGCCCATTCTGTATTATGGAGATGGGAGGGTGCAGGGCGAGTGAGCAGCAACCTGAAGCCGTCTGCGTTCATCAATCCAATATCTGTACACGTCATATTAGCACAACTGTTCATCTCAAGGGACAATTTTCTGATGTGTGTAAAAAACTTTTGGCTATGTACAGGTAGTCCCTGGGTTAAGGACATCCAACATAAGAACGACTCCTCGATAAGAACTGGGCTTCCCTGCTTGCTTTGTGCAGGACCAGTTGCCATGACTTACAGAAGAAATCTTTTTGCTAAACACGCGGAGACTGAGCTCTTCTGCAAGCTCTTGTAACCCTTGACCAAGACAAACTCTGCAGTTGTTTCTTTTTACATATCAAAGCACAGCTTGCTCCAGAAGTTTTTGTCTGTGATTAGCTCACAGTGAGGATTTTATACAGTAACTGACACCACGCTGACTAATAATATGTTGAGACAAACATCTGTCCTAATTGCATTTATTAAATGTACCTGTTCCAACTTACATACAAATTCAACTTAAGAACAAACCTATAGTCCCTATCTCATATGTAACCCGGGGAGTACCTGTACATTCATCAGATGATTGTCATATAAGAAGCTCAGTAGTGATCATCTCAGGCACACATCTAGCATGTGTACAGCGCTCCCCCGACATTGTTCATCATTCTGCGGATCAATGAAGGACTGATAGGGAAAACCAGTGAACTTTGCAATGAAGGAGGACGCAGCAGGGTGCCGCTCACTCATCCTCCCCTCTCAGCTCTCCATAAAACTGAACAGTACTCTGAGTACAGCGCTTGTTCATTCATCTGTCACTAAATACATTCCAGATCCTTACCAGCAACAGTAACCTGACATCTGTACAAGGCTTTACACTGCATATGCATGAGCAGATCTGATGACAAATTTGCATTTGACAACCAATTCAAATAAATTTCCAATGGGCAATCGTATAGTCTGGTGCCCCAAAAACACAGCTCCTACATGTGCAACATTCTGCCCGTATCTCATGTAATTTTTTTTATTTTCCTGGTACGAAACAGTGCGGGGACAGATGTCAGTGAATGGTAATATGTGCAGGGCCTTTTTTTCTGAATGGCTACACAATACAAACATTCAGTATATGCAAGCACACTAGCCCTGCAATGTACACAGACTTGTCCACAAATAGTGCAGGGACTTTTTTTTGTTGATGAGTGATTTATTACAGCTCTCCAAGGCTAGGTAGGTTACACGTTCATCAGAAAACCTGCGTGATTCAGCAAACCTGCAGAGTCTGGTCCAGGATTGAAAACCTTTGCTATCAAATGACATTTAAAAAATCCATTCCAAGTTTGCTGGAACACCCAGATTTACTGATGGACGTGTATCCTCTACAGCCTTGGAGAGCTTTATTAAATCAGACCCTTACTAAGAGCCAAATCAATGCAAATGGACAGCCTAATCACAGAGGGTCAATGCATTAAAAAGTTTTCCAGTGTCAATATTTAGATGCATTATTAAAAACTATAGAAAAGGTCCATTACACCATTCATGTGAACAGAGCTTCTGATCATTAAGGGTGATTGCAGGATAGGAATCAAAGATCACCATACAAAATGGTCTTCCATGTATCAGTAAAACATTATAAAAGCATTGTTCTGAAATTGTAAATAAATCGCTGATAATTTATCTGATCACCATTTCTGTATAAGTAAGCCTATTCTGCAGATGTAATATAATGAAGTTTGCAATAACTACAACACACAATCAGAGATTTTTGTGATCTGACATACAATGACTACCACTAGAATAAAGTTGCTTTCTATAGATGTAATACTTATGAATATAGTAAACTACAAGTATATATTAGCACCTATATCTGAAAGGGGTTAGCTATGGACTTGCTGATGATTGTAATATAGATCCTATTAATAATTCATCTATTTGTACTTTTCAGGTCTTCATCTGTTGGATGTGTTAACAAAAATAAGGTAAATATAAATCTTTTAAAATGTTATTAATGACCCACTAGCTTGTTTTATCTGAGCTCTCTGGGGCTTTTAGCAAGTAGAAAGATGAGGTCTTAGCTTTTAGCAACTACTTGGCAATTATTTTCAGTAACAAAAGAAGGAGGCAAATAAAAATTGAAATAAACAAAAAGCTGTTGTGTGATTTAGCCCAAGCAGCATTCACTAGAACAAAAATGTCCTTTTTGTGTTTGAGCAGATTCCTAATTTAATAATGGCATAGTCAGTTTACACATGATGACCATGAAACTCGTCCATTGATCCTTTTATTATTGATCAGAGGCCTTTATACCATCACCATTTTTTCTGTATAATACTCATTTACTTTTGTGATTCAGAGACTTGGAAGATGAAGACTTGCTAGTGCAGGTCTATGTCTTTGAGGAAGCCAAGTCAGAGGATGATGAGGATCTTCTCAAACTGTATGGAGGAATTGATATGAACAATCATCAGGAAGTCTTCTCTACACTCTTCAACAAAGTATGTCCCAAAGCAACTCTGCCAAAGATCTAGAAACATGCTTGTTTATTCCTCATAAAGCCAGGAAATCATTATCAGCTCAGCTGCTTTTATAACTAGCTGTCACTAATTGAGATCAGTCTTGCAATGTGTTTTCAGTAAGTTGTTGATTTGTATATTATGAGGATCCGATATGTTAGTGGGATTACAAGAAAGAGAAAGCCAGGAGTAGATTTCATCAGTGTGATAATGGTATACTGTTCATATAGGAGGGAAGAGTTGGAGGAATGGCACAAACGCTTCAAAATTAGCATTACCAATAGGTGTTCAGCACAATTTATATATCGATAATGTATATTTACTTTGCAAGTGCTTTCAGTTGTGCTTGGCTGGAATTGTCTGGTTAGTTTATTTATTATTAGTTTATTGCATGTGGATACAATACTATAACCCTTTTTGGACATTGCAAAGAAAAATGCATACTTACTTAGTCCTGTATACCTTGACTGGAACTAGACTGGCTAGTGGAATGGTGAGGCATGGAGTGGCAAAGCTGCAGGCTGTATTATTATTATTGCACAGTATTTATATAGCGCTGACATATTACGCAGTGCTGTACTAACAAAGTCCATAGTCATGTCACTAGCTGTCCCTCAAAGAAGCTCACAATTAAATCTCCCTACCTTAGTCATATGTCTTTAATACAGTCTAAGGTCATTTTAGGGGAAGCCAAGTAATCTAACTGCATGTTTTTGGAATGTGGGAGGAAACCCACGTAAACGTGTAGAGAACCTACAAACTCCATGCAGATAGTGTCCGGGCCGAACCTGTAATCCAGCACTGCAAAGGCCAGAGTGCTAACCACTGAGCCACCGTGCTGCCCACATGAACTACTCAGGTCAGCGTTTCAAGGTCTAAACTTTCCGATGGAGAGTATATATGGGTAGCACCTGGGTAAAACACAAAAGCCCACAGCAACTGCATAAGGGCAAATTCTAACATTTTAATTTTTCATCTAGGCCATCCAGTATAAAGATTTTAAAAAATTTCAACCAGATACAGCATTGTTTCTCAACTAGGGTTCAGTGGAATCCTATGGTTCCTCCAGAGGTTGCTAGCATTCCTCCCAATGGCTATCAAGAGGAATTCTTCCCAATGATTACCACACTAATATACTGTGAGCTGTGTATATAGTAATTATAGAACGGGTTACCTGAAGAGCTGAAAGTTATTTTAAGGGTTCTCCATGTTAAAAGAAATGGTAAGATACAGTATGCAAACATAATAAAGACAGGTTAGATTTAAAATGACCTGCAGTAATCTATCCATGTGTGTACACCTCTGCTGTCTCTATTTTATCCAAGGCCGTACTCCAGGAAATATTTTTACAAATTTATTAGGCATTTTTAAACATTCACTTTGTGTAAAATCCTGGGATTGGTTGATGAGAAATAACATGATCCTGCAAGAAACACAAATTCTATTTAGTATGTAGACTGTTTAATTTTTGTTAATTTTGTTATATACTTTTTTGATTTTTTTTTTATATCTTTTAGGTCAGCTGTTCACCACTATCAGCCCAGCTTCTATTCATTCTGCAGGGTCTATTGCAGTTTGATGTCAATCATCCATCAAGTGCTATTCTCTGGGAGGCCCTGGAGCTGCTGGTGAACAGAGCTGTACTGCTTGCAGATGACTGTAGGTATCATAAACACCAACACTTATTTGGAATTTCAGTATTTACTGGTAGGCAGGGGTGGGGCAACTTCAGAAGTTTTCACCCACCCCCAAGGGCTGCAAATATACCTTTTTTTCAGCCAGTGACTTAAAGGTGAAATTAGTTGCTGTTTTACCTAACCTGTAGGGTGTAGCTTACAGAGTATAACTGTAGTCTTGCAGCCAGAAAGGACAAAGTCTTTGTTAGGTTAGGCCTAAGTCATCCTGATTCCACATATTATTAATAAATAATATTTATATAGCGCCAACATATTATACAGCACTGTAAATTAAATAGGGGTTGCAAATGACAGATACAGACTGACACAGGAGGAGGAGAGGACCCTGCCCAGAAGAGCTTACAATCTAAGAGCTGGGGCAAGTGTCACACAATAGGAAGGGGGATATTGAATTGTGGGAAGTAGTGAGGTTTAGGAGACAGAAGAAGATGGGTAGGCAAGTTTGAAAAGATGGTTTTGAGGGATCTTTTAAATGAGCAGAAGTAGAAGCAAGCTGAATATGACAAGGAAGACCATTCCAGAGAGTTGGGGCAGCTCTAGAAAAGTCTTGGAGCCATGCGTGTGATGAGGTTATCAGTGAGGAAGTCATTAGTATGTATCTGTTATCTATGAGACTGGATTTATTTAAAGGTAAAGGTTCCTGAACTTTTATTTTTATCATCAACGGACTTTCCTTCATAGTGAGCCACTGACTCAGAACATATATGTGGGACAGGTGCCTGAACTGGTTGCATAATTGTGCATAACAAGTAACGGCTTAATAAATGTAGCCAATAATGCTTGAGCAGATGGTGATAGGACATCCCACAAATTCTTTCTTGCTTCCTGTATTTCAACTACTCCAATGTTAAGAGGTCCTAGGGCATCTAACAAGCACTTAGTGGGTATAAAAAAGTTTCCTGAAATAAGTTCAGGGAAGAATGGAGATATTTCCCTGGTGAATGAGATTTGCATAGCTTATTTAGCTTATTTATATTTAATATAAATATATTAATATTTTTATATATATATATATATATATATATATATATAATTTGTGCATATACAGGGCCATAGTTCCTGTGCAAGCCAATTTAACTGTAGCTTTTGTTTATTTGTTTGTCATCACTTTTTTTGACAGGTAAAGAAAGTACCCTTGAGGGTGTTATGGATAGGCTCTTAACCTCAAAAAAACACCCAAGCAAACAGAAAAGCCAATACAGAAATGTTGATAAAGTTAATGTAAGCATACAAACGGACAAACCTATGTATGAATCCAGCAAAGAAGAAATGAACAGTTTATCTCTAGCTGATGCATTAGCTGAACCCCTGGAAGATGTTCGGAAGGGATTGGTTCAAAAGGCTTCTTCCAGTGTTCCTTCATCCAAAAGTCCTTCAACTTCCATTCCGTTACTTGGTGCTGATGTGCAGTTTACTCCATCACCACCTCCACCACCCCCTCCTCCTCCCCCATGTGAGATGCCATCTCCTTTTCCTAGCATGAACTCATTTCCTTCTCCCCCTCCTCCTATTCCAGGAGCAGGAGTAACCCCTCCACCTCCTCCCCCTCCTCCCCCTTTGCCTGCTATGGGAAGTATTACACCAACTTCACTTCCTCCACATGGCACAAACAGTATTGCACCTCCCCCACCACCACCTCCCCCATTTCCTGGCATGGGGGGCATACCACCGCCTCCCCCATTTCCTGGCATGGGAGGCTTTCCACCTCCTCCCCCATTTCCTGGCATGGGGGGCATACCACCACCTCCCCCCTTTCCCGGCATGGGAGCGACTCCACCACCGCCTCCCCCTTTTCCTGGTATAGGAGGCACCCCACCACCGCCTCCTCCATTTCCCGGCATGGGACCACCACCACCTCCAGGAGGCTTCAGTGAAGAAGTTGTTGTTTCCCATGTAGGTTATTCAGTAGGATCGTTCAAACCAGCTTTCTTCAAGGTCAACAGGCCATCTATAAAAATGAAGAAACTGAATTGGCAGAAATTGCCTCCTAATGTTGCCAAAGGTAAGACTTTAATAAGTTCAAGGTACCAGGTTCTGTCTTAAAGCTGAAACAAGTATCTAGTTGTATGTGTTGTCATTTTATTCTAGTATGCTCTAGAATTGCCTTTCCCAACTTCTTAGGTCTTAGGGGTTACCACTGCAAGAACAAATTCATTGGGGATCAGTGAAAAAAATGCACGTTACGTTGGTGGTCACCGGGATGAATGCCTCTTTTTACAATGACGTAATTGGTTACTATGCCAAGTGGCATTGGTCCTTGAAGTAGGTGGACACAATCAAAAAGGAGGTTAATCAATCACAGGTCAAGGAACCCCAGACAACCTCTGGAGGAATCCTGGTTTAGCACCCTTGCTCTAGATATGAGTAGGGAATGCACAATGCAGTAAATGGTGCTTTTTGTTGTAAGCTTGGTTTATCATTGAAAGAGACTATGCTAAAAGTGAAAAACAACATCAGTTTTAAATGCTGTGTTTGAGTAAAATGCAATGACCAGTCCCATGACCTCTAGCTGATTGATAATGTTGACCCATATAAACTAGAATTTCAGAGATTTTACATTTGTTGTGCAGAGGAAGTATTGGCTACAACTATCTGTATAGCACAAGAAACCAATCACTTCTGCTTAGGTGACCGAGGTGCAAGTGACCGAGTTACAAGTACCAAGCTGATATGGAGAAAGATTAGAATGGACATTCTAGACATTCTTTCTACTGACCACCACACTGTGAGCTATACATAAAGTATTTATAGTAGGGGTTCCCCAAACACCTGAAAGTTATCTCAAGGGGTTCCATATTTTAAAAAAGATAGGGAAACACTGAAATGGATATGGCCAGAGAAAATGCCACCAATCATTTTAATCCTTATAAGGCAAATTTGATTGCTGACTGGTAGTTATGTGTTTATTGTATTTATTTTTTGATATCTCTTTTAGATGGACAGTCAATGTGGTCTTCCGTAAGCACTAATGAAGAAACTCTGGAACCCAATTATTCCAGTATAGAACAGCTATTTTGCCTTCCACAAGCCAAAGAAAAAGATAAAGAAGCAACGCAGACTAAGAAGCCACCTAAAGAGGTATACCTTTCATTGTAAACCCCACCAACCACTTCTAAAGCGTGCTGTGAAAAGTTGGGTTTCTTATTTTCCTTCTTGTTTTTTTAACAGATTTCATTTTTGGATTCCAAAAAGAATTTGAATTTGAACATATTTTTAAAGCAATTCAAAACGTAAGTTTTTCTGAGTGAGTTTTAGTGCTCACATATTCAAGTCTTTGAATAATAAAGCTCTGTGTCATGGCTCGCATACATCTGTACTGTATGTGGTATAACAGGTTAGGATGGGCAATGCCTACACATTTAACCATATGGGGTTATTACACTTCTGTGTCTTCTGTAGAAAAACCTCTACTGAGGAATATTTGGATTATGCCTATTGCTGACCTCTTTCCAAAGACCATCTGTCCCCAACCGGTTTACGAACTTTCCACTTGCCTAAATTTGCTGTCCATGTTCCTTGTTGGAGCTTTTCCAGTTGGGGAGACTGGTGATCCAGTGCTGTATTTGATTTGACCAGTCCCTTCGTCTTGGCATCGTTATGCTGTGCCTCCTTCTAAAGCCTGAGAGCACCCCACGGCTGGATAGGCAATAGAAAGGATCCCGCTACTCTGCTGTAGGAAGTAGAAAAGACTTGGGCCCATAGAGGTGACCCCCAATGGTTTCTATGGACTTTTTGGGTTACATACTTGTGAGTAACTCAAAGTAATAAAGACAGAGATAACCAAACCTAACATGGTAAGAAATGGAACCTTCCATATATCCCTCAGTACTATACTAGAGTGGACTGCCCATTTAAAAACTTTCTTACTAAATTTTCTGGCCTCACTTGTCCAATATTACAACTCAGTACAGGTTGATATTCAAAAATCCAGCAAACTCTGGACCTGAGGAGTGGCGGATTTTTTCCGGCTTTTTGAAGGTTATACTCACCTCCACACACAGGCCGGCCTTTCTCTCGCAGCACCCGCAGACATCTGGCACAGTTCGGAGAACAGGCAGCAGGGACGTCTCAACGTGTCTTTAGTGTAGCAAGAAAGACCTAACAGCTGTTTCTGGAGAACAGAGCCATCAAAACATAAATGGCTAAACAGTGTACTGCAGTCCCTGTAATGAAAATGTACTCCGAAATTCATGCCGGAAAACTGAAGTAAGCGGATTATTAATGGCCGGATTTTCGATCGTCAACCTATATAACAGAATCATTGTGTTATTTTCACCCAACTATATCTGCAACAGTTTCTGCTTTTTTTCTATATTAGATATTTATTTAACCCAACATATCATTAACACAGTTTATCTTTATTTTATTTTGTAGCTCCAATGAAGAAGTTGTTTCTCTGATTGAGAAAGGAGATCGGTCGAAGTTTGATATCGAAGTTTTAAAGCAATTCCTTAAGCTGCTTCCTGAAAAACATGAAGTAAATTTGATTTTTTTATACCATTGGTATTACAGTGGTTTTGAATGACATAGTAACTGGTAGTCTCTTGGGATTAGCCTTTGCCAACCGGGTTGGATTTGAGAAGGACCATGAGCAGTGTGTACAAGCCTGTGTCTATACTGCTCACTTTTAGGGGACACTGCAATTCTTGCTAGATATTTAGATTGATTTCTCCTAAGGTACCAATGGACATAAGATGACACCTGATCTGTTTTGGTCCAACCCTTAGATGACCCCAGCACCCATTTAATCTTAGTTGAGCATGTTCATGCCACAAACTATTGTACTTTAGAGCAGTCTGATAACCCTCTCAAGCCTAATCGTTCCTTTAGAATATCTTTTTGGAAACAAGCACTTAAAAATTGTGTGCCCAAGTAGTTTTTAACTATAGAAATTCCCTACAATGCCCAGCAGTTTTAGCAGAACATCCAGCCACACAGCACAAAATCCCCTGAGAATCAGCCAAGGATTTGCACCATAAATCTCATTAACATCAGCCATCTTCCTATTAGCTTTGATTTTAGTTCTTGAACATTACTTTAATATGCAGTCACTGCTGATTACAATATGTAAAGAGGAGTAAAGCTGGTATGAGTAATGGCACGATTCTATAGATGTCTGCCTTTGTCCCTCCCCATAACATGATTAGTTATGGGATTATTAGTCCATACAATAAAAAATTGTAGTATTGGTTTGGTATTTATTCCTATGAAGTTCCAAGGGTGCTAATATTTTGGGAAAACCAACAGATATTTGCTGTACTTGCTGACAATGTTTTAGCATGAAAACTGAAAACCAATGAAGCCCTACACTAAAGGATTGGAAATCTTCATAAAGTACTTTATAAGATCTGATACAAGTACCTTCGATTTTCCCTTAACTACTCATTGGAGGAACAAATTACGAGTATGAGTTTTCTTGAACATTGGGATTAGAGGGAGTTTCCTAAATATTTTTTGGAATGTAACAATTCATGAAACCAGCAACTCCCCCCCCCCCCCCCCCCATTTGATTTGGTTGTAATTTGCATCAAGTTACCTTCTTGTTCTTTAGTTTAAAAATCCTTAAAGGTAAAAAAGTTAGAAGATAGTATAACCATTTTAATAGCAAAGATTCTGCCTTGCATTAAAGATTAGCTTTTCTTTGTGTTATATAACTGTTCTCAGTTACCAATATCCCCTTTCCTAAATTATTATGTCATTTGCAGGTGGAAAACCTAAAAGCATTCAAGGAAGATATTTCCAAATTATCAAACGCAGATCGGTTTTACATGCTGCTTCTCGGGGTGTCCAAGTAAGTGTTTTTGGATGTAGAGTATCATTGTGAAAATGCCAAGGCATTCCATGTTGGTTACAATAGCATTTGACTTCAAATTTGCTACAACGTAAGCTTAAGCACATAGGTTTGCAAAACAGAGAAGGGGATATTGCTATTCTCTCTGCACTTTGCACATCAGTGCAAATCCACACCGCATTTTGCAGACCCTTTATAAAATGTACGCAGCAGTGTGAAGCCTTTGGTGCATTGTGGAGTTCTCTTCACTTTCCTTTGATTTTTTTGTTCACCTTTTGCTTGCTTTAGAACTCATACCACAAGGTTTTATTATTAGACTTTTAATTTTTTTTTCTTTTTTTTTTGGCCACCATACAAATATTCCACAATTTATACATGACAATCACATGCATATATCTTGTCCAGCCTGCCAAAGTCATAAATCTATAACAACTGCCTGACCTTCTGAATTGCTTGATCTTCTGCAGAATAATCTGCTGAATCATTTGCCTTCTTGTTTTGCTTGAATATTTCCAAGCTTCTCTGACTGCTGAGAATTGCACAGCTTGGGATTCTCGGTAACAGTGAATACATTGTATGGTTATGGCTTTGCATGAAATTACTTTTACTTATGAGTATTGGACAAAATTGGCACATACTTATAGGAAACAGTGAAATAAATAGTAGAGGGTTGCTCAGAATGTATGGAAAACAGATGTGAATATTGAGTTTATGGGGAATACATTTAGGGGTTATAAACCTAATAGTATGGCTGGATACTTTCCCTCATATTGCACAGTTATAAGGTAACACAATCCTCTTGCATTATTATTATTATTTGATGTTTTGGCTTTATGGAAAAAGTTGTCTGTGATATCTCAGGAAGCAGCTTGTTTTTTGAGGGGGCTTCCAATTAGATGGTGGAATTTGTTTGGGGGCCATTGGGACAGTGGGACATAGATGTCATGTGAGGTGTAGCAGACAGTTCTGGATTATCACTTATCCATGATCTGTACAATTATATATTTGTACAATGCAATAAAAAGGTTTTATTATATCACATTCTGTTTGCAGCTACCAGCTTCGAATTGAGTGTATGCTGGCTTGTGAGGAGAACAATGTAATGCTGGACATGTTACGACCTAAAGCTCAGACAGTCAGCATAGCATGTGACGGTAACTATTCTATTACTTTCCATTATTACACATAAAAGTAATATTGCTGCTGCCTGTGTTTCTTTTTTTTCCTGTAAGGACCAATTCTTTTCTTATGAAGTAGGTGAAGGATAAAATTGGTGCCTGTTTCTTATTCGAGATGCATCAGAAATTTTTCCAAAATTAATTGAAAATCTATCATAATTGATTTCTCTACTGAAGGATTTCCCTCACTTCTTACTCTGGTGACAACTCATCATAATTAGAATTTCTTTATTGTTCTGTGTTGGTGAGTCATTACGGGACAAATAGATGGGCAAATCTCTCAGTGGGGACAAAGGCAGCATTAAAATCACAATGGGTCCAACCCTTTCCTACTTTACAACTCTAATCTTCAACTGAGAATTTATGGTATCAGAGTTACTAAAAATCTTTTTTTTTCCCAGATATCCTTACCAGTCAGAGACTTCCACTCTTTTGTCAGCTTGTTCTGAAAGTTGGTAACTTCTTAAACTATGTGAGTATTTGTCTCCAACTTCATTTATATTAGAAGTTGAAATGCATTGATAATAAGTCCTGGGGGTTATATCCAAAGTGCAAGGCTTAATGCCTGGTAATTATACTTACCATTACCCCCACTCCCTCACAGGCTTTTCCTAGTGCCATTGGTCCCTAACAAGTTCTCTGTAAGGCTTTCCGAGCTGCGGTTACAGCCCGGATTTCCTAGACAATACAATAGCCGTGAAAGTGAGAAAGAAATGGCCGACCCACAGCCCAGAGTGTCAGACAGAGAATGGGTTTCTCTACTGTAGTTTAGCATTACAGTTCGGTCATCTTTCCCCCAGTTTATTGCCATTTTTTTGCCATCATGTGTGCTATACAGCGAGCCTGGATGGTTCCTGCTGCTCATTCCTGCACATGGGGATTACAAAAGGCTGATACTAAACATTGCATGGGTACTTGCTTGGGTAGTTGCATTTAAAATACAGTATATGAAGGTATAACTGTGTTTGGTGTTTTTGAACCTGCTTGCAGTTAAGGGTTTAGTTTCAAGTTGCAGTCTTGGTGACCATTGTAACCTGTAGCCCAGCATGCAAACTTGGATATTATATGTCTGTATACATATTTATTTGTTTCAGTTAATGCATAGCTAGTAGTAGTTGCTCGCATTCAGTAGGATCTGTTTTACACACCGAAACATTTCCAGTCTGGTACCTTGGTGACCTCTAAGGCTTGTCCTTTGGTGATGGACACTTATGAGATCATTCAGAAGTTGTTAACATGCACGTTTGACCACCTTCTGATCTGCTTAAAGCAGGCTTTAACACATGTTGATTTCCATGGAACTGCAAACAGCCCCTCCAATCATAATAGTGAGTCATGTTCACCATGGTGGGGTAAAGCCTGGTATAGGTGTTACCAGGTGTGATATGTTTTATATTAATGTAAAGGCTTTTATTGAATAATTCTATCTTCCATATTCCAGGGAAGTCACACTGGCGATGCAAATGGATTTAAAATAAGCACTTTACTGAAGCTGACTGAAACCAAGGCAAATCAAACTCGCATAACCCTGCTACACCATATCCTGGAGGTAAGAACTCTACAAAGAACTCCAAAAATCCAAAAACTGTACTTTTTTCAGACTTTCCTACAGCAACCAGAATTAAAAAAAATTTTGCAGTCCAAGTTGAAAAAAAAAATGAAAACTAGCGAATGATTGGTTAGGGTGAACAGCATCCATAATGAATAACCAGTGCGTGTATCTATGGTCATGTGTGGTTTACACTTTTTAATTTACTTATTTTTGTAAATTGTCCAGTAATATTAGTTAAATTCTGAACATAATTTTTATGTATAATAATAAAATTGGGGAGTTTTACCTAACTCCATTCCTAGCCAAGGTCCAGTTCATGTCTTAATAATACTTATGCCTAACTTCGAGTATACCAGAACTCCTTTTTCCTGCAAATTCTTTACTATGCCTCGATAATGTCCCATTGCTCGGATATTCCCAGTTCTTATCTGTAGCTGACATCAGGTCTAGAAGTTGGGAATATCTCGGCAATGGAATTTCCCACTGACAGGATTAAGGTTTGTAGTAGCTAATTGTGCTTCAGATGAGCACATACAAATTTTTTTTTATTAGGAAAAAAAGTTCTAGAGCTCAGGTACATGTTAGGCTGTATCATATCAAACCCTCCTATTAGAGGAGGAGGCTATTTAGAGAAATTCTTCCAGACTATAAATGTCACTGACTTTACTAATTATCTCTAATTGCAGGAAATAGAACTAAATTACCCCGATCTTACTGAGCTTCCAAATGATCTTGAGAAGGTTGCAGCAGCTGCTGGGTAAGAAATACATAACGGCTTATAGAATTATGTATACACAAAATATTTGGTTGTTAAATATAATTGCACATCTTTTAGAGAGTTTAATGGATTTTTGTTATTATCCAGTATTTATATAGCTTTGACATTTTTTGCATGGCTTTACAAAGTTCATTGTCATGTCACTGACTGTCTCTCAAAGGGGATCACAATCTAATGTCCCTACCGTAGTCATATGTCTAATGACAATTTTGAGGGGAAGTCTCCTACCCTAACTGCATATTTTTGGAACGTTGGAGGAAACCAACAGAACTATGGGGAGAACCTACAAACTCTTTGCAGATAATGTCCTGGCTGAGATTCAAACCTGGCATCTAGCGCTGCACAAAAACCAGAGTGCTAACCCCTGAGCCACCATGCTGGCATAATGACCTACTTTTTATTTAAATATGGAACTTTAAACTCCCTTTTACATGTTTACTGAGCTAATCCTACCTGCTTTACCTACAAAAGCGTGGTGATGCGGCTCATGCCACTGTTTTCTTTTTTTTCTTCTTTTTCTTCTTTTTCATTACTCTCCTCCATAGGGCTCCATTTTTAATGGGAGAGAGACTGTAAGCATTCGGCTTTTTCTCTGCTTATTTTACTTGGTAATCTCTCCAATATTAAAGTCAAGGCTCACCTGTCCCACTTTTCCCCAAACAGAACCAACATTGATTTGCACCCAAAAATAGCTGTCCACAGATACTAGAAGTAGGCTAGATTCTGGAATGTTGTTTTATAATGGTTTATTGATGGAGTCATGTTAATTGTTTTTATTATTGAAATACCAGCATCATTAGCAAACTCAAACCAAGCATTTTTAAGAGCGTTAATATCTACAATCATAGCTGGCAGTGTAGATAAGTGGGACATGCACCTATTGGTAATATTACTGGTTGTACCTAAGGAGCAAATATTAGAGTAAAGCAGAACTAATTTTTAAAGGCCAACTAAACCTTTCAATTTTAATACTATGTGCCGCATTCAGGCTGTATACACAATAATTAATATTAGGACTCACAAACCACTTCCGCTTTTTCCCCTGTGTGTTTTCTGAATGAATGACATTATTTCCTTGGTTTTGCTTTAAAATGTCAACTTTTTGTTTTTGAATTTTTTAGAGTCAATATAGAAAATCTATATACAGAAACCAGTACTAATCAAAAAAGACTGAAGGATCTGCAGAATAAAGTTTCCAGTTCAGCAGATGATGTGAAGGAGCAATATGAAAAATCTCTTCAGGTATGTTCCAAGAGAGCGGGCATACGTGCTAGTGGGGCTTTTCTGATCCTTAGCCAAAGTGGCATTTGTATCTTTAAATTGCCCCTGCATGGTTGCAGCAAACAAGGTTTTTATTATGTCTTTAAGCGCTATGCAGGAGAGTATTTCTGTGCCGTTTTTACACTGCTTATTTAAACATAAAATAAAAATTAGGGGTCTTGTTGAAGTTGTTAAGAAACAACCTAATATTAGAAGAGGGACTGCAATTGTAAATTACAATGTATGTAATTTATTTATTTTTTTAAAAAGGAATACTCCTTAGTAGAGACACCGGAGCAGCTTCTGTGGCTCCCAAGTCTTTCTTTTGCATAGTTGTGCTTCTTGACTTTTTTGGCTGTCATTAAAAAAAAAAAAATGATCTTTTACCAAGCACCAACCCACAGGGCTAATATTTAGCTGGGGGCACAATAATACTGTAGGTTCGGTTGGCAAGTAACACTATAGTATGGGATGGAGTTTTTATTTCACTTTCATATCGCGAATGAACGGCTAGTCATAGGATGTGGTTAGGTTTCAAGAATCAATAGACGTCACCCTGTGGAAGAGGGTAGTCTTTTATAGACCTATAGTTTTAAATTGAGTCCCACAAACTGCAGATAACACTTATTACTCAGTTAGAGCAACAGAAAATAGTCATCATTGTTTGAAGAAGTGATGTTTTATAGATACAATGTGACTTTCTGACATATTTGTAATAGAGAACTTTATCTTCTGGTTGGTAGGAGTGTGCTAATGCACTGAAGGACTTAGAGGAACAACTGGAACTCCTTTCCCAGAAAAAGAAGAAACTAGCCGATTACTTATGTGAAGATGCATCCAAGTTATCTCTGGAGGAAACATTCAGTACTATGAAAACTTTCCGAGAACTCTTCCTAAAAGCCAAGAAGGTTTGAAATTCCTCTTTGTATTTATTGTCCTAGCTCATACCTTGAGGTGGCTATATACTATGACAATTATATCAGATAAAAGGTTCCATAAAAAAATTGAATATAACTGTAATCTATTACAAAAAGGGCATTTTTGATCAATACAATATATTTATTATGAATGGGTAATGCCTCTTGTTTGTTCCACAATGGGCATTTTCAGCTGGAAGCATGACCCAACAACCCAACAGCCACCAGCCAAATTTTGATTGTTGTAATGATAAAAGGTTGATGAGTAATGCCTTTTGTATGTTCATTTGATGTGCATTTTCAGCTAGGAGTGTTCCCAAACAACCAGTAGCCAATTAAAGTATTCCCTACCTTTTACACTTACCCAATAGTTGGTGTACAGGTCAGTTGGTCAGGGTGAATGCTAGATTGTAAGATCTTCGGGGCAGGGTCCTTTCCTCCTGTATCACTGTCTGTATTAGTCTATCATTTGCAATCCCTATTTAATGTACAGCGCTGCATAATATGTTGGGGCTATATAAATCCTTAATAATAATGGCATTTGTTAGGGAGAGCTCTTAGATGAATGTTGGCTTTGCTGGTCAATGGATGTACAGCGTTGGGCAAGTAATTGATCCATATCTGTAGATATTATTTACACTGGCAATGCAAACCTTTAACTAGTATATGGCTACCTTTTAGTCTACGTCACTCTCTCCTATGATCTTTCCACAAAATGATTACCAACTGTGATGTTTTTTGTTTTTTTGTTTTTTGTTTTTTTTAACTTTTTCATTTTGATAGAGGAGGTTGAAACTCCATATTTTTTCCTATTTTCTCATAATAGAGATTTTGCTTTAATTACCTTTACTTTATTTATCCTTTTATTTTTTTTTATTTATTTTTTTATCAATTTTTATTTATTTATTCATCCCTATTTATTTTTTTATTTATTTATCAAAGTAATAGAAAATCTCTCCAAAGTTAGGAACATGCCATCTTAAACAGTTAGCTTTGTATTGGGTGCCCCCATTGTAAGATGGTGACGGCTCCAAATTCTGATTTACCCTCACCTATATTCTTAGTAAAATATCCCAATTTGTCCAATAGACAAACTGAGAGGCTGAGAATCCACCCAACGAGAGCATGGACATCAATATATATATATCATAGACTGGTTATAGAAATGGAAGCCCAAAGACAGAAGGACAAACACTGAGCAATCAGGGAGTCGCACTAATAAATAGTTGGGCTATTTGAGCTCTGTGACTGATACACAAGGTGCAGACTGATAAAAAGATTGCTGGTGAATAAAACAAATTAAAAAATTTTTTATAAAGTTTGCCTGCTAACCTCCTCAAAACTGAAACTCTGAAAGCTGTCATATGAATATTTGCAAACATGATCCAGAGTTTCCCTGATTGTTTTTGCTGTGTCAGACCATAGGATTTTTGTACATAAGAATAAATGTTAGAGGATGGACTACCCTGGTTACTCATTGCTTTATCCTCCTGTCCTACAGGAGGATAAAGCAATGAGTATAGAGGTCTTTAGTGCTGCTATGTGATGCCACATTGGTATTTCATGGGCTTGGCATATGCAGTGGTTTGATGAATTTGCTTGGCATATACTGGTTTTGTAGTACATATCTATCATAACTTGTTGCCATTTCTGGGTGCACATCAATGCATGATTACTTAAATATATTTTAATCGTAGGATAATAAAGACAGAAAGGAGCAGGCAGCCAAGGCTGAAAAAAGGAAAAAGCAACTGGAAGAGGAAGAAGCCAAGAGACAAAAGGGTGAAAATGGAAAAATTAGTAAGTCATCCTCACATAACCGGTCTCTAAACAATGTATCATTCACCCCAAAAAGCTGAATATTGAATAAATAAAATCGGAAAAAAAAATTCTACATGCCTATAGGTCAAATAAGGCACCCGGATCTGCTATGGATTGCGCATGTGTAAAGATGCTGTTTCTATTCCTTGTGACCTATTTTCTGTTCCTTCTACAACCCACTATTGCTCCATAACAAAAACAGTGAGTGACCGTAAAGTGACCACCAGTGACTGTCAATAGAGGAACTTGGTTGATTAGAATAGAATGTAGAGGGTAAAACTATTAGACCACAGCTGTTAATTAGTGTTTGTGATAATCACTTAAAAGAACCCATTGATCTGTTTGATGATTACGGAATCATAGGGTCATCGTAAAGAACATGGAAATCACAAAATTGAGATTTCACAAATAGGGAGAGCGGGCTTAACCAACTGCTGCCTTTTTATATTTAAAGTGCTCCAAGGATAAAATGCCAGTGTTATTCAACATGAGGGCGATCACTTAGAAGGTCAGCTCTTTCGGGAACCTCTATAGTGGACAGTGGAAGGAATTGTCACCCTTACAGATAGTCAAAAAGATCATTGGTGTCAGGTAAAATTACCTAAGAGTCACAAATTGCTCTCCCAGCAACCTCTGGAGACACCCTAGGGTTCCGTGGAACCCTGGTTGAGAAATGTTTCTCTATGCCATGGATTTGTTTGGATCATGGGTGTTCCCAACTACTGAAATGCATTACCACTTCTCCTGCTGCATTTGCCATCATGTACATTTCAAGCTTTAATGGAAGTATTGGGTACTGACCATGAAAAGTATAAGGATCGAGGTACTCAAAATCAGGGGCTGTGCCACTGGGTTCCCCAAAAGGAAAACAACTTTTCATCATATCCTTATGTTAAAATATAAGTTTAAATTTCCACCCAGCGTATGGCAGCTGTAAAGGTTGTGCAAGGGTACAACGGTAAAACTGTACTGAAATGGTGAATACAAATCAGAACTCTTGGCTGACAAAACAGAATCACATTGGAGGCACACAAGTATAATTGGTCTCATACAGGATACTTCCAAAACACGCAAAAACTTTCATCATTTGAAGTACTAAGTAAAATATCTATCTTCCCTCCTCCTTCACATTGACGTATTTACTGTAAAACAGGTATAATGTAATCTAATTTTTTTTATCTTGTACCGTCTAGTTCGAAAAGGTGCTGTAAAGTTGGAAGAAGGCTGCATTATCGATGCTTTGTTGGCAGATATCAAAAAAGGTTTCCAGCTACGCAAAACTGCAAAAAACAAATCTGAAGCTGATGGGTCACACAGAACTTCTACAAATGATTTAAGCACAAAACCTCTTACAGAATTAGGTATGAGATCTGCTGTCTCCCAATTGAGGTCACATCCCCCAAACAGAGACTAATGGCTTTCCCTGCAAGCTTTTCTGGACTATTTATGAAGTTGCATGCTGCTGCTGTTCTTTAAAAAAAATTGCTTGCTTGCAAAATTTGCATGTGCATTGTTTTACTAATCGCATTCTTTTCATTCCTTGCTAATAGTTGGGATACAGGAATCAGCTAACTGTATTCACTCTTAGGATTTTGAAGCACACCAATGAAGACAATAGGATGAAAGATACTGCTTTCCCTTTTGTTTTAGTAGCAACATGTTTACCTTTGTGCAGATTCTTAAAACTTAAAACGCATATATATGCACAATTTAACAGCAAATTGAAATTTTAGTCCTACCTCAACATAATTGCCACCATAAAGAACTTTCTCCAGACTTTGGGATTGACCTGGGACAAAAAACAGGTTTTGTAAATACAAGAGAAAATATCTTCCTGATAAAATAATGGCATTACAGTTTTGTAGGAAAGAAGCAGTCAGAATTATCCAGTATCTGAAGCCAGACATCTATAATATACTATAAGTGATGTCAGACATTCCCCGTGCCTTCACAAGCTGAGTATTTAGACAACCGACACAATTTCAACTTTCATTTTTTGTGAGTAGTACAGATTTAGATTAACCAGAACTTTTTAACTTTAGTGACAAAAGACT
>NC_092869.1:37502897-37575905 GCF_032062135.1 Pyxicephalus adspersus
AAAAAAAATCAGATAGAATAAAATGTATTATTTTGTATAGAAAAAGAAAAAAGATTTTGTTTAGAATAGCCATGTTTATTGTGTAAATAAGATTACTTTTCCGGTTAAGATGTACAATATGGGTAAAAATTACTGAAAACTATAATTGGTCTCATTTGCATGCTAAAAACACATTGTTTTTGCCGTGTTGTCTGTTTATGATATGATGAAAATATCTTTTGTGATTCTTTGCATGCCAGGAAATAAACTAACTTGCTTGATCTTCTGCCCTAACTTTATTGCATGCCCAGTGGCAAACACAGCTGATTGCTTGGTGATTCATGTATAGGTGAGCTGCTTGCTAGTGTTATATGAATCCAATTAAAAATCATCTGGTCTTGTTTTTTTTTTATAAAGGCAAACCTGCACAAAAACTGAATGGGGATTTAAAAGAAACAGCCAATAGCTGTCCCCCCACATCAGATGAAAGTGGCTCTAAATCTTCTCTGCCAAATAATAAAACTGACGAAAACAATAATTTGGGTCTTAATAAGCCAATAGTAGAACCACCTTCATGTCCTACAAATCAAATCACTAAATGTCCCGATGCTGATGCCAAAATGGGAAAAGAAAGTAATTCAGTCAGTATACAAGTTCAGTCTTCTGAAACTGTTACCCCAAAGAATACAAGTAATGTTGTATGCCAAGAGGATACCACAATGACTTCTCAAAAACTTTCTCAAGCCAATGTTTTACCCCATGAGAGTCCTTGTGCAACTGAGATAAGTTGTTCCCAATCAGATGAAGTGGACTCCAAAAATACAGATCTTCTGAATAATAACAACGTCCAGGTTGTAGAAAATGTTATGTGTAATAAAGGGCTTCCACATGATCAAATAAATACTTCACCTAATGATCCTTTAAATCCAGCAACTTCAGTGGTTGATAGCCCTTCAAACAATAATTTATTTGAGGTGCCTTCCAAGGATGAAAAAGCCATAAATGATGGTTTTCCACCAACTCAGGACTCAATACCAAGTTCTTTGGTATTGAACAAGAACAAAAACAATGGAAATATGTTTCCAAATTCAGGGTTACTTGGAGAGAACTGCACAACGGAAGTGTCCTGAGCACATGATAAGGATGAGACGGTCAAAGTTTCCTTACCATCTCAGGATAATGAAACTACCAACATTTCCTCATCAGCACTTGACAATGAGACCACTGATATTGGTTCTGATAAGATTGGAGCTTCCAATATTCCTTCACCAGATCAGACACAAGTTCATAACAATGGTCCTCCAGCTGCTTCCACAAATGGGTCACCAGAGACTGTCTCACAAAACAAAAACCTGGTAACTGATGACTCTGTTAACAAATCTTCAGAATCAGCCACTTATGTCCAAACCTCAGATGATTCCAAAGTCAAAAGAGGCTCTTCCAAGAATAAAAAGAAAAAGAGGAACTCCAAAGGCACTGAAGGTAATTACCTTTATACGTATCTTTGAGATTGTATATCACCTTAGTACACGGGTATATTGAAATTGGCATTTCAAATGAGTTTCTAAAGTAGCAGTAGCTGTTTTGACGCTTCTTAAGGGAAACCTTTTCAGTGCATCCTAAAACAAAACTTTCCAGTAAAGAGTTCTTCCCAGGATTTCTAATAATTACTCCTGTTCCTTTGTGTTCAATGGAACCAATTACACTCATAATACTATAAGTATGTGTTGTAATGCCATTCAGCTAAGTTTTCACTAGGGAAACCTTTTTCTCAATTAATCTTGAGGAACCCATGTAGTACATTTCTGGAATCCGGGATCCCCTGCCTAAGGTATTTAGGAGTCAAAATGCCCCTTACATTGGTGCCAAGCATACACATTTACATATAAAAAGAGCATTTGTGTTCTGATGACTCTGCTAAGTGCTCCTGACCATGGAGCTATGCAGGCACCTTTATAAGGTAGGCCAATTGGGAATTCCGTAGCTTGGGAATTCTTAGGGTTCCATGAAAACCTGGTTGAGAGTGGCTGCTCCAGGGTTTCCATGATTCTTCTGTGTAAATCCTTGGTAATATACTGACACTACATTGTAATTAGCAACTTGACATATATGTTAACAGTGACTACTGCTCACTAATAAATAAGCTAAACAAAAAAAGAGATAATTTAAATGTTTTGTAAAATTGTAAAGATGTAATTTAATGATACATTTAGACCTTATTGTGCTATGCTTCCTGGTGGCTTGGCCACCTCTGCACAATCATTATCAAAAAAACTCTTGGAAGTTTTGCACAACTCACTTTTGTCCACAGGGCTATTCCCTCTAAATGAAAAGCCAGTTCTTAGCACGTCAGAATGTAACCTATTACCTTGAGTGGTATGAGGTAGGGCTCATAGGTAGGGCTAGATTGTGTCAGTAAAGTCCAAGTAAGTAAAAGGCTTTACAATTAGTTAATGAATCCCTCTAAACTCACCACTTTTATTACTGGTGGCGGAAGTACCATTTGGGCACAGTAGACATGTCTGTTGGTAGTACAGCTTTTACCTTTACAAATGTAACCCTGGTCAGAGGTGCTTATTATCACACAAGACATTTTTTTTTCCAATTTCTTGGAATTCTATTTGTAAAGAGGCAATATACTATACTACGCTGTATGGCTTTTATGCTCAGGTGATACATTACAGCACAGGTAGATAATTCCTTGCTCCTTGTTTTCAGGAAAATATCTGCTAGTCTTTGCCCAATATTTTTCTGTTTAGAGTTTAAGAGGAGAGCATAGCTGGTCACAAATCTTTAGTTGACCTAAAGTGTTTCAAGCATTTGGCACAATAGATTAGACTTGAACAACCATTTGCTATTGTGATTTTCCAAACGAACGATAATTATAGCAAATAACACACATTTTAGTTTTAATGAAACAAGAATTCTATGCTGTGTGTGCTATGGTTTGATTCCCCCAGAGTCTTCAGTTCTCTTTGTTATTCTTGGAAATTCTGCAACCCCTAATTATTCCAAGGAACATTCAAGACATACTTATCTTTCTTTAAGACATTTTCCAAGACATGCAAAGCACGCAACTGCCTCTGTTAGGTCCTTCATACAATACAGTAGAACCCTGGTTATCCGGAAGTTAGATAACCGGAAAACTAAAAAAACTGGCACCCGACAGCTCCTCTTTCTTGATTGCTCCTACAGCCCTAGCGGAGCTCTGGCATCTGTTCTGCAACCAGAACACATAACACAGCTCTGCTAGGGCTGCTGGAGCAATCAGGAGATCGGAGAGGTCAGGAGAACATTCACCTCTAGTACTGAATGGCTGAGAAAAAGGAAACCCTGATGACACTTTAGCTGTCATCAGGGTTTCCCTTTTCTCAGCCATTCAGTACTAGAGGTGAATTGGGGGACACTCAGTTTCAGAGTAACCTCAGTTAACCAGAAACTACACTTTTCCAGAATCAGCCATTCCCCGTGGGTGCTGAATAACCGAGGTTCTACTGTATATAGATAACTTAAAGCAAGAGGTAGCTTTAAAGGATATTTGTCATAGACATTGTCATTGTCATAGACAAGTTTAGAGGGTACCTTTGACCATCTCCTTAGAATGCCAGCTGAGTGGGTACTATACTGATTCCCTGACTGCGATTCATTCTAACCCATACCAAGTAAAGAGAAGTGAAGTATTTTGGACATTAAGAATCATCGACTACACATTTGTTCTGAGCTACTGACTCAGAATTTTGAAGTATGAGGATCTATAGGCACATAGCAAGACCTGAGAGGGTATCATCCATGTCTATTGCTAAAACCAGGGATTCATTTTAAAATTGTTATTGGTATTTGTATAAAGAGTCCTTACAATTCTAGTATTATGTATTTATTATTTTACTTATATCACTATTCACCAGTGAGCGCTACAAGTTCCTATTCATCACAGGCCTAGGATATGTATTTGTATTTGATTTATAATTTGATAGAGAATAAGCACAGGCTATGATGCCAATGTGGTTCTCCTAACTGCCATAAGCAGTAATTGTATCTATAGAAACACTGAATTTTCTCTCTCAATGAACAGAAATGGGAGATGATTCTGCCACTCATAAAACAAAGAGTTGTGTGATTCAGTAAGGTATGTAATAATCAGGATTTATGTTCACTAACGTCACCTATGTCTGGATAAACATTCGTTCCCTACTTGGAAAACCAATCAAAATGACCAAACTAATTGTTTCCTTGTGTCCAGCAACTTCTATTGTGTTTTGCTTTAATGCCAGCTAAATTTTTTGTTCATAATCTTTCTCTTTCTTTTAATCAAATAATGAATAACTGTATGGTGGAACTCTCATTGGCGTGGCTGAGTCTCTTTTCATGGGCATTGGGTATGGCCAAGACCAAATTTTACTGTGTGCCCCTTTAGGCTTTTTGTATTGTGCTCAATATCTTTATACATATGCATTGCATTATTCATAAATTCTTTTTGTTTGAACACATAAAATGCTACATAGGGGCACAAACATGAAATGTGGTCTTGATATTGAAGCAAACTATTGTCTACTGGGGTCTATAGCAATGCTGGGTGATAGAGGATGCTATGGTGATTGCACTTTAGTCCGCCCTATTAAAATAAGCTTAAATGACTTTAGAATGGGTTGATGGGTAAACTGGTGTACTAATTATTATAAGGCTGGTTGGCCTCTTTTTACCTACTTGGAGGTGTGCTTTTAAAATCAATGTATATTGATTTACTGCTTATATAGGCCGTAGTTTAAATCATTTAACATTTTGGTAAATTATTGAAAAGTACGGTTGGTGGTCTGTCTTTACTAACAAGCTTACCTTTTAAAATCTGAATAACAATAGTTTCACCTGTGCATTCAACATAACAAACCAATATCCAAGTATTCAAGTATACTAGGAAATTTTGATGCTGCAGTGGAGGCAAAGGATCTTCATATGTTGTCTGCCTGGCGTACTTGTGGCTCAAAACTGGATGAATATATATTAATACATCCATTTGGCAGGGTAAATGGTTACCATATGTGCTGTTTTTAGATCATACAAAAATAATCAAACAAGTTTAGCATATGCTTTTCCTCTTTTGCATATTACTCAACTCAGTAGTTTGAAAATTAGAAATCTCTGAAAGGACAGACAATGAATATAGAATTACAGAGCAATTAGTCTTTCTGCATGTTTGAACATAATAGCAGCCTACCTCTCTGTTCTGTTTAGCGTTCTATGCTCCCGTTTCACCATCATGCGCTTGGTAAGGACATAATCCAGGCTGTAACTGATGCTCAAAATGAGCCAAGAGTATAAAATGCTGTGTGTATTCCCTGTAGTCAATGTGCACTATTGAAATAAAGGCTAGAATCATATTATCAATAAACAGTATTTATATAGCGCCAACATATTACACAGCACTGTACATTAAGTAGGGGTTGCAAATGACAGACCAATACAAGCATTGAAACAGGAGGAGAGGGCCCTGCCCAGGAGAGCTTACAATCTAAAAGATCAGTTTTTATTTATTTTTTGTAGCAAAGTGATTTTACTTAACCAAGAGAATGTGTGGTTCTAGTAATAGCAATAAAATATAATATTGCCGCAGTTCCCTCGATGGCGCTGGTCCTTCCAATGATCTGGTCCCGCAATTTTCTGGGATTCTTCTTTGTCCCGGCCCCGGGCGCCACGATCTTCTCCATTCTCCTCCGGTCTTCTTTCCTTGTGACCTGATCTCCCACTGTGCATTTGTGAGATTGGGTGACGTAGCCACTCATGAGATCGGCATCTCTTTATCCTAGAAAGAAAAATGCCCCTTCTGTGCATGCCTGAGATTGGGGCATGTGCAGAAGAAGCAGCCAGAGCCTTTCGGCATGCGTGACCTAGGTATTCTCGGGAGGCTCTGCACTCTCATTAAGCCTTGATCGCCAACTTTTTTACTGTATATAGAAGGGTTGTCTACCCTTCTATGTAAAGTAAAAATGTTGAGTTTAGGTATACTTTAGGTTCATTATCGACTGTGACGTTCTTTGGTGCATTGGCTTTTAGGATTGGTGCATCACCAGATCTAATGGCTCAGCTACACATCCATTATGGAGACTGCTCTTCATTGTTGTGTTGGGTAAGCAAGCCAGCTACTATAGTCATTTAGTTCAGTGCTGTGCTGAAATAGCTCATTGGGCATGGGAGGGGGCATATAAAGCATCTCATTTCAGACCCATACGCTCCACATTACTCTAAATCTTCATATCTTGTAAGTATGTAGTGCTTTCGAAAACAGAAAACCTTCTCAGCTCATGCCAATGACTAGTTCCATCTCTGTACATTTCTTCCGTAATCAACAAATCCAAATTTAATTATAACATTTACCTCCGCTCAGTTCTTCCTAAACGTTCTGTATTTGTGTTCAAAGTGAATTTTGTCCTCTGTTATATATGTTTTGTAATGTAGTCACTTGTGTAGCAAAAACAGTGCAAGCTTTTCTTCTGCAAGCCTGATTAATTTGTAATGGATCTGATCTAAATATTTGTATGGTGAGTATTCTAAATTTACTAATGCCTAGTGTTGAGCGAACCCGAACTGTAAAGTTCGGGTCCGTACCGAACTTTACGATTTTGGGTACCCGGACCCAAACCCGAACTTTGAGCCGAAGTTCGGCCGAACCCGAACATCAGGTGTTCCCTCATCCCTACTAATGCTTATAGGCAATATCACCCAGGAGCAAAATTTCCAATAAATAAATAATATTATTTCATGTCAACCACTTGCAATTGGAGGCAATAAGCATTTGAAAATCTAGTGCTGCGCTTTCTTTTTCAAATGTGTATTTCTAAAAATACAATGCATGCCAAAGATATTAATTCAAATTTTAAAAATCAGTCCATAAATGTGTTGATATTTGAAATATTTTTAATTTTAATTTTTATATTTTTTTTTTGTAAATACTATTTAGAGTTTATTTTTTTTGCAGTGGAGACTGAAATACTAAGGCTAGAGTAAATTAAAGCAGAACTAAGCTCACATCCCCTCACTACTTTACTGGTGCCGACATCTCCCCCTCCCCGGTCTTTTCTGGGATTGGTCTTTGGCCAGAATGATGTAACTCCTGCACATGTGCACAGAACTTCATTCATTCCTGGTACCAAGATATGCTGAGATCATATGCTGAGCAATGAATATTCTACAGAGGATGTCGAACAGGTGCCCCACACCTATGAACTGTGCCTGTGGTTGAGAAGCCGCAGGGGGCAGTAATGAGAGATTTTGTAGCACCTGCTGCTAAAAGGTGAAACATTGGTTCATTAAGAACCATAGAGTAACCAGGGAACTACTGATCCCACCGCCTGTCTAAACAACCCCTTAGTATTAAATCCTTTATCTACACCAAGCAGTATTTTCTGCCTTTTAAATTCCAGGTTTTATCCCTAATGGTAAATGGACCCATGTCTAGAGTATGCCTCATCCATTAGAGTAGATCCACAAAAATAATTGTGATTTGTCCCCATACTGATGCTTACTGACAATTCTCTAACCCACCTCATGTGATTTTTATTTGATTGTAGGTTTCCGAACAAAGAAGATGCCAAAGCAGTGAATCCGTAGGCAAAGCTTGCAACTCTTCCTCCACATCCAATACCTTATGACACATGGAGAATGGCTAATGACATGCTATTTCTAAATAGTTTTCTATTTTTTATCTTTTGCAAAAAGGCAATGCATAATAATATATTTAATAAGTTATATAACATGCTAATTGATCAATTTAAAGGCTTTGATTACACTACTGCCGCTGCTGTAGATTACTATAGTTTTTAGCTATCATTTCAGCCATTGTATCCTGAAGCAGGTAAAAGTTGTTCCTTGGGGGTTAGTCATATGGAGTTGCCTTTGGCTCCGTATGTGGGGGCAAATTGTATAGCTAGCTGTGCATGGCAAACTGCGGCTATGTGGCCAGGATCGTCAAACCACAATACAGGTCAGTGCATGCAATGCCCTTGAATTTGCAGTGTAGCAATGGCATGGCCAGAAGCAACATGTTGCTACAAGGAACCACAGCACAATCACTTGCATAAAAAGGTTCCCAATGGCTCTCATTTGGTTGCATGGGAGCATGACTGAGCCTGCAGTACAATCCTGTGGTTAGGTGCAAGAAATGGTCCATCCGCAGGCAAACTGTATGAAACGGAGAATTCTAGTGACTAGACAATACAATTGTCTTTAGGTATTGGATGGTTTGGTTGCTAATGACACTGCAAAAACACTGACAGCTATACAATAAAATCTCAATATTGACAACAATAATGTATATGTCTATATAGATTGATCTGTAATAACACAAGCACGTTACAAGTCCTTAGCGATATTATTTCTCAATCGTTTTGCATTGATACAGTTATAAGCTCTTCTTTGACAGCTGTCTTTAAATTTTTGTCTATTTACAAATTGAAGGGTGGACAATAAAATAGAAAAGGAAAACTGATCTTATAACTAAAATGTTAAGACAAACTTATGCCTGTTTCAAGCCAAAAGGAAGCTGGAAGAAGCTAAACTGTGTCACTAAGTTGGACCAATACTATGGGCTCCATTTATAAAACGGAGAATCTGACATTCCCTTGTGCAATGACTATCATTGAAACCCATGGACCTGGAAGATGGATGAGGGAAGATATCAGGATCCTTGTTTTATTAACAGAGCTCTATGATTATCATAACTGGGGTAACATAATTTCCATTAGAATAAATGGAGGGACCAGAATTATGGATTATGACCTGTTGGCCTAGTAAAACTGGTGCAGAGAGGTCTGTCTAACGAACTACATACAGTAGGACAGACCCACCAGGGAACTGCTGCTTTATCTTACCCAAGATATAAAAAGTTCCATATTTATTTCAGAATAATACAGGTTTATTCACTGATAATAAAAATGTGTCCACCAACCACCAACCTGTTGGTAATTTGAAGTTAGCATATTCAAACCTAAATCTACTAGTGCCAGGGGGTGAACATAGGAAGTATGCAGCTGCATGAGAAAACTGTATCCTCCTCAGCCAAAAGTTGGCTAAGTGGGGAAGCCCAAGTCAGTTCTGCACAGGGGCCCTCTGTTGGCTAGAATTGCCCCTGTCTAGTGCATACATTTAAAATCTTAGGTATCGATTTAAAATGAAGAGTGGATATTACGGGCTTCTTATAAAATTGACCCCCTTGGAGTATTTTTGTGCTCAATGGAGCAGAGAGCGCTCTGTGGTTGGTGGAGAGCTTGTCATATGCCTTTAAAAAGACTGAGATCTTCCCCCAAAGCTAGGCAGCTGACATAAGCAGCAGTGAAATAAGTTACAAATGCTAGCAAGAATTTATTCTAAGCATACAATGGTCATACAATGTATAGTTACAAGTTTAGAAAATGAGAATTCCGTCAAAGCAATCACAGGGATTGCCATGTTGGGACTTGTAGTTCCATGACTGACTCGCAATGACCAAAACCTTTATTTACACAGGAGTTTTTCAATACTGTATTGTCAAAAATAAATGTTTGCACCTTATCTTTAAATGTACTATATAATATATTAAAGTGTTAAGCACCAGGCTACCCTCTGACTGGTAGGAGAGTATTAAGAATCCTATATTAGCTGTAGATTAATATGTCAGATTTTTCTTTTGCTGAGCTGATACATAGACACTCTGCCTGGGGGTTGGAGTCCTGGAGTTGTATGTGCCATAAGCCATATGCCAAAATTATTCTCAAACTTTCCCATTCACCTGAGACTGTGGTTAAACCCAGTGCAGAATGCTGTGGCTCGTTGTGGGTCTGACATAGCTCATACATTGGTACTTTTAAGTCCAATTGACTTTTCAATTTATTTCTGTAAATATGTGCAGAGTGCATCAAAACAACAATGGCTGTTTTATAAACCATAGTGATTAATTCACTAAAACTGCTTGTTATAGCATTCTGCACAAACTCAGATAGGCCAATGTACTGAGGCTATTACGTGGACATGACCAAATGTATGACTACATTTCTTCCAATAGCAGGTGTCATTCCCAAGGTTTCCACTTGATGGTGCTGTATTCATTTACATTCCCAATACATACAAGGGTAATTTATTGCAAATGGAACAGAATTTAACACAGCACCGCCAAGTGGATGAATTGAAAATGACACTTATTAATAAACCAATGTAGCTGTACATTTGCATGTCTGCCTAATATATTTCTTGTTAGTCTATTTATAGTTAACTTTAAAGTACATTTACCCTTCTAAGATTGAACAGAACAATACATGAGCACTTTTGTTGAACAAATCACTCTTCAATGATAAATATTCATTGTGTCCATAAAGAAGCTCCAGCCCCGTTCATAACAAGTAGAATGTTCTTACCTTATCCACATTGCAGTTCATGTATAAACCCTGCTACTCAGTTTAAATGTGTCGTAAGATGTTTGCATTTGTCTGTGGGTAAAACAAAGAGATGACCACCATGTGTTACTTATGTGAACATTTGGTTCATGCTGGTTTATTAATACAGAACCCAGGACTGAGTGTCTCTGCATTATCCAGATTTATTGGTATGGTCTAATGATCTCTGACATGCTAGACCAAGATCTGTTCATTCTTACAAACAGAAGACTAATGAAGGTTAAATTATAATAGGTTGCTATGATAAGTAGGTTCATATTGTAGAATAACAACCCTCAGTCTCACCCATCGTAGATTATTCTGCACTACCAGCAAAATTGATCTGAATATTTTGCATATAACTTGTACTATAGTGCTTGTTCTGTATATAGAAGTATTTTGAAAGAATATTTTGATTCTTCTGTATTCTGTTTAGCAAAGTGCATACGGCCTTCCTAATAAATTATTTTCTTTGCAAACACTTGTCTTTTTTTATTCTAAAAATATGCCTAGACCAAAACTTTTGAAAAAAGGAAAGTATAACCCTTCCAGATTTTGTGGTAAGAAAAATGAATATACAAAGAACGGCTTGGCCAGTATGAGTGCAAAGAGCAACTTGATTTATGTAAATGAAAGAGCCAACGCGTTTCAGGGGTCAGAAAACTTCAGATAGGCAAATACTATTCACTTGGTTAACTGCTCCCAGAAATCACTTTCAGTCATGTCCAAGAGCTTTTACTAGCAGTTTTTCCAGGTAAAGTGGGTGCTATATGCAATTGGCTGTGGTTGTGCCTTTTTCTTGTGTGGTTTGCACGGGTCACAATGCACCATGGGATCTCTGCTCCCCAGTTGTTGTGATTAATATTGTTGGGAAACACAACTGCTTTCAGGGGTGCTTTCCACTCCGCTCCCAGGATTTCAACTGCAATACACTGCTATCTGATTAGCACACCTGACAATTCAATCACCTGACAATTCCTCAGGCCGTTCTCCCTGAGCCTCATCTTGCCACCGGTTGCAACTTCATCCAGCAGTATGCACTGGGATTTTTAATATGATCTGGCAGGTGCTGTACATCCATCTCCGAATCCTGACCAGGAAAATGAATAGAGTGTTTGTTCCACCCATTCCTTCCAACAAACTCCGGGCCTGGATCACATATAATCCACCAGTCTGCACTAGGATTTCCCTTTTATTGTGATTTGGCAGAAGCTTCACAGCCATCTCTGAATCCTCACATGGAAAATGAATGGGGGGATTGGTCCACCCCTTCTTTCCAACAAATTCCGGGCCTGGATCACAAAGAAGGACTTGCATATCTGCAATACCACAAGTATTACCAGTCTTATCTAGGCCCTTTCTTTCCCAGGTAAAAGTGAGATGAATGATACCACCCACTACTTCCCAACACTCCTATATATAGATTCAAATATTAAAGTCCCAAACTGGCACTTACAGTTCCATAACTCGGGGTTTGCTACGGGGGTGCTTTCCACTGTGCTCCTAGGGTTTCAACTGCAAAACTCTGCTGACAGCAAACCTGACCACCAGTTCTAACTTCATCCACCAGTCTGTACCGGGAATTCCGTTTTATTGTGATTGGTGCTGCACAGCAATCTCTGAATCTGGACCTGGAACATTGATTGTTTGGCCCACTCATTCTTTCCAACAAACTTCAGGCCTGCATCACAAATTCAGACCTGCAAATCTGCAGCACCAGAATTATTAACAGCGTTATGTAGGCTCTTTCCTACCCAGGTAAAACTGAGATGAATACCCACTACCTCCAAACACTCCTATCTATATATACAGTATATATATATATATATATTGCTTTTTAAATAGCTGTTGACTCACCCATTGATGTTTTTCTGTTCCATGGCCTCTCTGCAGTAAAATACATAAAAGCTCAAATCTGGAAGTTTCCATAGACTTCTCCGCCAGGTTGTAGTGTGCTGTGCAAGTAGAACCCCAGCTAAATCCAAAATGTAAAAATACAGCTCCCAATTCTGATCAGGGTGTGAAAGTGGATTCCCCCTTGCTTCCTTTCCCTTTGGCACCCATGCAAGAAATAGGGGATTGGTAACTAGGCTTCCCACGCAGGGTTGAGCAGGGGTGGGAAAACTTTTTCACTCAGGCGCCATAATCTGATATAAAATTTGACCGAGGGGCCCAGCCAATGGGAGAATGAACGTCATGAACGTGACGTCATGATAGCATAACCCCACCCACTCTCCCATCGCAGATCTGAGTCTGAGATAGGAGAGTGGGCAGGTTGTGTGCATGGTATCCCGCCCACGAGATACAAACGGGGGTCGTGCTCCCAGAACAAGAGCCCCGCTGGGGGGGGCGCACCGGCCAGAGCCGCAGATCACCCAAAGGCCCTAGAGGCTTCACTGATTAAAGGGAAAGCCTGAAAATGAACACTGACACCCATCCATCAGGCTGCAATGTTCATCTTCAGAGTCATTTATTTAACTTTATAACTGTGGGGCACAGTTCCATTATTAAAAAAATATATTTTTGTGCAGATCAGCCTACAATATAAACCTTGCAGGGTATTTTTAATAAAACAGTGTACAAAGAAAACCTTATAGATTCTGAATGAGGCGTACGGTGGCTCAGTGGTTAGCACTCTTGCTTTTGCAGCACTAGGTCCCAGGTTCTAATCTCAGCCAGGATGCTTTCTGCATGGAGTTTGCAGGCTTTCCCGGTGTTTGAGTGGATTTCTGCTGGGTTCTCTGGTTTCCTCCCTCATTGCAAAAACATACAGTTAGGTTAATTGGCTTCCCCCCCAAAATTGACCTTAGACTGTAATAAAGACATATCATTATGGAAGGACAGCTAGTGACATGACTATGTGACTTTGTCCAGGGCTGTGTAATATGATGGTGCTCTAAAAATACTGTGTAATTATGATAATAAAGTATATAAATACTCAATATGACTTCAGTGAATTTTTTGAACAAGTAATAAGTCTATATGTTGACTTACACATGGTTAGGGTGCAAAATTTACCCTGGGTATCTAGGAATTGATGACCTCTTGGTAAGAAAGGGGTTAAGTAGCAGGGTCTTTAAAGTGCATTTGTTTTCCTTCTCTTCTCAGGACAAACAGAGCAGCTTTGCAGAATATATTACAATAAAAAGGTGAACCTGCTGAGTTGGAATTCCTGGCTTCGGCAATTCCTATTTCTTTTGTGTCATTACTGGAAAAGGTCCACGCAACTTCTCGCTTGTCCATAAAGAGCCTTAACAAATTCCCTGACAGCTAAATTATAAAATAATAACACTTTTCTGTAATCTGGGTTGGGCTCATACTTTGCTTTGGGAAGAGAAATCTTGCTTAGCGGACATTGCGATGACCCTTATAATTACTTTTATGCTTCAATCAAAGCTCAAAAAATGAGAAAACAGTCTACGTGCTTTGTAGTTTTTCATCCAGGCATTGCTGTGGGGCCCCAGTCTGCACATTCATGTTTTTGGCAGCCTGGGGATCTGGGAACCACTTGTGCTTACTACAGCCTTTTTCAAACTTTTTAACATGGGGGAACCCTTAAAAATAACTTTCAAGTCTTGGGGAACCCCTTTTATATCTTGTATCATTATATTTACAGCTCATTGTATATTAGTGTGGTGGTCAGTGGGAAGAATCCATCTTACATTGCTGGCCAATGGGAAGAATGTCACCCTTATAGCCAAAAATATCATTAGTGTCAGGTAAAGTGACCTGAGAGGCACTGCTCATTGTTCAAGGAACCCCTAGAAACTAACCTATGGGACCCTAAGGTTTCACCAAAACATGGTGGAAAAACATTGATATATGGAAAAGCTATTCTCAAACATACATTCTGTGTGAATCATATCCCCAAACACACCCCCTGTAGGAGGGCTATTTCGAGACACAACCTGGGTAGGAGGGCTATTTCCAAATACACCCTGTGTAGGAGGACTATTCTCAAACACACCCTGTGTAAAAGGTCTATTCCCAAACACACCCCTATAGGAGGGCTATTCCCAGACACACCCTGGGTAGGAGAACTATTCCCAATTACACTCTCTGTAGGAGGGCTATTCCTAGACACCCCTCCTGTAGGAGGGCTATTCCCAAACACACCGCTTGTAGGAGGGCTATTCCCAGACACACCCTCTGTAGGAGTGCTATTCCCAAACACACCCCCTGTAGGAGAGCTATTCCCAAACACACCCTGGGTAGGAGAACTATTCCCAAACACACTCTCTGTAGTAGGGTTATTCCCTGCCACACCCTGTGTAGAAGGACTATTCCCAAACACACCCTCTGTAGGAGAGTTATTCCCAGACATGCCCCCTGTAGGAGGACTATTCCCAGACACACCCTCTGTAGGAGGGCTATTAGCAAACACACCCTGTGTAGGAGAACTATTCTCAAACACACCCCCTGTGGAAGGGCTATTCCCAGACACACCCTGGGTAGGAGAACTATTCCCAATTACACTCTCTGTAGGAGGGCTATTCCCAGACACCCCCCCCCCCCTGTAGGAGGGCTATTCCCAAACACAACCCTGTAAGAGAGCTATTCCCAAACACACCCTGGTTAGGAGAACTATTCCCAAACACATTCTGTAGTAGGGTTTTTCCCTGACATACCCTGTGTAGGAGGGCTATTCCCAGACACTCCCCCTGTAGGAGGGGTATTCCCAGACACACCCTCTGTAGGAGGGCTTTTCCAAACACACCCCCATGTAGGAGGGCTATTCCCAGACACACCCCCTGTAGGAGGGCTATTCCCAGACACACACCCTGTGTAGGAGGGATTTTCCCAAACACACCCCCTGTAGGAGGGCTATTCCCAGACACACCCTGGGTAGGAGAACTATTCCCAAACACGTACTCTGCATAGAGCTATTTCCTAAAACCTCTCTTCAGAAGAACTAATACCAAACACATTTTTCATCAAAAACACTTTGTGGGTTTATTTTTGGAATGTTATTTCTTGTAGTTGCTGGGACCCTTTTGTTGTGGTGCTGTGACACACAGAAATTCTGTTGCTGCCTTTTGTTTGCAAGGTTTCTTCATATTGTTGATGGAGCTGTTTATACCCAAGCACTAGGTTTGGACCCTCATTGCCCTAGTTGAAAAGAATAAGGCATAATTCAAAAAATGTCAGACAGGCCTGGAGGAGGCATGTGGAGGTAGTAGGGGGCAATCCAGTGCTGCAATCCAAAGTGGGGCACAGGATACACAATCCTTTGGCAGGCCACGTCTTACTAATTTGTTTCAGAGTGGCCATGCTCTACATACACAGCATAAGCATAAGGTAGTGGAATGGGTTACATATCCTTCCTCCTCTTCTTCTTCCACCCAGCCATATACAATAATGATTGGTTTTATGCCATTGCTGTTGCTGCTAATGCACTCCTCTCATTCTCCTCTTCTGCAATTGCCACTTTACCCCCCCAAAAAATATCTACAAGGAGCTGGCCACATTATAACTGCTTGATAAAAAAAATCCGTTATCACAAACTCTAACTAAAAAAATCAAAAAATTTAAAGATTGCAAGGTATTTATACAAACATCGAAAAATAAGCCCACACGTTCCTTTAGCTCCCTGGATTCTAATTGCACTGCATAACATATTATTTCAATCATAGCCCAATGCTAGACATTTTATAGTAGAAGAGGTAGATCTTGATTGCTTTTAATGACCCCCAACTCCTTTTATGTGCTTGCAAGTATCTTAAAAAAAACAGATCACATAATAATATAAGTTAAATGAGTCTAATGAAAGAATACAGTAGGACATTATAAAAGCGGTCATTGTAAAACTTGTGATCTTTCCAGCTGATTGCCAATTTTATAAATCTATAGAAAAAAAAGTATTGTTATTTTGACCATAAATGGTGGACAGGCAGGCCCAACGTTCAGTCTTTTCTGTTGATCGGTGTATTGGAATTAAGTTTCCTCTCCAGTCTCAGAGTATCAATGGCACGGCTTCCTGCACACATTGTTCCTGTTAAATCTGAACATGACAACACCGGGTTGACCTCATAGATTACCAGCTGTTTGTAGTAAATACATCATATCCTTCTCCGGACCAGAAAATCCGTTTGCAACTCTATATACTGTTCTTAAAGTGAAGACAGAATTGTGGGAACTGCCACTAATAACTGTTTTAAAAAGTTCATTCTGATCCTGATGAGACATTGGGCCTGATTTATTAAACCTCTCCTAAAAGTCGAGAAGATAGACTATCGTGGGTAAATCTGGGTGATCTCATGATAGTCTATCTTCTCCAGTCTTGGAGAACATGCTTTGTGGACGTCATTGCAATACTAGGCAGCAAAGCCAGATCCAATACGATCGCCCTCGGGCTTGTTCTATGATAAATCTAGGGGAACAACGTCAGCTCCCATACCTTTCTGAAAGTTATCCAAACCCCAGCCAAAAACATTTTTGTTATTTTTGATAGAATAAGGAAGGGTTAGACCCTCTTTCACGCTTCTTGCCTTCCTGGTGCAGTGAATAATTTGCTCACATTTCTTCTATGGGCATCACAGGCAAAACCTCGAATGACAGAAATAAAAACAGGAGCTCTTTTTCATTTTTGTTCCAAAAAAAAAGCTATTGAGCCATAAAAAACAACGTAGTTACAGCCTAACTATGTGCCCCTAGCCCCCTTTCCCTTTCTTACATTCTCCACCAAAGCAACTTTGAAATACCATCTTCAGAGCCATTGCAATACACTTACAACGTAACATTTTTATTTATTTTTTTATTTTTTGGTACAATTTGTTTGCAAAAGTGCATATTATTTCTAAAAAGAAAATCTAATTGCTCATTTTTGCTTATCCATACCTAAAGCATGCCAAGTTTACACAGATTACTATTCTTGTTTTTTGTTTCAAAAACAGCAAAGATGATTTTGCTTAGGCAAGTTCCGATCAAGGTCTTTCCTCTAAAAGCTATCATTAAAGATAGGCTAGGATATTTCCTTAGAAAACAATGTGTTTTCTTTCTTCAACCACTTCAAGATTTATAATGTTTGGTCTGGGTAGCAAAACAAAAGCAAGCATCAGAGCCTTGAAGTGCTCCCCGTCCTCCCTGTTTGCCCTATGAGGTTCTTTCCAACAGCTCGGTTTACTGGAAGTTCTTCAAACTTGACAATGAACTTTAATTTTGTAAACACAACATAACAGTCAGGGCAGTGGAAGCCAATCTAAACACTGCAATGGAGGTCTCCAATCAGTACATATTCCAAATGTTCACAGAGGACATAGAGCTGAGTCTTTTATTTCCAGAAGTTTATACATTTTCCATACAAAGAATATAAAATTATACCAAAATCAGAAAACAATGGAAAATAGTTATGAATGATATTTGTAGGTATTATTTCTCTCTAAAGTTTGAGCAAAAGATAGAAGATTCTAGTAAATTGTTCTCCATTTTGGAAAAAAAAGCATAAAACTAATCTAAACAGTTTCCAATGATTTTTAAAGTCTATATCTAAACAAAGAAAAACTGGATGGAGGACGTGCTAATTTTTTCTATGTTTTATTAATGTACAGACCATGCAAATACAGTAAAATATTTCATTATTATAAATACTAAACAGTGTTTATATAGCACCAACATATTATGCAGCGCTGTACATTAAATTACATGACCTCTATAGCTGAAGGTACTGCGGACCAGTTCATGCTCAATGTTTACAGAAGAAGCTCTGAAAACTGAAAGTCATTACCTAAGCAACTCAGCTTAGCTTGTTTCCAGCTCCCATTAAATGGGCATTTATGTGGATTTGCCAGTCCCCCACCTTTATACTTTGTAGCTATACCAGGCTTCTCTCTACTGGGAAGACCAATAACAAGATTTTAAGGTACGTCAGTGGGATTTTGTGCTTATTCAAAAGAGCTGATTTTGGAGAATATGACTTGACTCATAGTTTGGGTACTGATTAATCATAAAAGTGTTCCACAGGATTTAGGCCCTGTACACACGTGCAATAATTGTCATGAAAATATCTTTCACAATCCTTTCCAATGACAAAAGACTGCACAATGCATGAACAATTGTTGTACATACAGCACGATTCTGCTCTATGGAAACGGGAGAATGATGGAGCAGCACCCCGCTGCACTCTCTGCCCTTCACTTTCATTATGAACATTCGTCATCCATCGTCCGTGGATCCGCCAGGACGTTCCGACGATGGACGACGAGCACTGTACACACACAACATTGTTGTCTGATATCTGCCCTGAGCCGATTATTGGACGGGAACCATTGCACGTGTGTACGTAGCCTTATGTCAGGGTTCTGTCCAGGGCACTCAATATTCTCCACATCAAACCCTTCTTAATAGGCTTAGAGCAGATTCAGACCTGCAATGGGATCAAACAATCAGATCTTTCTTCCATTCTGATTGTTTTTCTTTGGAGGTGCCGTGGGGAGAAGCAACTTGTAATGTCTCTGCCAAGGCATTGGTTCACTGGCACAAGAAAGCGGTAACCCCACCACAATCTCAGCGCCAGTCTGAACAGCCATATACAGGGGCACAATCATTCTGGAACAGTAAAGGTCCTTTATCAAACTGTTACACAAGGCTGGAAATGCAATGTCTTTGTACATAGAATAACATCACCCTTCAATGGAAACACCCGAACACCACCATTTGAAGGATTGTCCACATATATTTTCCCATATAGATAGGTGTGATGGTCCAGTTCTCTCAAACTTCTCACCAGGCATTTATGTACCTCAAATGTATTTCTTCCAGGTGTGTAGTTAATTATTTCCTCAGAGCTGTTTCATATAGCATCGTCTGATCGGAAACCTGCAACCCTTACAAGAACTTAATATCTCTGTTTCTGTTCCCCAACCACTTCCTCTGAACACCTTTCACAAGAAACCTCACATTCTATATTCCTCAAAATGTGGAACAAATAATTACATTTAAAGAGGAACAATGACATGTCTGTATCACTGGGCCAAGAGGTTGTACAATCCACACAGGTACATCCCAATATTGTCTAGATGTAGAATTGTGCAGCAACTTATACCAATCAGCAATTACCAGTTTGGAGCAATTGTTCAAAGTTCTTAGGGCAAATTTTATCTGATGCCTTCTGGACACAGAGAGAAGGAAAGAGAGATAGCTATAACAAAGGTCTGGATATCAGAAAAATATTGTCTTATCATTTACCATTTAAATATAAAGACATAGATTTACACTTCACATATCATATCATTGTACCATCAAAATCAAACATACCTTTATGGTTCTCTACGGGTTTCGCACACATGCTTCCTCAGGAGAAACACATTAAAGAAAATGTCTAACACAAAAAAACTGCATGGTTGACTCCTGGACCACTGTAAAATACTTTTAGGCATGTAATATTTGGAAGTTTTTTGATTTAGAAGAATGGGTAACCAGGCCTCCCCCCCCCCCCTCCCATTCTCCCCCTGTTTATTTGTTTACTGATGGACTGGGAGATTGTTTTGGGAATGTGTTATGTATTTCTTGTTTGCATTGATCTTTTTTGCCTATATTTGCAATTGAGATTTGTATTTGCCTATCTTTCTGAACCCATTTTTGTTATGTAAAATCTTCAAAATTAATAAAAACTATTAAAAACAAAAAAAATGTGTTCCTTGGATCTTGAGTAAACTGGGACTAAAATGAGCTAGACCAAGGGCTAAAATGATAACCAAGGGCATCTCTCAATATAAATACACAATCAATGCAAACAAATGTCATGCTGTATGTTGTCTGCTCGCCAAACAAAGCTGGTCAGTCAAACCATGGTGGTGTACATCATCTCGGGATTATGAGTTTAAACTGGTACTGTTGCTGCCACAATGCAGAAATGCATTGTGAGCTCCTTTGAGGGACAGTTAGTGACATGACTAAGGACTTTGTAAAGTGCTGCATAATATGTCATAATAAATACTGTGCAATATTAGTAAGAAAACAATCCATTAGTGCAAAAAAAACAAGACTCACAGGACAAAAAAAAAATCTGCACTTACAATAAAGTGACAAATACTGTTCTTGTGAACCCATACAGCTGGTCTCCTATTGTTCCTGATTTAATAAAGAAAATAGACTATCATGAGCAAACCTGGGTGATCCAGCAACCAACCTAAAATGGAATTCCTATTATCTGGCAAATGTTTTCAATCCTTGATCAAATCGAATCCAGGTTAGTTGGATCACCCAGGTTTCCCCATGGTAGTCCATCATCATGTACAGCCTGGAAGGGCTTTTATAAATCAGGCCCAATGTGTGGAAAATAGATACAAGTTTTATTATTAGGGTATACCAATATATGGAGAGTGTCATAGTTGACTATGACTAGTTGACTGGCTGTTGTGTTGACTCCATGAGAAGTTCCCAATGAAGAACACAAATACAGATCAGTGAAATCTTTATGTGCATGCTTTATCTGGTTATGTGCCTCAGATTGTGAAGAGGCTCAGAGCAAACATGACAGGCAGGAAACATTGGAAAAAGGCCAGCCCTGGCAGCTTCCAGGTGTTCTTCAATAGGTTGTTTGACATTATCAAAGCACCACCTTGTTTTTAAAGTCTGTTTAATCTTTTTGACTTCTGCTTGATCTGACAATGAAACATGAAGCAACAAAACTCTCTTCCTGTCATTTGTAATTCTCTAAATCAGGTGCTAGACAAACACAATTTGTGAAAACTTTGAGGAGTTCTGTATATTGCGATGCAAACTGAGACTATAAAAGCAGAAGTGTTGTTGCAGCACTTCTAACCGCAGATTATGGGTGGAGACGGTGCAGTAGAAGTGCAACCACGGTCTATGGAAATGTAAGAGGACCATTTGCTTAAATATGAGGTTTTTTAGGTAAGTTTATTAGTTCACGTAAATGAATTCCCACGTCTTACAATACATAGCAATTTTTTAGGAGACCTCAACCTTTTATTGTTTGCTGATCTGTGCTATATATTTGAAATTGCCAAGAACAGCACAGGCACCAGAATATACAAGACTGTGTTGTCCCTGTGTGGGTATCTTAGTCTTGGAAGATGCTCATCCTAAATTCTGTCTACAGAAAGATGACTGATTCCCAACCAGGGTTCCTCCAGAAGTTTCTGGGGGTTCTGTGAGCAATGGGCAATTATTGCCTCTCAGATCAGTTTACCTGACACCAATTACCTGACCAAGAGGTTATATATACCCAGAAACGTTACATTTGCATTGCACAGCATGCGTGCATTTAAAATTTAGCTTTCTCAACAGTTCCTTCGTTTATCATCACACATTTAATGGAAGACCTACCCAAAATAACAGAAATACATTTTTCAGTTAAAATGGGAATTAACCTCCCCAGCGGTAAGCCTGAGTGTGACTAGGGATAGAAAAAGTTGCTGAAAGCGGTAATCCCAAGTCACACTCGGGGTAGGTAAACCTATGGGAAGTTTAGTGAATACAGCGCTTACCTGATCCTCTGGCGACCCGCGCCGTCCATCGCTGCGATCTCTGTCTTCTTCCTTCTTCCTCCCGCCGGCTTCTGCACATGATGAGTCACTGAGGGAGTTCCCGGGGACGTCGGTGCGTGTGTATGTTGCCGGCGGGGTGGGGTGGAAAACTCAAAATCAATTTGAATTGCATTCAATACAAAATAACTGTATTGAATGCAATACATTGGATTTATAGGTGTAATATGAGTATAATATATATATATTTTTAATTTTTTAAAAAATTAAAATATATATATATATTTTTTTTTATTCAATTTATTATTTTTACATGATTTTGTGTTTCAGACTTTATTATACTCATACTATTATATTATACTGTAAAATAAATTTTCATTTAAAACTCATTTCATTTTCATATAAAACTGGAAAGAAATGAACAGCTAGGGAGGTAACAAACTTGTACAAATCTGACTTATTGGTTAGCCCTTGCACAACTTGCTTGGTTGCAGTAGGGTGCAAGGAAATGAAAGCAAGGGTCCGCCTCTACTGCACGATGGCAGGAGATAGGCTCATTGGGTAGCTACAGAAAATAAAGTGTACGACTTGTGTTTTAATGCATAAGAATGTATTTAGCTGATTTAAAGCTGAATGCCAAAAACTTTTCCTTAACCATTTGGGATATAAATCCACCTTACAAACCCAGCAAACTTTGCAAAGGTAGCAGTGTCATTATCAATAAGCAGAGAGCTGAGCAGTGCTAGAAATCCTGGAAGCCCATTCACTACAGGTCACCTGCAGAAAACTATGGAAGGGGGCAGAGACAAGACCAGCCATCCGGCACAAGGAGAAAGAACACCAGCGACCAGTCTTTATTACAGGAACTTCAGCATTGGCAAAGTTTCTCATTGGATTACTATGCATGCAGTGTGGCTGGTCAACAATCAGGGCAGACATAGCCCCATGGTATAAAGACATGTACTTGAATTTGCAAACAGCTGTTGTCCATCATTAATGCACGGCATGGACACCATGGCTTTCCAGTGTAACGTTTGGGGGAAAATTAGGCAGAGTGCCAATGCACAGGCATTATGTAGGTATGTAGCAGTAAACTATGTATTTCTCTGTACCCCTCACGTTCAGTAATAACACTTCCTATTGTTAGCAGTACACGGGTTGATGTTTGGGTGGGGAGGATGCAGATGCTGAAAAATCTGTAAATGTCAGACACAAGGGCTTCCTTCTACAGTCAGAGCCATGTAATTTATTAAAGCACTGATTAACGGGGGTTGAAGGGTTTAGCAAACTCATCATTGTATTATAATGATATTTCTAAGGCCAATGACTGAATTTCCCTTATTTAAAGCAATCATGGGATTCCTTATGTAGTGAAAAGTAATTATTTTGTCCCCTGGTCTAAGCTTTGCTCTATAGGAGCTTGCAAGAGATTGCCATCGTCATGTTTAGGTACACTGCTTGTATTACAGTACATTTAATGTGTCATTGAGCGGCATTCATTTGTGTCGTCCAATCCATTGTGGTATTTTGATGCCATTCAAGGCCTCCCATTGACTTACAAATTGTTTCTTAGGCCTCAACCAAGCGAGATATGGTAAAGGACCAATAGGGAAGTATTACATTTACAAACTTTACATTGTAATTTAACACTACCCTAATGGTCCTTCTTCAAGAAACAATTTGTATAGTCAAGGAAATGGTTTGAACCTATACTTGATATAATGAGATTTGTGGTTGGATTAGTAACCCCCATTGAACTATTTATTATCTCCTATTGACTTACATCAAAAGTGCAGAGCCAGTCTCAAGTAGCAGGAACAATGAAGATATTCTAACCGGTAAAACAATCTTGTAAACAGAGATAACAAGTCATCTCTCATAAAAGCCCAAATAATAAATATGGTGGATGCCTCATTTCCAGGAAATACATCTGAATCATGAATAATCAATAAACAAGACTTAAAAGGCATCAAAATATAACAAACGATATTATTAGATAATAAAATTGTTACAATATTGATTAGGTTAAAACTCAACAAAATCCGAAGCTGTGAAGCATAATAACAAATCATTGACACCTCAGCAATGGAGCACCTTGGTCTGACAGTTTATATGCCCATGGTTAACCTTGTACAAATAGTTTGGAAAAGTTGTTTGTTGTAAAGCCTACATGTTTCACAAACTTCCCAACGCATTTCACCGATAAATGGGCTTCTTCGGAGAAATGGGGACTGATAGGTGGTCAATATTCTATAGAAAACGAATTTGTGTCATGTTACACTCAATATTATTATTCATATATCAGTAGAAACAATGGAAATGTGCTAAAAGTAAGTGGATACAAAATTACCAATCACTGGAAAAAAACATTATGTGAACAAAGAACATAAGGATTACATTTGAGTAAATCTGCTAGTGCTACCTATTCTGGGGAGTTGCCATCATAATTAGGACCCCCAGGGTCAGGAAAATTTAAATTTTATATTTGAAATTGCCCTGGTTAGTTATTTGCAAATGAATCTTTTGTAATTCTTACTACAATGCAGTTCAGCTTCCTTAGCTGCACCTGGATCCTGATGCTGAACAAGGGACATCATTTATAGGCAATTTCCCTTTCCTCTTACAGCTCATTATTCCGCTCCATCTGAATCATCGCTAAAGCTGCATGTTACACCAACATGATACAACAGAATAGGCTGAACAAATAAACTGTAGTGATGCAACATAAATGTATCAAGCAAATCCACAGGCAAATTCAAAAGACAAAATACGGCCAATTTAATCTGAATTCCAGGCACACGGCTGATTACCCAATAAAATATGAACAAGGAAGAGGGAAGGGCGGATGAGTCATTTCTCTGATCATTAAAATGGAACTAATAAATAAAATGTTGCTGCCAGGCTTGTCCTTTATTGCAAAAAAGATTTGTTCCTTCCATAAAATAAACATATCTGCCTCTCCACCAGTCGGCACTATTAGGCTGACACTTTGCCTATCTAGCCAAAACAATACCTCCTATACACTCCTCTATATCATTCACTTGCATCATTTCCAATCAATGGAACAACCCTACAATATCACAGTCTACGATTTTTGGTGGTTAAATTACCGCTACAATTGTCTACCAGAAATCCAGTACGTTAATCCGAGAGTTTTTTGTGGAACTTAATACAATCCTATCTATATCCAACCAGCTCTGTTTTTACAAGACTCATCTGATAATCCTACCACATACCCTACAACCCCATGAGGAAGCCAAAACTGGCGAAACGCATCGGGAATGGAGATCCAGCTTTACTGTAAATTGAACATTGTATCAATTTTGTCGATTGGACTCTGTCTAACACTAAGCTCCCTGTAACCACCTGTACTTAGTTCAAGGGTGCCTTACAGGGATAATACACACATACAAAGGATATTTCCTTGTAAATACCACAACTTCTGTTTAGTAAAAAATTGCGGTTTATATATAAAACTATCGTAGCCAAAAATCCCCTGCTTTTCCCTTTTTTTCTCTTTTCTTGCATGCCTCAAATCAAACTTTTAAGTTTGCACTCACCTGTTCTTGCTCCGGTATAGGTGCCATAATCTTCTCCTGGTTTACTTCCAGATTTCTGAGCTTTGTTCCCCCCAACTGGCCAGGCAAGAAAGATGTTCCATTTCTGGCAGCTTTTGCAGAACTGTGCATGTACAACTTAGTGTATAATGAAAAATGTATGGCAAGTCCCCAGTATTTATATAGCACCAACATAATAAGCAGCGCTGTACAGTCTATAGTCATGTCACTAGCTATCCCTCAAAGGGGCTCATAATCAAATGAATAAAAAGTTTTAATAACAACACCTTAGATTTAAAGTGTAAAGAGGGCAATGTCCTTATACGTTTGGAAATATAGTATCTCTTAGTTCTGTTCTTGTGGTTTCACCCTATCTCATAAGCCTTTAGTGGAGACCGCAAGCTGTTCTGCTTACACACATTGCACCTGCATGATCTGCTATTGTTACTAAAAGGAAAGTGAGAAATGTCATGTAGACATCTTTGAAGAACAAGAAGACAGGAAGAGACAGCAAAGAGATCAAAGCTACTGAGATATAAAAAAGGATGAAAAATTGACTGAAACAGCATTTTATGGAAAAGTTTGCAATTTAGGATACACTGGACTTTAACAAAGGGAAGGTCATTGGTTAGGGTTGGTTTTCCAAACCAAGGTTTTGTGGAATCCAAGGGGTATTTGGGAGGTTGCTTGAGGTTTTTTAAGCTATGGCTGATTGACCACCCTACTGACTAACATTGTATAGAGGATTATTCCTATTCCACCACAGTAAAGAGACCAATATTCCCACTAACCACTGTAAAGGGGGCATTCTTCCCACTGACCACCATGCTAAGGGAGGAATTCTCTCCATTCTTTCCACTGATTACCACAGTAAGGGGGACATTCTTGCTACTGGTCACCACTTTGAGTGGGGCATCCTACCTGCTGTCCACCGCTGTAAGGGAGGAATTCTCCCTATTGACCATCACTGTAATGGGGGCATTGTTCCTGCTCACCACCATGGTATGGAAGGGATTCTTTCCACTAATCCCCACTGTAATGGGGAGATTCTTTCCACTGATCACCACTATGAATAGGACATTCTACCTGCTGAGCACTACTGTAAGGAAGGATTTTTCCCCATTGACCATCACTGTAATGGGGGCATTGTTCTTGCTGACCACTATGCTATAGAGGGGAATTCTTTCTACTAATCCCCACTGTAAGGGGCAGACTTTTTCCACTGATCACCACAGTGTTTGGGGCTTTCTACCCGCTGACCACCACTGTGAGGGAGTATTTCTCCACATTGACCATCACTGTAATGGAGTATTCTTCTTGCTGACCATCACTGTAAGGGGGGGCATTGTTCCTTCTGACCACCATGCTATGGGGGGCATTTTCCCTGTTGACTACCACTGTAACAGATCTAAACATGATGTCATGGGTCCCTCTAGAATTTTAATATTAGTTTAGGATTTACATTTATTTTAAAGGCATTAGTAAAGATGTTTCTAAAATGAAAAGATAAAAATAAAAGTAGCAGATCCTGAGAAATGTTAGAAAGTTGTTTTTAAACTGTTGTTGTATTTAATTTCTCCACTTCCTTTCCTCCTTCGCGTGCCTAAAACTTCCTTATTGTTAAACTGATGAGGAAATGTTTTTGCATGGCCCTGAATGTGTTTGGAATATTTCCTGGCACTGCCCAGGGTAAACCTTACATCTGCAAGACTTGGCATGTCCTCTGTGTGCCAGGCTCATGGGAAATTCAGCAAAGATTATAATGTAACACTCACCGCCGTGTGTAGTCACATTCTCTCTTCTGATTTGTGTGTATTTTACATTTAAGCATTCTGACCAGGAAGAACTTACCGCAGCAATTGGCCTAATTTCAGAAATCATTGGGTCCAACAAAAAGAAGGAAATGAGAAATGAAAATGAAATCTGAACTGAAAGAGTTGTATCAATGTTACCCAGATGTAAGGTATAATACTGAACAACAGATGGGGAAAAACACACATTTCTCAAGGCAAGTTTTATTCATTTATAAGATATAGGTATGTAACTGTATCTGCTTTTCAACATCGCCTTCGTTCAGGCATTGTCCAAAGTCATATATTCCAGGGTTATCATCTCAAACTGGCTAAAGTCACCTGACTGGTTGACTTTGGAATGATAAGAGGTGTCGCTGTTCTGAAAAATAACAAAGCTGCTGTATGTTCTTCAATGTCAGAAATGTATTTGTGTAAAGTTACAAAAGGTTCTGTTACAGCTGCTTGTTCTTCTTGACATTTTCATAACCTGCAATTGCACTTTTACTGCAGTTTCACCGTCCACACCCAACGGGGGCAAGGAGACTCAGCAAATGATTTTAGGAATTTGATACATATATGCAAAGACACCCATTAGAATTTGGTGAAAGGGGAATAAAGTAAACTCAAAGTCCAACCAAATCAATGCAAAGCCCCTTACAGCCTTTGTGGAAAAAGTGCTATGGAGCCCAGAGCTGTCCACTTACATTGAGTTATCTAGGTAGTATTAGAATCATAAAATGAATTGAAAAATATTCTTTATACAGCCAAGAAACAATGGATTTTTTAAATGAAAGTTTATATACTTTACCACTAGAGGAATTTACTTTGAATATTAGATTAACAGAGGACCCCTTTATAGTGTATGTAAACCATGACAATACATTTTCTACTGTCCTTGGTCTGCAATACACGGGGTTGGCATCAGGAGCTTGGCTTTTCCAAAACTGGACCTTTTACACATGTTGAACGGGGTGCCAATATCTCTACCTAGTATGGGGCCCCGAAATTTCTGATGGTGGCCCTGGCTATTTATACCCATAATAAAGTTTTTTTTTATATCTCCAAAAAAATAACTGTTGACCTTGATAGAAAATTGGTAACTTCCAATACTCTCTGCTTGTGTCCTTGCAGCTCTCTATGCTGACTATAGAACACCACTCTATGCTATAGAACCGAGGAGGGGAGGAAATTATTGCATCCACGACGATATGCCATAGCAAGCTGCATTTTTTCTTGGGAAAGCTATGCTTGCTTGCTTTGGGGCCCCATTACATACAGTTATGGTCCTGGTCATTGTTTTTATAGGGGGACAAGGTGCTGGGTGCACCTTTACGCCTTGAGGTCAAGTAAAAGGTAAATCTGGAATCTGTGAAAGCCCTGGGATAGGAAAACAGACAATTCTCAGTAGACACAGGGAAGATGGTACCACAATCCTGCCATAAAGCTACATGGACTTGGTATATGTCTAAAATCTAACGCATGCAAAGCGTTCCCCTAAAGTCGTTCATCAATCCTCCTTGCAAGTTTTCCCCACTGGTGACAAATTACCTTTGGTAAGATTGATTTAGAGTTGAATAGTCTCACCAGTGTTGCTCCCTTGCCAGCTGTAGGTGTGAGGTGCCGATCTATCAATGACTATTTTTGGCAGCAAGGGATAAACTCCTAGATTGACTCCTATATATGTGCTAATTATATAGGAACATTAAAAAATGAAATAAGAACATGTCATTATTCTGATATCTGGTTTTAGATTTACAATACTTTCTCTATGTATAGATTCTAATTGTTTCTGGTACTGGACGTGTCTCATTGGGTGTCAGTGGAAAAGGAATCTAAACTGCTATACGCTTTCTATACATACACAATGCACGATGGAAATACCAGTCATACTATTGTAATAGCAAGCCTTCTCTGTTGTTTATGTACAGTTACCATAGACCTAAAAAATGTAAATATGAAACCCTTTCTAGTGATATAATCTGTATCTTTGTACAGCAAGATCTGTTTACCCAAGACTTACTGTATATTACCATAAGAGGGATGGACCTTGTAGGATTCTATTAATGGGAACCTTACACTAAAATAGGACTGATTGCCCCTTCCCAATCCTTTCTGTGCCTTCATTTGTCATATGGCAAAGGTACCTGAAAAGACAGAAAAAAAGTGAAATTATACTTACCTTACCCTCCATTTTCTGCCTCATTGGGGAGATATCTCCAACCATCGGAGAAGATTCCCATAGAGCACAGAGCAGGTGAATTCCTCCTAGATGTTATTTATGATCATTCCAAGAATGTCCTCTTGCAAGATTTCACTCACTCATTTCATAGAAATTCACCCAGAGCCATCCTTGCCTAGGTGTTGTGGGTGGAAGCCAGGAAGAAGGTAAATATTAATATTTTCTTGCATTGTAGGGCACCTACATATTACTCTGAGTTGTACAATGTCCATAGTCATGTCATGAACTGTCCCTCAAAGGGGCTCACAATCTAATGTCCCTACCATAGTCCATACCATTTTTTGCGGATAACCCTAACTGGATTTTTTGGGATGTGGGAGGAAAACCAAAGTGCCCCAAAGGATTGGTGGATCACCCAGGTTCACCTATGGTAGTCTACCTTTTCCAGTCTTGGGGAGTTTTAATACATCATACCTAATGTCTTCAGGTAGGGAGCTGACATAATTGTATACCTTAACTCTAACAGAGAAAGTGTCCCTTACTGGTTGTGCTGTATGGCAGTTGTGTATCAATCACAAAAGTAGGTGGCCATTAGATGATGGGAACGTGTGTGGGCTCAGAAAGTTAGGTGGCAACAACAGGCCCAGAAATAGCCAAGTCCATTTGTCTAGGCTGAGAGGTCTTTGCAAGTTTATTAGTTAGAATACAAATACACAGCATTCCAGCTCTCTGCACATTCTGCCATTTTATAAATTTAGGCCCAGGGGATAGGGGAAATGGGAAATTTCTCAGTTTGCCCTACTCCAAAACCAGCCTTGCATACCAGCTTTACAGATTCGCACCACGGCTCTGTGGCTTTTAGTTGTTTTCATAGAGCAAAACCCTAGCAAACAACTTTTAGCTGTCCAGGAAAGTTAAGTGAATGTAAAACACATGAAATTCTAAATCCATTGCATGTTAGAAAAGGAAAGTCTATTGTTGGATCGTTTCTTGAACAACCAAAAAAAAAACAGAACTTCTTTCTAGTTGAAATAAATGACTGGAATAGAGGAAGAATTGTGACCATAGAATTTATAATAGAGTCATATGTTTGTAGGTGAAAATAGTTGCTGCTACTCAACTTCCTATCTTCCCTAATACATGCTAGTCTTCCAATGAATCCATGGAGTCCAGCCGTCTAAATGACTTTGTAAAAGTCAAAGCATAGACAAACCTCCTTCAGCCATATTCCACATGCCAATAACTGGGCCTCTTAACATACCATTGAAGGTACAACATTATGTTGTAGAATATTGTTTTCTTGTTCTTTGGGGGCATCTTCTAAGACAATTTGGAAGATGTTCCCTATGTCTAAGAATACTAAATCTGCACAGTCCTCTGTATAAGAAATATGCCACTGTTCTCTGCAGAAATACCACCTATCCTCTCATTGTTTAGAAGACTTGTCCCAAATTTCTCTTGTTGGGTGATGCCTAGCCAATAACAGGAGCCTCTGTAGCTCTAGGCGCTAGTTTTAAAGGGTGCTAGATTGAGCATCATACTTTAATTGTATATGTGTACCCTGCTCCACAATAAGTGGCTTCTAGCTGGGGGCACTGGGAAGCTGTGACATGGGACACTGGAGAACTGCCCACAAGTATGGTGCCAGGAAAATGTTGATGATAAACATTACTGTCTAAGAAATGTTTTTCCCTGAAGTCTAGAGAACCTAGATTTAGAAATCACAGACTAGAGTCTTCAATTGACCTTGTGGGCCTGTGGTGTTGGATCAGTTGGATTAGAAGAGGTCTTGATTTAGACAGGACCCTTTACTCCAGAGGGCCTGTAAGGACCATTCTCATGACCACATATGGCCACTCAATGTAGTGCACAGGCATAGCAAAGGAGATCTTCCACCATTGGCTTCCCTTGTCATGGCCCTGTATTAGATGATGCCATCTGCTGCAACCCAGAAAAAGACACAAGTAGTGGAAAATCTCCATTTACAACAGTGAGAGGTGCCAGACAGAAGAAAAGAAAGGCCCTCACATTTCACAAGTAAAACTTCTGAGGCATCTGAAGAGACTCGGAGATGAACAAGGGGCTCTGATTTAAAGGGGGCATCAGTGTAAAAGAGGAAGCTTTGATATAAAGTGGGGAGTTTGATGTAAATGGAGGGATCTCTAAAGAATGGGGGTATAAATCTAAAGGGGGGCTCCTAATGTGAAGTGGAGAACCTTGATGTCAAATAGCCCTTGATTAAGTATCTTGTCCTAACTGGTAGGGGCCCGATCCAAAAATTGGGTCCCATAGATTTGTAGCTGGAAGACCATTAGCAGAGGAACATTTAATGTGGAAGGGGAGCCCAGGCCAAAATTTTGGGGTCCATAGGTCTGTAGCTAGAAAGCTATCAGTGGCAGAGTTGTTGTGGAAGTGGTGGTCCATGTCCAAATTCCCTAGGTCTGTGGCTACACCACTGCCGCACATAAAGTGCCCAGGGGCTGCTTGCTGCCACCAGGTTGGGCATTGGGGCTATAGAAGAATATAGAGTACACACATATACAGTATATATATCTATAAATATATATATATAGATATAGATAGATAGACAGACAGATAGATAGATAGACAGATAGATATAAATAATGGATATCTAATTCCTTTACTTTAAAATTATGCTAAAGAAGCATAAAGAAGAAGAATATTGACATCACAACATTCTAAGAAACTAATTAAAAGAATAAAGGGGAAAGGGTTTGGATGTTATGACAATGTTTGGAATTCTGAATACAGGAAGATGAAAAAAAAAAGGAAAAAAGCCCCTAAATGATCTTCCTTGTATTGGTAATGTGTGATATTTACCTGAAAAGCTGTCAAATAACACCATTACCTTCCCGATTCTGTGTTATTGTGTAAACACCACAGCCGCTGTGCCAAGAATGTATAAAGCTTTATTTCATTAATAGAAATGCTTTGCTGCTGCAAGGAAAGAATGAATGATCATATGTAAAACGTTTGTGATTTCATGAAAGTCCACATCCAGAATTTCAAAACACATCGGCTTCTGCCATTCTTGAACCTTGAATCCTTGGACACCACTGCACCCATTCATATGTAGGTCCTGATTTATTAAAGCTACTGGAGGAGATCATGGGAGAACCTAGGTGATTCAGAAGACCAGAAATGATCTGATTTAGGAACCAACTAATTACAAATGATATATAGGAAATTATCTCCAGGTTTTCTGAATGACCCAGGTTCTCCCAGGTTAGTCTATATTTTCCAGTCTTGAAAAACTTTATTTAACCTGGTCCTTTAAATCCAATAAGTTGTTGCTGTCATGGTGCATTTCGATGTGTTGCACTCCTGCTAAATGTGCAGAAATACCACCTATTCTCTCATTGCACAGATGATCACAAGGACACATATACTCCAGACAATGCTAAAAAAGTGAAACATTATACAGTCGCATCATCTACAATATTTATTTTATTTTTTTTGTGGGTTTAGAATATACTTTATTATTCCTAGGTGTGTGTTGTGCACTGTTTTATGTTGCATTGTTGTAGAGCTGATTTACAGTAAAACTATTCCTGTGGGTATACTCTTACATAAACTGTACTTTCATGCTGGGGGTGTATTTGGGTTAGTGGTGTCCTGTCACTTTTCCTGTGCCGCCTACAAGTCAGTCGTGATGAAACTCAGCAAATGATCAAAGCAGCTGTCACATTGCAAAAGTTTGCTTTAGACAAAACAGACATGTGAGCATAAAAACATTCTATTGGTTACCATGAGCAAGAGTAGCTGTATGAGAACCATGGACATTGGACTTGGTGCCTAATTATATATGTATGTATGTATGTATGTATGTGGAGCTCATGAAGATCATTATTTTTATTACACATGCTAAGTGTCTTCATTGTATTCAATTTGTTCATTGATTATGCTCTTATACCTCTGGTACCCTATGGCACCTATTCCATGGCCCTACAGAAAGTAGTCTGTTTTTTTGGCTTATCCCTAAAATTTACCTTAGCCTGTGCAAATGACAATGCTTGGAACATTAGATTGCGAGCCTCTTTGAGGGACAGGTAATGATAGGACTATGCAATTTGTTAAGCTCTGCATAACATATCTGCATTAAATATTGTGACAGGGTCTTGCAGTGCCTGTCATAAAAGGTCTTGGATGGGGCATATGTAGCACCCAGACTAACCTATTTGGGGTAAAGCGGTTTGTAAAAGCCTGTTTATGGTCCTGGAGCGGGGCCAAAAGAAAAGGAAGAATGGGTTTCTTTTACCACTGGATTCGTGTCCAGGATTTCACCTGTGTGGAAGGAAGCACAGGTGTGCTATTTAGCAAGCCTGGAAGAAGCTGGAGGGAGCTCAGTTGGTTTCCCGAGCTGTGAGGAAATAGAGCTCTGCCAGATACAACCCAGGACTTCATGTGAATGAAATATAATTCTTTGTTTGCCTTAAAAGACTGCCGTGTATTGTTTCCTGGAAATGCTGTGCTTTTGCAGCTTTTGGAACACCAAAAGTGAATGTATTTAGTTGCCCAGCCGAGCCATTATCTTTGTTTTGTTTTGCTAATAAACAGTAACTGCATTTTCAAGGCTGCTGTCTGTTCACTGGCACATTCTGACCCCGTTGCTATGAGTGATCCCACAATACATATAAGTTATTAGTATTTTAGGAAACAAAAGAGACAGCACACATCCTATCAAACCAAACGATGGCCATATCAGGGAGCTTATGCTTTAGGCTGGAGATACACACGCCAACTTTCAACTAAACTGAAATCTAAATCCCAAGCAACCAAACATAGAAATTGGTGGATTTTATTGATTGCAAGTGGCCTTGACTGAACCTGGATCATATTTGGCTAAATTGCCATATGCATTTTAGGGGTTTCAGAACATGTATTGATTGAATTCAGATGATCGACCAGACATATTAGTGACCGATTGCTTGGTTTGGAGCAACCACTTTCTTTTCTGGTCCTTTAAAACATGAAAGGTTACAAGATGTGTTCTTACTGTACACAAGCCAGAAGCGTGTAATTGGAGCTTCAGGCATGGAAAACATCCATCACCCTTAATAGCACTTGTCCCTTCAAGCTGTCAGCTTGAACCAAACCGTCCTGGGTGCTGGGCTTGGTCTATATGTTTACAAGTTAGACCCACTTACATTATAAACAACGCTCGTCCAATGCTTCGAGAGGAACCACTGCTGAGTCAGACTGGAATTCTACAGTTTTGAAGGCTGAAACATAGATAAAATGAAGAACTTTTTCCATCAGGTAAGATGTTTCACAAAATCTGATCTGAGATTGTATAACACAAATGTATTTAAAGGTATAGTGAGTCCCGTTAGAACTGAGACAAGGACAGGTCTACTCTACAGTGGAACTTACACTAAAACTTTTTGCATTTTATTTATCAGTGGATGGAGAGGTGAGGATTTGAATCTCATGTCAGGGTTGTATTCCTGTCCCAACTGGGGAGACTTTGCTGACTGACCAAGAGAGGGCTTGGAGAACCCCTAAGAAACATGTTTGATGGGGATCAGTGGGAAAATATATCATAACCTGAAAGGCAATAGAGACATGGTCTCTTACAGTGGTCAGTAGGAAAAACATTTGTGGCCTGTATGGAAAATGGCCCCTTTTAGTAGTGGTCATTGAAAAGATTGCCCTCCTGCCTTACTCTGAAGGCCAGAGGGAAAAAAATCAGGACTGGTTTAATTGGTGTCCATTGAGGTGAATGCCCTTTTTTATTGGTGGTTGATGAAAAGAATGCACACATATTATCTGTAGCCAGAGGTAAGAATGATGCCCTTACCCTGGTGACCAGTGACGGGAATACATTACCTGTCAATAGAATTGATGTCCCCTTCACTTTGGAATGCCCCCTTACACTGGTAATCACAAATGCATTGGTTATAAATAGGAAAAAACTCCCTTATGCATTGGTGGAACATGGAATAAATGTTCCCCTACAGCAGGCATGGGCAAACTATGGCCCCTGGGCCATATATACGGCCCGTTAGGCTTTTTTATCGGGCCCGATGTACTTTCTCTACTTTAGCGGCTCCGAAAAAGTTCAACGGGCCGGATAAAATGGGCCGCGGTCCACGGCTTTGGCCGGAAGGGGTGGCCGCACCGGCCAGAGGCGCAGACCATGTCCCCTGTACAAATTCCGGGCTCGGGGAAATGGCTGTAACAACCCGCCCACTCTCCCATCACTCAGATCTGTGATGGGAGAGTGAGCTGGGTAATGCCATGTCATTATGTCACGTTCAGTGGCGTCATGATGGCATAATCCCGCCGACTCTACCATCGGCCCGCCCCTCTGCCAAATTTTAGATCAGATTGTCGCCCCTGTGTGAAAAAGTTTGCCCACCCCTCCCCTACAGTGATGATCAGAATGAAGAATGACCCCTACAATGAAGGTCAAAATGCCACCTTAACAGGCAGCTAAAAAGATTATTGGTATCCGCCTGCTGGCTCAGTGGCATTGGCCTTGAAACTATCAGGACACTGTCTGATGGAGGTCAATTATCCGCAGCACAAAAAATCCCTGGTGGCTCCATATAGTAATGGACCTAAAAAGAAGAAACATGTTGAGGTGCATTATTAAAAAGGAATCCATCAATAAGGTATCATTAATAAAGTTTTCTTGCAGTTTTATGTCCTGTGGCAAGAATCCAAGGGAATATATCCAAATGTGATATAAATATTCACAAAAACAAAACAGAGTGCCTTGTCTTGTGCCCCTGCATATTAATATATTCCTCTTTATGATACATAGTTCGAAATGCTCTATGCATTTGCTTTATTATGCATAGTGCCTTATGTGTCTTATGTTAAAGAGGAACTTTCGCAACAAAAAAAAAATCCTGTGAAAAGTCCTTGATCTGACCACAAACTGAGCTCACCTCTGTCTAGCCCTCTTTCCGGTGCTCGCCGTTCCGTCCAGTGCCGCCATCTTCTTTCTTCTCGGTTCTTCTTCACATCACCTAAACTCACACTGCACAGGCATGGGATTGGGTGACATGTCTTTCTCCAAATGTAAAAAAAAAAGTGCCAATCTCACTGTGCATGCATGAGAACAAACACTTTTTATTACATAATAGGAAAGCCCCTGATGACACATGCCCGGTCTCCGGAATGTGCAGAAAAAAGCAGTGCACAGCTTCCCAGGATTTGTGATGCAATTATCCCAGGAGGCTGCAGCTTTATAGAATATGCTAGAAGAATACAAAAATAATAACTCACAATACTAGTAACTAAAACCTTTATTGGACCTGATACAGAACTGTATATAGTAGACACATTGATTGTGTGCAAAGCTGCAAAGGGTCCAATACATCAATAAACAATGTATACCATGGTTATTATTAATGACAGTTCGGTGGTAATACAATCTATAGGAATCACTGAGCCATAATTCAAGAGTTAATATTAATAAAGGCTTATCGGTAAATGAGTTTAAATTTAATTAGAGCCATTTCTTGTCCAGCAAGAAGTTTAAAGCTGAACTCTGATTAGCTTCTTAGAGTTTGCATGTTTCCTTGTGTTTGCATGGGTTTCCTCTGGGCACCTCTGGTTTCTTCTACACCTCTAAAAACATGCAGCAGGGATCTATAGCTTTTTTGGATATTTCCCTTGGTATGTGTATAGACAGCGGGGCCAAAATGCAGCACAAGCAAGTGTAATATAAATATGTGATAGGAATAAAGAACAAAACATAAATTAAAAATAAGTTTCTATAAAAACTTGTCATGTGGATATTCCCCCCAAAATTCTACATTCAGAGAAGAAGCCTCCTCCATTGACTCCCGCAGAAATTGCACTTGGTATCTGTGGGAAATAGACATTAAGACCAATATGCAGCATAAGCTGCCAAATGCTAATAAAGAATTAAACTAAAATAAATATATGAAGTTCTTTAAAAACCTGTCATTAGGATATCTCCTTCCCATCCCCAGTACATTCATAAATTATTGCTCATTAATTTAGGTTGGTGTAATAAAATAGGAATACTTACATATACTACTACTTACCTCCCAAGGCAACCAGCTATCTTTCCCACTCCAGCCCTTGTAATGAGGGTAGGCCCTCAGCTTCAACATTTACAATGCAGGGGCCACTGGTCCTGTATTGTATGGGATGACCATGGTAAGGGGGTGCATGCATGAATGGGAGAAAAGGAATGGCTTTTGGATCAGTTGCCTATTCTGGAACCATTCTAGAATGGAGAAGAAGCCTTGTCGCCATCCCATCATCAATGCCATAATTCCTGCACTGTAGGAAAGGATCGGAAATATCAGGAAGGAATGCGGCTATTGATAGGGGGACCAATCTAAATCCTTATGATGAAAAGTGAGGATAAGGTCACATGGGAATAGGTGAGCATTTTATGCATCTACTGTATGTAGTCCTAGACCAAAGGAACAGCCTCCATGCACCAAGGGTCAAGCCAATGATACCAAATAGATGAATATAATGTTCGCAGAACATCAAAATAGTCCTACATGCTTAACTTAATTAAAAATGTAATTAAGTCAAACTGTCTTGAATGCTTCTTTTCCATATAGGGCACTGTTGTTCCTACAATTTGTGACCAGGTTTGGAAAATTTTGGATTATTTCTGACTTTGATACACAAAATGGTTATCCTGATGAAGCAAGTCATGTGAAATGCGTAAGAAAACATTATCCATCATGTGTATGAATTTTACGACGGTCATATATAATTGCATATATTGTTCTTTTATCATTTTAAAGATAAGTATAAAATAAAATGTTTATTTTAGGTTTTGTACCTAAGAAGTCTAATGACCTTTTTTTGAAAATTGTAATAATATGTTACTAGCATGTGAAAATAAAGGAAAAAATAGGTAACATTGGGGAAATTATTAGGATTATCCAATTCTTTCATTAGCATTTAATAAAGCTTCCTTGTAACTAAAAATATATTTCAGGTAATTGTTAGAATACTACTTCATATGTGTACATACTAAAAATATATCCTCCGTAGTTAGTCAGAACAATGAAAAGCCTTTTGTTTCACTCTCTCAAGCCATAACACAGCCTGTGTGGTAAGAATGGACTTCTTGCAAAATACGTTAAGTGGGTAAGCTGCTGCTTAAGGATAAATCTCACCTTTTGGTGACTCATTAACAAAACACCGCAAAGCCAATAACTAGGATATGAATAGTAAATGAAAAGGTCGGAAATTCCTGCCTGGTAAACATAGACAAAGACCTGTAATAGGGGGCTGTAAGGATTGAGAAAATTAATGGTCGGCTTTTCTGGAATTTCCAAACTTGTCTTCATTTATCATGTTTTATCTTTCAGCAGTTTACATATCCCCCCCCTCAATGTTCAGAAAATGTTATAGTTAGGTGATTGTTATGCAGCATAGGAATTTTTAGATTTATGATGCAATAAAATCTATATTATGAATATGATTAGGGCTGCATTGTGGGCCCTAAACAATACTCACTGGACCTAAGGCATTTCACTTCATTGGGCCCCCTAAGCATGATTTCTCATTGCACTTCCCTGGGCCCTTCTTCTAACTGGACCCAAAGTATTGTGTACAATTAAACCCAAAGCACTGATCATCATTGGGCCCTAGCTAAGCCTTTCACCACTGCTTCCTAGGCTGTAGGTGCTGCTTCTCCTTGGGCCCTAGGCATTGCCTTATACTGGGCCCTAGGCATTGTTTCTCAAAGAGCCCTAGGCATTGCTGTTTACTGAACCCAAGGTATTGATCATCATTGGGCCCTTGATTCTGCCTCCTTTTCCTTCTTATTGGGCCTTAAAAATTGCTCTTCAAACTGGGCTTTAGGTATGGCTTCTTGTTGTATACTAGGCGCTGGTCCCTATGCACTGCTCTATGATGGACCTTGACTTTGTATTGGTTATTTTTTAAATAGGGACTGCTCCCCAGTAGGTTCCAGACCCGGTTTGTCACTGGGTCCTAGGCATTACTTCTCATGGGGTTCTAGGCACTGTTTCTTACTGGGATCTAGATGATACTTCCTATACAGTTGTGGACACTGTTTATCACAAAATACTAGGGACTGCTTCTTACCGGGAATGCTTATTATAGAGTCCTAGGCACTTCTTATCACTAAATACTAGGCACTGCTTCTTACTTGGTCCTGGGCATTGTTTCGCACCAGACCCTAGGCACTGCATATCTCTAGGCCCTAGGAAATGCTTTTTTTTAGACCCTAGACACTGTTTCTCAAAAGCCCTAAGTTCTGCTTCCCACCAGGCCCTAGACAATGCTTTTCCCTGGGCCCTAGGCAATACTTCTTATTATTCTTAGGTACTGCTCTGCACCACTGCTTCTTGCTGTGCCCTGGGTGCTGCTTCCCACCGTATACTATTCACTGCTGGCTGGAAAGAAGACAAAAGGTGTTTACCCTTGCTTCCCCCCTGACCATACAATGCCCCCCAATGCTGGGAAAGCCCACTATTAATGGAAAGGACCTTACCTCAACAACAGGAACCCATAATTGTGTCGGTCTGCATGCAGGGAGCTTATTTAAATCTGGAAGCCACCATTAATAAGGAGACTCTTAGACATACACCCCCTTACCTGGGACATAAGAACAGGGGTACGTTGTACTCTTTACAAAAAAGATTTTTTAATAATATATAGCTATAGCAGGTCAGCAAGGGGATTTCGGCACACAACTTTGTTTCTTTGTGTAGTGTAACGCTTATAAGGACACTAAGCATAAATTGATTTGGTAACCCTTGGGGAACCCCACACTGAAATTTTACACAGAGCATTATATATTATAAGTTACCTTGCTCTGCTTCTTCTTTTTAAATCCCTTATTGGAAATTTGCTTCTGCTTTTTAAACAAAGATCCTAATTCACAATTCATTCCATCCAACCAGTAGTGTCACTGAATACCACTAATAATCAAGATTGCTTTCACATACTTTTGCAATATTCTTCCCTCTGGTTGACAGAGTTTGATATGTTTTTATGAATTTTTATGGCTCTGACATATGCAGTGCTGTACAGAGACCATAGTCATGGCAATACCTGGTCCTCAGAGGAGCTCACAATCTAATGTCCCCATCATAGTATATGCCAATATGGGGAAAAGTCAACTAACCTACCAATTTGTTCTCAGATGTTAGAGGAAACCAAAGTACGTGGAGAAAACCTACACAAACTATATGCAGGTGTCCTGACCGAGATTCAGACCTGGGGCCCTGGTGCTGCTGGGCCAGGGTTACTATCACTGGGCATTCATCTGCAAAGGGGCAATCACAACTTGCCAATTTTCCTGCACAATAGATAATGCACTTCATCTATGCACATAGATGAAGATGTCATTTGTACAGATTTTGGAACTAAAGGGACACGTATATTGGATATGGTTCAGGTACTGGGTCCCCTTCTATTATCATATAGATCTGGACATGGCTGACTTCTATTTGTCAATGCAGACGCTATGAATACATTAAAAAATTACAAAAATAGTGGCCCTTTGGTGACAAGTCTTTTGTAACCTTGGCCTAATCTGCAGACAGCAGTAACCATTGGCTGAGAATGAATGTTTCAACCATTATAGATAGTTAGTATATTTTATGAGTGCATTGAAATTGCTCTGATTCTCTATATGGGTAATGTTATACTTATATAAGATTATTACTGGGCAGAGATTGCACCCATGGCACCAGTTTTGACTTTTCTTCCAGATGTTTAAAAAAAGCATGGCAGCAGTAAAATGCTCATTACTTTTTCTATAGAGAATAAAGAATGATTGGAGAGACAGCATAGACAATGAGCTGAAAAGAGGGAGCTAAGGATTGAGAGAAGTAATGGCCGGCTCCCTCGGAATTTCCAAACTTGTCTACATATATCAAATTTTAGCAGTTCACCTCCCCCCGTGTGTTATTATACATATTTCACAAAATGTTACAGTTGGGTAATGCAGCATATGAATATAAAGCATCTTGATGCATGTAAATATATAATATGAATATCATCAGGACTGGATTGTGGGACCTAAGGAATAATTCTCACTGGACACAAGGCATTACACTTCATTGGGTCCAAAGCATTGTTTCTCATTGGACCCTGGGAAACCTCTTCTTAATGGACCCAAAGCATCGCTTATCATGGAAGCCAAAGCACTGATCATCGCTTGGCCCCAGCAAAGGCTTCTTACTCCTTATCCGTGGGTCCTAAAATCTGCTAGGCACTGCTTCCCCCAATGTTCATCACTGGGCCCTACATGCTGCTTTCTCTTCCTTCTCATTGGGCCCTAAAACTGCTCTTCAAACTGGGCTTTAGGTACTGCTTCTTGCTGAATCCTAGGCAATGTTCCCGAGGCACTAAATGGACGCAGTTGACCTTTTCATTGGGCATTTTAATAAAAAAAATAATGTTCCTCAAGAGGTTCTAGACCTTGTTTCTCACTGACCTAGACGTTACTTCTCACTGGATCCTAAACACTGCTTCTTATTGGGACCTAGGTGCTACTTCTAATAGAGTCATAGGACCTGCTTATCACAAAATAGAGCTCACAATCTAGAGCCCCCACCATCGTCTATGCCAATTTAGAGGGAAGTCAGTTAACCTACCAATAAGTTTTGCTGTCCAGAGAAACTGGAGAAAAGCCTTGCAAACACCTGGGATCCTGGTGATGAAAAGCTAGGGTTCTAACTACTGGGCATTCATCTGCAAAGTGTCAATCACATTAATGCCTATTTGTACTGCACACTATATAATGCAGTCAGAGGATGAATATATACTGGACGGATGTATCATTTGTACAGACTTTGGGACTAAGGAGCCCACTTATATTAGACGTGGGTCAGGTACTGTGACCCCCTTCCAGTATCATGTAGATCTTGACACACCTAATTTTATTTGTCAGTTGATACACAATGCATAAAGATTGGGATTGCACCCTGTGGCACCAGTTTTTACTTTTCTTCTAGATGTTTAAATGAAGCACGTGAGCAATAAAATGTTCACTTCCTTTTCTATAGAGAATCAAGAATGATAAGAGAAATCTTCTAACATGGAAAAAAGTGAATGTAGCAACTATTTCCCACAGTTGCAAGGATGCTTTAATTTGCACTGAAACAACAAAGGCTGCATTATTTTGCAAGAAAAGTGAGTTCCAAAGAACTATTTAGATGATTAGAATCTTAATCTTAATTTAGAAATAAACAAACATTCTTACGAATGGAATTTTTGCTGCCCTGCCAGCCCCTTGTTGCCTTTATTTGGAAAAGATAAAATTACTCATATCAGGTCATGGTGAATTCTGGTAACTATTGGAGTGGCCAGAAATCAGCTCCGCTGCACCACTGGGGGCTGATATAAATACCCTGATCTGTTTTGCAAAACAAGTACCCCTCTTGGAAAATTCCCCCATCAAAGTGGTGTGGCTACAAAGCCATGGGTCTTGATGCAGAATTCGCACCTGAATCCCCCCATTCCCATCGTTGATGGTCTTCTAGCTACACACTGCAGATCTACAGTTTGCACCATGTTGTGTAAATCTTAGAATTGCATGGAGTTTAGCTGTAGTTTAGCTGTAACCTGAAATGCCCATGCCAGAAAAATGAACATTGTTGATATCTGTACAGGAAATGTGAATATAATGGATTTATCTGTTCCATTGTAATTGTTATCAGTCTATGTTTGCAAAAGATCATTTTGGATCCCAATCCATTCATGATAACATTTTATCTTATCATACAGGAGATGGTAGTAATAACCTATTCTGCACACTATTGTCATTGTGTTATTATCATGAACCTGAACAAGTCTCTCTTATATGATTCTTTATTGCCATTTATTTCATGTTATCATGATTACCGGATATCACTGATTGCAGAGGTTGTCTCATGTCACCTGTGAACTGCCAGAAGATTTTATGATAAATATATAAACAGTCTCTTATCATTACCTACACATTCTCCTCTATTATAGTCAATTTGGAGAACAAGGTTGTGATTGCACCGGACTTCTGTTCCTTATTTTTAGCAGAGAATTTGATCCACAAATCAATATTTGGAGGATGCATTAAAATTAACAACAATGCAGGAATTGTATTTTGATCTGTCAGAATCCACTCAATGGAATATATACAAACATTTCAATCTTGAGGCTATTGGTAACAGACAGGGAAGTCAGAAAACTTGCTGAATGGCCACTGAGATAAATCATGGATGTGAGTGAACATATGGAAGGTACAAGAGGCCGGAGACCTCCTGGAAGTCAGGATCTGCATATTGCTCTTAAGGTTCATTGCTTCCAGGCTGCTCCGGAACCAGGAGCAAATGCCTGCAGTGAAGATTGTTATCATTGAAAATTTAGTGTCAGTAGGGGTGTTCACAATTAGGGATGAGCGAGTTTTTAAAACTCAATCTCGCTGTGAATTCCGCCCTTCTTACTTACCGAAATTGTAAGCGAGAATAGCCAGTATAAATTCACCGATCGAGCTTGAGTTTGAAAAAAAGTGGAACTGCAGAAGAACTCTCAATGGAGTTTGTCCATTGAGAGTTCATCTGCAGATCAACTGCGATCCCCGGGCACTAGAGGTTAATTTAATAATCCCGGGGATCTTGTCAATGAATGCGGCTGTGTCCGTGACACTTTGTGATCTCGGCACTAGAGGTTAATTAACCTCTAGTGCCCCGGGGATCGCAAACAGGAGGATTCCCAGGGAATCCTGTGACTCCCCTGTGATGCTTCCTGTTATAATTTCCTCGATCTTCTGATGGTTTCGCCGAAATTTTGTGGAACCATTGAAAGTTCGAGGAAATTTTCACGAGAATGCATTAGGCATTAGATTCTTAGCAATCAGGCGACTAAATGATTGACTGCCAATGAATTGTAATATTCCCACCGGGGCTCTTGCTGCTAGTGATTTTGTCGTCAGAATCATTATTTAGGGATGTCTTGTGACAACGCTCTGACCAGTCTTTCGGTTTTGCTACTGTGTTGTCACCTTGTCACAGTGATTCCTGATGGAAACTACAAGTGGCCTTTTCAATCCACATTATGTAATGGCCCATTGCTGTCTCCATTAGGAAACCCACTCTGAGAACCGCCATGTATCTATACCTGGATTACATAGAGATGGGAAGGGGGTGCAAGGAGGCTGCAAGAGATCATCAGTGCAGGCTAAGATTTTTTTTTTATACTTTAGTGGTTTAGCAATTCAAATGGTATTCACAATGATTGTGGCTGTATAGTTATGGTCACTTGGTAAAGCCAGCATCATGCATTTTTCCCACTGACCCTCAATATAACATACATTTCTCTTCCTGATCAGCAACATAAGGGGCATTTTCCCACCGACTCACAATTTAATGGAGCATTTTCCCACAGACTCCCGATGCAAGAAGCATTTGTACCCACTTGTCCATATTATAAATGGTATTTTGCCCACTGACCCACAATCTAAAGCAGATTTTTCCCACTGACTCACATTTACCCACTTATCCATATTCTAAATGAGTAGTTTAAACAGAGAGGGAAAGAGAGAAGGCTGCTTAAGCGGCACTCTACATTATATCATTAGCATTTATTTATTTGATTCAATAGTCATACATTTATTGTTACAATAAAACATACGTCAACTTTGAAAGGTAATGACTCGACTTAGTTTACTAAGGTTGCTTTGTGCTGGCTGGCTGCTATTAGATTGCTTCCTCATCTCAACCTAATAGTCCTAAAATCCATATCTATATCCTTATTTTGTTTAACATATAAACAATGTGTTAATAGCCTCCAATCCCAAACCTCCTTAGTCGAGCATATAAATCAAGGCGCCTAATCAGATATACCACCTGTCTAGTATATACAACAGCCAAACCCCAAAACCAGACTTTATCTGCTTTTATTGACTGGCACACATGGAGAGTATAATTTGAACTATTTGCTATTGGTTCTTCTATGTCCCCTTAGGAAGCCATTGTAGGCGAACGGAAAGGAGACCCTTTTTTGCTGCTATAACTAAAAAGATCATCAATAGTAAATTCCATTCAAGTCCAGTCATTACCTTTCAAAGTTGACGTATGTTTTATTGTAACAATAATTTTATGCATTATTGCACATTATTAAATTTTATTGAATCTATGACTATTGAATCAAATAAATACATGCTTTTAAGAGTTTTTAGGAGTGCCGCTTAAACAGGATTCTCTCTTATCCTCTCTGTTTAAACCACTTATATGTCATAGGCTGGGCACACCTCAGATTGATCTGACTTTATAACTCTACAGTTTCCCTTATGGTATCCTTTCTTCTATTCTCCATATTCTAAATGGTCATTTGCCAACTGACCCATAATCTAAAGGAGCATTTTCCCACTGACTCCCAATGCAAGAAGCATTTCTACCCACTTGTCCATTTTGCCCACTGACGCACAATCTAAAGGAGCATTTCCCACTGACTCCCAATGCAAGAAGCATTTCTACCCACTTGTCCATTTTGCCCACTGACCCACAATCTAAAGGAGCATTTCCCACTGACTCCCAATGCAAGAAGCATTTCTACCCACTTGTCCATTTTTAAATGTTCATTTGCCCACTGACCCACAATCTAAAGGAGAATTGTCCCACTGACTCCCAAAGCAAGAAGCATTGGTACAAAAGATTATACAAAAATGTCACAGATGTTGAGAAACAATACAAAACAAATGAAATGTATACATCCATTACAGGATATCATTGATTTTGTGGCTCTGTAAATTTAAACCTTCTATATCAGGGTGTGGGAGCTCTGCACACTGCTCTGTACCAGGACAATGAGGAGAATTATTTAACATGGAATGTGCTGTAATGTTACACCAACTGACTCAGCAATCATGTATTTTCCTAGGTTTTGGGTTGCTGCATGTCGGAGGTCATTTCCTTATAGCTATAGTCAGCATGAGCGCAATTTGACTCCCAGAATTCCAAGCTTCACCTCCCACCCATTGCACATAGAAACAATCTCACTCCTCTTGGTCTGTTTTCTGTAACAAAAATCACCTAATCCAGCAGCGCGCACTTTACAATGGCGTCAGCAGATTTCATATGAAATCTTAAGCAACTATATAAATTTAAAGTATAAATAAGATGCATGAGTATGGGTAGGAAAAGGATAGGTGGTCATTTATTCTGCATCCCCATTCGGGTAATTTACTTTACTTTGTGTCCTGGTAATCATTGTCACCAAGACTGCATGAGATGAAAAATATTTATGGTAAGGCTTTGTACATACACACTGCCAATTTTTCACTTGACCAACCAATCTAATCAATTTTTCTGTTGGTTTTTTATCAATCAGAATTAAGTATGATATGTAAATACAAAGCAAAATTAAACTCCTCCTGGATTTGATCATTCATGTGTATACAACATATGACCTAAATCCTTTCCATTGATATTTATCAACTCAAGATCAAAAGAAACAAAAACATCACCATCAGATGGCCCCCTTTTTTTTTAATCAAAAGTAAAATTTGGCTGTATGTTCTAGGTCTTAGAGTAGTCAGAGTAGTCGGAGCAAGAGATAAGGGGAAGTCTTCCCAGTTCCAATGACAAGTGCCTAAGATTGGAATTCCCATTTATTTTGGGAAGAATCCCTAAAATCTTTGTTGAAATGAAAGCAAATATTTCCTGGCCAAATATGAAATAGTGGCCCCAATTTCACAGCATACCATCTCCTTGCTCCCCTGCTCTTCTATCATTTGGGGCTATGGAGAAAATGGGGGTCCTGGGCTGATGCCCAATTTTACCTTCTCCAAACAGCTCCCTAGTTGATTACAAACAAAAGAAAAACGTGAGCTGGTTTAATCAATCTCTGTTCTATTTAATATGAAATAATTTTGGCAATCCATACATTTTATGACCCCTAAAAATACAACATTTTACTCATTTGCTGGATTTGGCAAAGAACATAAAATTGTCTCCAAAGGGAAGGAATGTGTGATTAGTCAGGGAGTATTAATCCAGCTTTATCGTCATCATCTGCATCATAATTACAATTTTCACGCTCTATAATCATTATCATCAACTTGTATTTCTCGCTCCTTTGCGTCATATGATATCACATAATAATAGTCACCCTGCGTTCATCCAAAGGGTTGTAAGTTTTGATCGGTTACCCTTCTACTTGTTCATTAAGTAGTTGAAGTTTAGGAGCCTGAAAAGGGCAGAGCTTTATGAGACCCAGCATTCTCTATGCAAAATCATCCTAAAATCTAAAATTCCCTGCACAAGTTGTATTATACCTCGCCAGCTTTTCTTATCTTCTACCTTCCCTCCATTGAAGGTGGTATTCACCCTGGTGGTGGTGCGGTTACTGCTTCCTCATGCCGATGGACCACTGCCTTGGGGGAGATGGTAAATGTAGCTTCTACCTGCAGTAATCCTATTGACAATGAATGGGGGCCTATTGTTCTCCTAATCAGCTTGCTCCTACTTTCTGCCCATTTAAAAGAGCACTCAAAAGCCATATTTTCAACCTTGCCTACCCATCTTCTTCTGTCTCCTAAAACCCTCACTACTTACCCACCATTCCATATCCTCCCTCCTTTTGTGTGATACTTTCCCCACCTCTTAGATTGTAAGCTCTTTGGGGCAGGGTCTTCTCCTCCTCCTGTGTCACTGTCTCATCTGCCTATTTAATGTAGAGCGCTGTGTAATATGTTGGCACTATATAAATCCTGTTTATTAATAATAATACAAATAAAATATTTGAAAATTTTTCAAACAGTGGCCAAGAACCAGTGATGCAGGGCAAGAAACCGAGCGGCTGGCAATATGATCCCCGCTTGGAGCTGCATGGGATCACTTGATCCCAAGGCAAGTCTGCACCAAACCTAAAGGATGCCTTTGTATATCTGGCCATACAGGTAACAATTCAGATGAAACCTCAACTACTTTTAATCAACCATAAATTGAAAATATGATTGAAAGTGGTGTCCAGCAATCGTCAGCTTTAAGCAGCTAGGACCCTAACCTTGCAACCGGTTTGAATCTTGTGTGGAGTTGGGAGGTTCTCCCTGCATTTGGTTTCCAAAAAACCTGCGGGTAGGTTTTTGGCTTCCTGCAAGCATTGACGTTAAATCCCATGGATAGTTATTATTAGTTAGATTTATATATAGTTCCATTTCAGTAGTTGGAAATGATGTTTCATAATCCAGTGACAGATGAATGAACAAGCTCTGTATACACAGCCCAATTCTGTCCCTTTGAAAAGCTAAAGGGGAACAAGATCAAGTGGCACTATGTTGGTTTCCCCTCTGTAGAGAGTAGTAGCCCATCAGCAGTAGTAGCCCACCAGAATGTAGTTGTGAAAAAAGGGGGCACGGTACTATCCATGGGCTGCCCCACTACACTCCTGCCTATGTGTCACTGAAAGGGGACGAAACTTCCCCCAGAGTGACGTCATGATACCAGAACCTGCCCACCATCCTGAGCCTGCAATTCTATACGAGGGACATGTTCCGTAGCTCTGCTCCCCCCCCCAGCAGGGTCCTTCTCCTGACCTTGCGGGGGGGCAAGATCCACGGACCTCAAGAGAATTCTTTGCAAAATAAGAATGGGCACGCATGCCCATTCCCGGAAAAAGTGAGGGCACGGAGTTCCCACCTGTGCCCACCCCACTACACACCTGCCCACCATGGTGGATTGATTAACAATGTCAGTGTGACCACTGTACACATAATAGATTTTCACCGGTATACAGCTGTTTTGTCTGGTGGTTTTATGTAGCTTCAGACTATAGAATCAGATAATTATAGGTTAGGATATAGCTATGGATTTTGTGCACTGTATATACAGTCCATTGGTGCTATATAAATAATAAATTCACCCATGTTTCCAGTTGCTCACCTAAGGTCAATCAAACCTTTGAATGTCAGATTTTATACAGGGTATTAAAAAATAAAGCCAAAAATTTCACAGCAATTTCATATTGGATCTTTTTTATTGGGTCTAAAAAAACAATTTTGATTCCATTAAATTTACCAATTTCAATCTTTTGTTGGTTGGCATTTCAATCCCAACCCAATCTAATGTGGCTGAAAGTTCCCCATGTGTACGATTGAATGAACTCATCATAATTCATATTCAGATACCTGTGCACAGCTCCATTGCTCTGTGGTTCCTTTCTCTGACCCACAATACCACTTCCAAAAAAAGCTTGACTTTTTCATGGAACTATGAACTTCTCAGAACACATGGAGGATTACTTTTATTTTTTTATTATTAAACAGACTGTAGTTTAATCTTGGAAAATATGATGAAACAATTTTTTGCACACTTCTTTTTTTTCTGCAAACATTTTGAAATTTCAAAAGTTTGTGGAAATCCTTTTAAGGAATCCCTGACCAAAAGGAAACTTTAAGAGTTTTGCAACTAAAATTTATATATATAAAATGGTACAATTTGATGCTTGTATGAGCGAGGAGCCTTAAATAACATGAGACATTAAACCATGGGGAATTTTAGCATGAAAGTAAGATCGTGGGTGCCATTGTTGCCTCATACCAGACCTATAGTCAACAAAACTGAAGCCACAACGGGGAAGCTATGTGTGAAAAACTAAGTACACCCAATGATTTAATAGCTTGTACAGCCATCTTTAGAAGTAATAACTTGAAGTCTGGATTGACTGTTTTCTGGATGACTTTATTAGTCTCTCACATCACTGTGGAGGTCAGGATATTGACTGAGCCATTCCAATACCTTGATTCCTTTCCTTTTCAGCCATTCTGTTGTAATTCAAGGTCAACTCATCTGAACTTGCTATACACCAGATGATTTTTGTTATGTAAAGCCTTAAAATTTAAAGAGGGTGTTCTTTCCTTTTTTTCATGACCGTACTGTATATGTATATATAGGTATGAAGGGAATTATCGTTTTCCTATATATTAACCATCTACATTATCGCCGCCCCTCTTTACATAAAATATAGAAGGAACATTACCTTCAAGCTATTTTTTGATAATATGTATTTTCTAAAAGGGTAATTATAATACTTGATCATACATCAGTACATTGGTAAATTATATAAAGCCACCTCCCATTGGATAATCATGGGGTGGACACTGCTAGAAGATGGCTTATCCTGTAGTATGGATGAGCATAAATGAAGTCCTGTTACCCGACGCGTTTCACCACAAGGGCTTCTTTAGGGCTATGCAACAAGCGTATATATTGTCAAAATGTTGTTGGTTGGGTGCCGCAATCTAGTAAATCATTGGTAGAGAGTATAGGTGGTGCTACTGATGTATAAATTACCATTGTTAATGCGCTAATTTATTGTGTAGTACATAATACTGATGTTTCACAATCAAGAAGACATTAGTAGGATGCCAGTTCTGTGGATCTTATGGGTAGCGAGAGAGAGAAACCAGCTGTGTGTTTGCTTGGTCCGGCAGTACAAAAAAAACTGTACTGGTTTACACATTAAATTACATTCACTTCCACTATTTACATTATTTTGTGTCTTTTTGGGGTTCCACTTTAATAGTATTCAGTAGCACTCTTAGATTGTAAGCTCTTCTGTGCAGGGTCCTCTCCTTCACTTGTGTCATTGTTTGTATCTGTCTGTCATTTGCGACCCCGATTTATTGTACAGGGCTAGGTAATATGTTGGCGCTATAAAAATAATGTTTAATATTAATAATAATTGTTATCATTCCAAACTGATCCAGATCATCAAAACCTATACAGTGAAAACTTGCAACTATCAAGCAGATGACTTGTAATCAAATTACGTATACTATTTGTGGCATGAAACATACATTCATTTCGTATTTCCAGATAAGTCAGAATGTATCTCTCATGTAGCAGGGTTTGAGTTATTATAGCTGAGGAAAGGAAATTATTTCTTGCTCATGGCTGTGAATCACTTTCACTTTCTACACTGCATTAAACAAACAACAGCTGCGGATAAGTAGAGTGTTTTATGTCACTGGAAATGATCTTTCATCGTTGTTTCCAATGATTCTATGCAGAGGAGAGGGGGAAGGAAGAACAAGCGAAAACCCACTGTGCACCACTCCATAGGAGTGTACAGCAAACAAAACCGATCGTTCATTGATCCTCCATGACACATCGATGAAAGAAACGGAGAACGTGCAAATTCCATTCAGATCCAGATTTTGCTCTGGCCAAGATATAAATTTGGGACCCTGGAGCTTCAAAGGCAAGAAGGCTAACCACTGATGCACCATGCTGCCCCCGGTCTTAAAGCGTACCTAAACTCAGAAATTACACTTTACATAAAGGGGTAGATAACTTTTATGTAAAATTCTGTTTGATTAGGTTTTTTAAGTGTAAAAAAAAGGGTGCAGCACCGCCCCCTAATTCTGGATAATTCTTGGAGGGCAAATTTTCCCGGAATACCCATGTCACGCATCCCAGGAGGCTCTGCTCATGCCAGGAGCCTTTTCATGAAAAGAGAAAAATTTGCAGATCTCACACATATGCAGTGAGTTTGGCAAGTTTTAATTCCAACCTACGTCACCCGATCTCACTGCTGGGTTGTGTGACGTAGGAAGAAGAACCAGGAGGTGAATATGGCGTTGTCTGGTGCGCCGGCTCAGGGATGAATGCTGGGACGATGCAGGACCCAATGGAAGAGACCTCCGGATGGATCAACTGCGCTGGGGATTGAAGGTAAGTGTATTTTTTTGTTTTAGGCACTTTTGGGTTTAGTTCCTTTTTAAGTTCATTGTTCTTAAAGCAATATTGCATGCAGGGCCAACAAACTAATTATTTATCCAAGTCCCCCCACCTTCACCAGGGCTCCAAAGACTGAATAGTAAGGGTGTAGGGAAATGAAATTAGCAGCCCCACTTAATACATGCCCTGGGACCCATATTGTCTAAACCAATTTCTGACAAAGTATATTTCGTGAGTTTACAGTACAATTTCCCCTTTAAAAGGAACACACACCCTGTAGATATCACACACACATTTCTGGCAAGCTTCTCTATGGCAGACAGGATACCTTTGAATAGAACAGCCATGGCTGAGTAAACCAGTTGCCTGTCAGAGTTTTTCCCCTTCTTACAGTTCGACTGACACTTGTAGGAGCTCAGGAAATAACACACCGCACATTGGAGGAGATGAATAATATTTACAGTAAATACAGGCTGAGCCATGCAAAGCAGAATACAAACACAGCCAAAGTAATGCAAGACAACCTGCAGAGAACAGAACTCATAAAAGCGTTCAGAGGGCCTGCATATAAAAGAAGGATTTATGCACTTTGTATTTATGTTAAAACCAGAATCCAGACAGCTTTGGAAGTTCCAAACTTAAAGAGACCCTGTCACCAACATGAAACATTACAGGTAAATGTATAGAACAGTATTTCTCAACCAGGGTTCCTCAAGAGGTAGCTGGGGGTTCCCCGAACAATGAGCGATTTGTGCCTCTCAGGTTAGATTAGGTGACCTCACATCTGTAAGGATGACATTCTTCCCATTTACCAGCAAAATAAGAGGCATTCTTCTCACTAATCAACACAATAATGTACTGGGAGCTGTAGGTAGGGCCGAAAGTTATTTCAAGGGCTCCCCATATTAAAACTTTGATGAAGGCTGGTATAGAAAAATCAAGTTTTTTTATGTACCTCTAAATTATTTGTATTCTCTTACAATGTGCTTTGAAGAATTGACAATGCCCGGAGAATCAATTCCTAGCAAAATCTTATCTGTTATTGAACAACATAGTAATCACAGTAATTATAATTGCTGTCTGAGATGACCCTGAGATGGCTATGACTGGTGTTGAAGCCCTGAACCACTTCCTTCGGTGAGATGCTCCAGGTAGCATTGCACCCATGGCAGCCTATTGAGATTATTATTGGTATTAATATTAAACAGGATTTATATAGCGCCAACATATTACGCAGCGCTGTACATTAAATAGAGGTTGCAAATGACAGACAGATTCAGTCACACAGGAGGAGGAGACCCTGCCCCGAAGAGCTTACAATCTAGGAGACTTTATTGAGATGAACGGGAATGGCAGTGAGTAGTTCAGTACCATTCACTGTTTAAGGTGTAAAAGGCCGGGCTCCTGGCAAGGTGCTGGGGGCCGCATAAAAATGCCCAGTGCCTCCATGGGTCTGAACATGGAGCCTTTGGAAGAGGAGCAAAGGAGAATACTATGTGATTCTACAAATTCTGACATCAAATCCACAATTTTGGAGCCCAACAGCACCCATTGGATGTCTACACATGGATCTCTTATAGAGATGGCACAGCCATGTAAATCTTGGTGCCCGTGCAGTTCTCGGCTGTGTTCACAAATGTCTAATAAGGATCGGCCCATGCTGCAGTCTCTCACCTTGTAACCTATTACATAGCCTAGTTTATCCTTATTTATCCTTAAAAAGCTATCCTTTTATAGGAAGCATTTTCTTTGTCTTCTTTGATCGGACTGCAACATTGGGCCTGAGTTATTAAAGCTCTCCAAGACTGGCGAGGATACATTTTCATTAGTGAAGCTAGGTGATCCAGCAAACTTGGAATGGATCTGGTCTAGTATTCAAAACTCTTACTGGCAAATAGAAATCCACTTTAAAAAAATCCATTCCAGGTTTGCTGGATCACCCAGCTTTGCTGATGAAAGTGTATCCTCTCCAGCCGTGCAGAGCTTTAATAACTCAGGCCCAATGTTGCAGTCTGATCAAAGAAGACAGAGAAAATCCTTCCTCCAGTTGCTGCACTGGGGGGGTAAGGACAGCTTTTTAAGGATAAATGGTGGAATTGTCTTGAAAAATTATTCGGTTGATATAAATTGTGACATATCCAGATTTTCTTTCTTTTTATGAGTAACCTAATGGAAATTGATATAGTCATTCAATTAATTATTTACAGTTGGCAGTTTAGTACTTGGCCATTTATTTCTCAGCTTTTCCAAACTGCAGCTGTTTGGAATTCCCAATGTAGAGTAAGCTGAATGATATTTGCTATCACCATAACAGGCTGTGCAAGGTGGTCTGAATGGGGGTGGGGGTGCATAACGCCTGTCACGTAGTAATTCACGATAAGAAAATTCCATTGTATACTACAGAACAGGACACTAAATATACCTCCTGCCTGATTGCAGGCCACATTCCCATCATGTTCTTACCCAATCCACATTCTATTTAGGAAATGTACGGAACAGATAACTTGGGCTATCGACGTGTCTCGTGTCAAACATTGCTGAAATTCACAGGGAAGAGTGTAACCTGCAATTATACATTTTGTAAATGTTCTGCAGGGATGATGATAGGACATCTCTGTGATCACAAACTGAGCATGCCATACATAAGTAGGTGACACGGTAAATTTCACCCATTGATATCGTACAGTATTAGACTCCAGGTTTATAGTCATTTCAGTGTCAGCATTCTGGATAGGCTCGGACAATAAAATATTTAGCATATTTGTATTTTGCAAATGCTGCCTTCTTCTTCTGCCTAGGCAAGGTTGACCTAGCCCCCACTGCCCACAGCCTGCTGGGTATCCATGCCTTTATGTGTGGATAGGTGCACAGCTACAACCAAGCAAAGGCTGTACAATGGGGTTTTGAGCCTGCCAAGGCAGTATTTATAATTCACATTAAATTAAACATGTTCCATTTTGGTTTCAGTCTTCCTTTTGCAAATGCACCCTTCTTCTTCTGCCTAGGCAAAGATGATGTAGCTCCTTCCCAGGGAGCTTCAGAACACAACTTCCCAGGAAGCTTCAGAACACATTACAGTAGCGTGCACAGCCGCCCTTCCTCGGGGCACTAGCTGTGAGTATCCAGAAGCAACAGCCGGTTGCTGGAGCTGCTATAAAGTAAAATTCTGAATCTATTTCTCACTTTGGGATACCCACAGCTACCCCCTTAGGAATGGACCCTGTGCATGCTTAAGTAGAATGTCCTGGAGCTTCCTGGGACATGTGGGCTATGTCATCCTAGCCTAAGACAAACAAGAAGGGTGCATCTGCACAATGGAGGCTTAAACTCAACTTAAACCAAAATGGAACATGTTTATTTTAATAATATAATATAAATTAAAAAGCCAGCCCTCATGGGCCACATACAGACCAAGACCAGTCATTTACAGAGATACTAGAATGTGTTCAGATTCCAGGCTTTCAGGACTAGATTTGATTAGATTACTTCTACACTTTGGGTTTGTTCAGCAGTTAATAAAAAAAATGCCAGTGGGGCTCTTCTTTTTAGCACATCCGTATAGAAGGTCTCAATGTAATATGAACAAACTTGGCCTTGGAGAGAATTATTTGCTAACACCCAGTAGTAAACTGTCAGCGATAATAATTGCCACAGCCGGTATGCCAACACTCACCTTAGAGGCTCTCTGTAACCAGAGGTCAAATCAGGTCCCTGGGCGCTCAAAGCCTAGGACAGACATGGACAGTCTGCTCATTACAGACAATCATCTAGCAAAGCATTCACTGTACAGCTTCTTATGTTTATATTCTGAGTGCTCCTTTAATAATTGGGTTATAAAGGGATCTACAAATGGTGATTTTTCTGAAAGCTGCATAGTGCTCCATAGCCCCGTGTGCTAGTGAAGCAAGTAGATTCAAGTACAGAAACAACACAAAAAAATATATAATAACCCTAAACTATTCCTAATTGTGAAGCACACCCAACTCTTACCTTTCTCCTAATTAAACCCTTAAAGTGAACCTATCCATTCCCAGTGCAGGTGATTAACAGGTTCACTTTAATTGTGGCTCCTCAATTTGCTTTTCTTTTGCTTGTGTTTACCACTGGGAGCGAGAACAAGTTGTGACAAGGAGTTTACACAGAGCTGAGGACTCTTCTACACCACCATGTGACGGCCGGATTCGTCAGTGACCAGTCACCAAACATTAGAGTTGTCACATAGGGTATAAGTGACATGTTCCCCAAACCTGGGGGTAGCAAATAATTTTCTACACCCCTGGTAGCCAAATGGGAGAGAAGTCTAGAGAAAGGCAGAGCTACACTTTAAGTGAAGTTGTCAAGTTGTCAACCTTTTGGAGCTTGTGGACCACTAAATGCACAGTATCCAGACTGCGCATGTGCGGGGAGCCGTGTGTCACTCAAAGGGGAAGAAACTTGATGCCATGATGCCAGAACCCCCCACTCTCCCATCGCAGGTCTGAGTCTGGGTTGTGTCCAGAGACACAACCTGCCCAGGACCTAAACCTGTGATGCATACCGGAGACGTGATCTGCGGCTCTAGCCGGTGCGACCACCTAGCGGGGTCCTTCTCTTGACCTCGCTGGGGGGTGAACCGGCCAGAGCCATGGCCCACCTGTCGAGTCTAGTAGACCTCGGACCGGGGGTTGAGGACCTGTGTTGTACATTGTAAGTGAGGATAGCTTTAAAAATAAGGGGAAATCCCCTTAGATGTTTGGTGTTGGATCAAGTGTCCCCAAAGAAAGATTCACTCTTTCACTGGGGTAAGATTCACTGTTTTGGTGGCAGCCACAATGTCACACAATGACACGGCTGATTGATGAGCAACTGTCTCGTCTTGCTCGTCTCCCCTCTTCCACTGCGTTTGTTCTTTTATCTTTCGCTGATATGATCACAAAAGATTATTTCTGGTTACAATTCATCAGAAGTATGTACCAAGTATATATATATAAATCACTAGGAATTGTTTTAAAATTTAAAATTAATTTTAAAATAATTTCAAATGCAGCAGCTGGAATATTAAAGGACACATCTGCACATTTTCCTACTTTCACTTTTGTATCCAATGCCTAAAACATATTCTTATATACACATCACTTATTTAGTGTCTCTTTAGTTCTCCTCTGACATTAAAAACATGGGATTTTCCAGGCTGGAGGGTTTTTTATGATTCTTGTGATGCAATTTTAGAGAAGAAGCCAGCACAGAGGAAGGGGGGTGGAAGAGAACTGGGTGGATCTATAAGGTATAAAAGGAGAGGAAACATTCACATCAACACATTGATCTCAGAGTGACACATTCACTGCAGTGCTCAGGGAGGAAATTGCAGCCTTAGTGTCCCTTTTACTGCACCAGCAAAGTCACAGGTGAGCACACTTTTATTTTTAATATTTTGCTACAAAACATTCAAAGCATTATGTTCCTACTTTAAGTAAGAGAACCATTTAACAAAAAAAGAATACAGGCAACAGTTCCCTAAAATATATCAGTATCCAGATTATTAGAGAAATGTAACAAAGAAAAATGCAGGGTAAACATTTACTTATTGTTATCCGTGCACAATTTCAAGTGAAGGTTCACAACTTCTTTTATAAATCATTTCAAGCCGGGAATATATCAACCCTTGATTGTTGAATCCAGTGATGGCCAGGCGAGCAGAATTTCCTGGGTGATTGAAGTCAACTGAAGCTATAAAATGGATTTACAAAATTTACAAAAATTATTATTATTAATGTTTAATTTTTGCAATTTTATGTGCACAGTCCTAACCTTATGTACTATTATATTTTTTTTCCATCTGATTTGTTGGGTGAAGAAATGTGGTAAATAAATATAATCTAGCAATCTAAGCAATGTTAGTAAATGATTAATTGGGATTATCTGGCATGATTTGTTCACGGGGTCATGTTTGGAAAGCCTGCCATGTGGCAGAGAAGTTTTTGCTTGTATAGTAGGAAATAGTACAGTGTTTCTTAACCAGGGTTCCTTTAGAGGTTGATAGGGGTTCCTTGAGCAATTTGGACCTCTCAGGTCAGTTTAAGGGACACCAATGATCGTTTTGGCTATCTGATGTACAGCTCTGCGTAATATGTTGGCATTATATAAATACGGTTTAATAAAATTATAATAAAATTAATAATAATAATATCTGTAAAAGTGACATTCTTCCCAATGGCCAGCAATGTAAAGGCCATTTCTCCAACTAACCAACACACTAATAAACTGTGAGATGGGGATATAGTAATTATAGAAGGCGTTCCTTGAAGATCTGAAAGTTATTTAAAGATTTACCACATGTTAACAAAGATGATATAGTTTATAATGATATAGTAATGTATCCATTACTGGATTTTTCTTCTAGGTGATAAGGGGGTGGCTGCACCACAATTACATTACAGTAATGCGAAAGAATTATTTGCAATGACGTTCAAACACATTCTAAACTATGGCCACAAAACCATATTTTGTTTGGGTGTTCTGCCCTTGAATACTAGGTACATATGCAGAAATTCAATTTTGGCTTACGTGTGTGACAGCTACATGAAATTCCATAGAGAGTTCCCATCGCTGATCTGTTGCTGCATCAGTTGTTCTGCTAGTATGCCATAAGGGATGAACACATTCTTGGTAGAGGTGTAGGTGGGGGTATGTAGTCCAGGAAAGTTGATGAAAATGAATTAGTTACAGTAGCAATATCTTGCTTTTTTGGTAAACTGCATTGGTAATAGTTTAAAAAAATATTCTGTAAATAATGTTTAGCAGTTTTTAGGGTATGAAGCCTGGCGCTGGGTATACCTTGGTCCTGAAGATGGTGTCTGCCATTGAAATTGCCGATAGGAATTTGGCCATGTGCATGAGAACATCTCCCCCCACATCAGAATGTCACCAATTGCTGTTAATTGTAACCTTTTAATATACTGAATAGTATTATGAAGTTCCTAATAGGAATTAAGCACTCACCCTAGATGTAGTGATAATAGAGGTCACATTTATTAAAATGTGTGGCCAACAAACCACAAGAAATTGCTGAAATGCCATGATGTGGTTTGCAGCTGTCTGAAATTCGTAAAGGTAAAAAAAAGCAACATGACTGATTTAAAAGTTATTGTAAGAATTATGTGCTATTTATATTCACTTGTATGGTCACACATTTTTTAAGAGGTTGGTTCAATATCTGTTTTGGGGAGATGCTGGTGGCTGAAATATTTTCCAAAGATTTGAGATTAGAAACATGGACACAAAGTGTCTGATTTATTAAAGCTCTCCAAGACTAGACAATACATCCTGGTATGCATTTCCGAAAATTATTTGCAATTAAATGTTTTCAATTCTGGACCAGATTTATTTCAGGTTTGTTGGATCACCTAGGCTCTTCCATAATAATCTCTTTTTCCAGTCTTTAATAAATCAGACCCAAAGTGAATAAATTGCTAAAGGTTTTTCACTTACCAGTGATAATTATTACCTTGCAAGGGATCATTCCCCCTGCTTAAAGAAAAGATAGCTCACTTTGCAGAGGATATCTATATGCATGGGAATCCCCCCAAAATGAAAGGTTTCCTTGTACATGATTGGATTGTAAAAGTCAGAAAAGTTTCATCTCATTGCTAATTGAAATTTCCTTGCATGGCAAAAATTTACTTTATTTTGTAAACAGCCTTTATTAATATAGTAAATCAAACCCTAAATATTTAAGAAGTGCCACACCTCTGCAAATTACGTAAAACCTAAATTTGATTAGTAAGGACCACAAATGCTTTTTCACCATTGATTTTTCCCTTATACTGACTTTACAAAGCTATAGGGGGTCAGTTGACCACCACTTCTGTCCTTGCTCAACTGATGGAATGAAGGGCCACCCTCAATCAATGCTCAATCAGTTTTCAGTCATTCTAAAATCCAATGACTCAGATGAGTGGCAAGGTTGTAGGACAGCCAGCAACCAAGCCCAAAGGTGAAGCACTCCCTGCAGTGTCTTGCTTGGTATACCATTGGGAGTAAATAGCAAAAGTTTGTTACTACCCATTGACTGCCCTTCCAAACAACACCAACATGGTGGTTGGGGACAATGGGTGGCTTTGGCCAACTGCAGCCACTCAGCTACCGTCCCTTCCACCTATGTAAACTTAATTTTAGCACAAGTAATATTATTGTCTTTGTTGTGAACAATACCATATGAATTTTTTTTTTATTCATGCAAATGTTTCCTAAACAGTCCACATGGGGGGAATTTAGTCTAATTTGCATGCAAAGCTCAAACTTTAGTCATTTTCAGCTAAATCATCCAACCCAAACCTCAAAACTATATATTACTTCTGATCAAATCCATTAGTGGCTAGAGGAAGACATAGAAATCAATTATAATAGATATTGTACCCGACTCTCTCCTTGCCTGAATTGTGGGAATCATTCCTTTCCTGAACATAATCTCTATGTATATACAGTAACTCCCAGATATTGTGCAACTGGGGAAACCAGTTATCCTTGTTTGGAGTATAAATCCAAACAAAGAAGGAAAACACATCAACCATGTTTAGAATTTTAATTAACATTTGGAAATGCTGCATAGTTTTGGTTAAAGCCATAATAGTGTATAGTCATTGAGTGAACACTAAAATGTGCTTATAGTATATCGTCTCGGGTTATATTATGTGTAATGATGGGGTGTGTGTCCCAGGTACTCCTAATATATTCTCCATACTAAAACAAAAATAAAAATCCAAGATGGTGGGAGACTCTCATAATGGGCACAGAAAGGGTGCGGACTGGCAACAAGAACAGGGATGATAGAAAAGCCTCATAATAGACAAAGCAGGTGTGCAGAGCCAGGAACTTAGTGCAGGGATGGTTTGAGCCCCATATATTGGACATAACAAGCTTGTGAATTTAGGGTAGTTCAAACTGGGCAATTACCCAGCACAACGCATTTTCTCTAGTGCGCCAGTTCACAGAATCCCAGGGGTGCAGAGAGCTGGGATGCTGTGCATTTTGTGGCCCCTCTTTCTATTTGTCCAGTGCCCCATTTCAACTAAACTTTTACCTGCACACAATAAACCACTGCATTCCTTAGGTGCCAGGACGATCTATATTTTTAGTACATCGTATCATGTTTAGCTTGTCTTATCACAAGAACACAAGTGTTTAGTGTTGTCAGGCCAAATTAGGAGGAAAATGTTTGGAACTTCCAGGCAAGGCTCAAACTTCACACGCATCCTGTTCAACTTTTAGCCTCGGGATGTTAATACTAAACATCATACGGAGCTGAATCTTCTCCATGTAGCACATAATGACTCGTGACCTTGCTTAGTAATGATTTCAACAGCATGGAAAACTTGCAATAACTAATCATGTGACAATTTTAGGCTTTAATATAGTAAAAGTGGCTAGAAGTGATGACAGCAGAAATGTGCTCAATGTATTGGATATTGGAAAAGAAAGAGTATCAGTCCAGGTGATGTGTGGCCTTGAAGTTTTAATTTATTATAAAAAAAAAAGCCAACCCATCTCAGTTCCAACGCACCCCCTTCGTCAAGGCCAAAGGGCCATCAACAATAAAATGATGCAATGAATCCATTTTAATTAGTGTAGATATAAAATGGATTTTGTTTTATAACAACATGATATTATTAAAGCAGCAATAAAATTTGATATAACTACGTATGATATTTATTAATATTTTGCATTGATGGAGTGCCAACATTTTATGCAGCACTTTACACAGTCCCCAGCCAATCCACTAACTTCCAATTAGAGGAACTCCTAATCTGTTGTCCGTACCAAAGCCAGAGTTTAATGTCCTTATTATAATCAAAGGACAATTTTTAGGAGGAAGGCCAAAAAATAGCGACATGTTTTGGGTGGAAGAAAACACACACAAACACAGGTGAATATGCAGTTTAAGTCTTGGCCAAGATTTCAATCTGTAGCCACTGGGCCACCCACAGAAGCAGGGGTGGATATAGCTGTATGCTGTGCTATTGCTTGCATTAGACAAAGTCTTATACCTAATTTTTTGCCGCACATAGTTCTTTTTTTGGCAAATGTAAAAAAAATTGGAATTTCCTGCAGATGAGAAAGTCCCTATAAGTTACAGGATATAATATATAACTTTGTTATCTTCTCTTTGTGCTTTCAGCATCCCCCCTATATATGAAGAAAATTAAAATTAAAATGGCCGGAGTGGCTCCAGTCCCACCCAGCGACAAGCCGGTGGATGGGATTATCAAGGAGAAGAAGAAGAAGTGGTATAAACAAATCGCTCAGAAATTCTTCCCACCAGTATGGCCGGAACAAAGTCCAGAGAATCCGGTGGAGGAAAAGAAAGAGATAACAGGTAAGGATAGGAACCTCTGTCAGTGCCACCACCGGGGTGATTTCCTTTCATTTCTAATGTCTCCAGGACCAGGGTTGGTCATATTATTCATAAATGTAAAGGGGGCATATTTTCATATTAGGTATGTAGGCTCTACCTTTTGCAGGGTCTGTCTGAAGGCAAGCAACTCAGTACTCATTTTCCAGTTGCAGAAGTCTACATATCACTTTTAAATGCACCAAAATTAGACCTTTTTTACTCTAAGTAATAGACCTGGCTAAAAACGCCCCATCCCCTTTATACAATACAAGCTTGTGGGAAGATATTTGAGGGGTGTGGCTGTTACTCAGCTCTGCCAGTATATAGCACTGCAGTGTGAGGGCATTTCCAAGGAAAAACCAAATACTAATAATATGGGGATACATTAGGAGGAGGGTATAGATCTATAAAGAGGTGTGATGGTTTTAATTATAGATCCACTTTAAATTTTTGGTGCTGTATTGTTTTTTAGCTGAAGACATCCAGAGGCTAATAGAAGAGCAGGAGTTCCATCCTGCCAGTAAAGGCTTAGTTGAGATGGAACACAAAATGTATAACGGATTGGAGGAAACATCAACTGAAGACAAAGAACTTGAATCACTTTATGAGAAACTCAAATCTGAAGTATTCCAAATAATAAAAGAATCCCTCACCAACACGGAGAAAGAACCGCTGCAGCAAGCTGTTCAGGCCATCGTAGTACAAGAATCTGAAGACTCAAAGATTAACCCGGACTTAAAAAATGTCAGCAGGCCGAAGGGATGGATGCAGGCATGGAAGGAGTGTGTCAGGCAGACCGTGGAGGAGCGCCTCAATGACTTACCCCAAGAGGAAAAAAAGAACGGCCCTCCCTCCATCCCCTCCACATTGACTGCTTTGGGAAAGTTGTTCAAAAACGACCTCATCCACCTGGTGACACATATCAAAGGGTGCTACCCTGAGGAATTTGATGTCTGTAACACCTATGCCGAGCATTATCACCAGAATATAAAGACACGAGCTGAAAATATCACACAGTTTGAGCTGTGGGAAAAGGACAACTACTATGTACTGTGGTGGACCCAAAACTTGTATCCAAAGTAAGTAAATGTGTTATATTTTGTATAATGATATCAGAGAAATGTGACAATGTGTAATGTAAGAAATAATGGAGAGTGATAGAAACAAGACAAGCAGATAGTTAGGGAGAGATGGATAGATAATAGAAACAGAACAGAAAATGGATAGAAAAGATAAAACTTCCATCCAAAATGAATTACTGCTTTCTATAATTATATTATGGATATATGACATGGATGTCTGTAGTGTGAGAAAACACTGAAAGTGATAGAGAGAAGATGGATAGATTAGTAATGCAGAGATATATAATAAATAGATTGACAGGCAGACAAAAGGAAAGGAAAAAAATATGAGTCAAACCAGACAAAAAAAGACAAATAGATAAATATACAGGTAGTCCCCGAGTTAAGGACATCCGACATAAGGACGACTCCTAGAAACGAATGGGGATTCCCTGCTTGTTTGTGTGCAGAATGGAGGCTGGACGGAAGGAAGGGGGGCGTTTTGCATGACTTGCAGAAGAAAATGTTTACTGTTTCGTAAGTTCTTGAAAGTCTTTAATGACTAAGACGTTTCTTTTTGCATATCAAGGCACAGCTTGCCCCAGAACCTAATGAATGTCTAGGCTCCCCAAAGTTTTTTTTTGCTTTGTATGTGATAAACTCACAGTGAGGATTTTATACAGTAACTGACACCATGTTGCCTAATAGTATGTCGAGACAAACATCTGTCCTAATTGCATTTATTAAAATAATGTACCTGTTCTGACTTACAAACAAATTCAACTTAGGAACAAACCTACAGTCCCTATCTCGTATGTAACCTGAGGACTTCCTGTTCATAGATAAATAGCCCAGAGAGATATAAAAAAAAAAAAAAGAATTATTATAATAATTTTAGACAGATAATAGACAGAAGTATATTAGACCACAAAGAGTAAGAAAGAAAAGAAATACATGGATAGATAGATCAGAGATATGGATTGATATATACATACAAATAGATAGAAAGTAGGGCAATATATAGATATATATCTAGATATATAGGAGAAAGATAGATGTTGTGAAATCTCTGAAGCTTTACTTCATTACATTCTGCACAGATCATGAGATGTTGGTCTTGTGTGATTTCATACAAAGCTCTGTAGATGATTTTGCAAAGTAATGATTCATTCTTTGTTTTAGTGAAATCTTAAAAAACCCCATATTATCGGGACACATTGACGACGTGCAACTGGGAAGTCTTCTTCCTCAGCACACTATCCGGAATATGGAGAACAATTATCTCTCTTATGAAGCGGTAAGTAGATGGGGATTTACTAGAATATATGCAGTAAAATGAATTGCTTCCCTTTGTAGCTTGTATGAGCTACAGTGTACATGGCAGCCAGCTACAATGCGGTACAGGTCACTAATGTTATGTTGCATTTTAACAATGTGCCTCTGTTAGGGAAACAAGAGGTGGTATTCTCATGTAGACAGTTTGATGAAAGTAAATATAATACAGCAATAAAAAAATGGATGTCAATGTTCACCTTAGCAAGTGTAGAGTGTGCAAATGCATGAGAGACCCTCACCGTCTTCAGCCAACAGGGGCTCCCACAAGGGCCCCAAATCAGTTCAGTAGGTGGGCCAAGTCAGTTCTGCACATGGGGCCAACTGTTGGCTATCCTTGCTACTGCACCTTAGCATTATATTTATATAACAGAATATTTCTTGACCATTTTTTAAACTATTTGAATTTTTTGTTTTAAGGACTCAGTTAAGGCACACATGAATAAGGCTTTGGATTTGGAAGTGGAACTTTGGAAACAAGGGAAGGAACCCAAGATCCTATCATCTTATTATCACTCCGAGCTACACATTGACATCATTCAGGTGACTACTATAAACTGGTGGAATGTATATATTGGTATATTGGAATGTATATAATATATATATTTATAATAATTTTATGTTCATCCAGTGTTATGCCAGTGGTTTCCAGAGAGCAGCTGAAATCCGACCAGAAATGGAGGACAGCCTGGCCCTGCTGTTGGCCCATGAACTGGAAGAAATCCTGAGGAGGTAAATCATTTTGATGAATTCAATCATTTATTGTATCTCAGATAGAACAAATAATAAAACATTGGTACTTTCAAATCAAAATTTAATGTGGAGTGTATTCTTTTCCAAAAGGAACAGAAAGCCTTCCACTGCAAACATTGTTGAGCACAGTAGAGCTTTCATATCATGAAAGGTATTCATGTGTCTCATATGCATCAAAAATCCCAATTAGGTGTATGATCCTCATTTTTAGGATAGTTATTGAGTCATGCAAATCAAACAAATCCCTCCTGGCTGGCTTTACACCCTAAGAGACATATTTTCTGTTTTACTTTGCACTGGGTTCAAGGACAGATTTGTGATTCCATAACTTTCTGGGTATACGGTCTCCTGGCCCTCCAATCCTTTCTCCATAAAAGCCATGATTTCCATAAACAGGTCTTATAATGATCAACAAGCCTTTGGATTCATTGACTTTAGAATATGAGCCTTTATCTCCACTAAAATCCGGTATTTCCGGATGATATTGATCATAGGGTACATAAAGAAATTATTTTCATAGTTCCCCAACTAGTCTAAAATTAGGAATGAACCCTTTAGGGATTGTTAGATGTGTGGATATGTTCTGTTTTATGAAGGTTGTATTTTTTTTGAACAATACCATAGCAATTATTTTATTTTTCAGATACAAAAAACAGTTTGGAGAATACATAGAGAAGAACAAAACCCAAAGCTTCTACAGAGCAATATGCATCGCTCATCTAAACTGTTGCCTAGGCTTTAGGTAAGAACATTTGGCCATGGATCTATCTATCTATCTATCTATCTATCTATCTATCTATTTATCTATCAGACATTTGATTCTTGTCTTAACGTTTTATAGAAAATTTCTAAATCGCAAGGAATCAAAGTTAAGAGAGAATCATCGCCTGGACATGTCATCTCTGCTCCAACAGCTGGAAGACTCTGTCCACGATGCTTTGCTTCAAGACCTTTTTGCAGACCTAAAGGTATGTAAAATGTCTCAAAATTATCATCTATTGAAGAATTCTCTTGGTTGCGATTTCTGGCTTTTCTAACTTGTGCTTATTGATTTCCTTGATTGTTTCCCACAGAACCAATTTAGAAAGATGTCTCAAGGGTCCTCTCCATTCAGTCACCAAATTATGAAAAATATCATTGCAACATCAGAAGCTTTCATGGATCCTTTTCACACCCTTATGGATGAAAGCTGCAAGGTAAGGCATACCCCTCTAGCTGCTAAAATTCTGGCCAAATCAATGGTCTTCGTTAAGAGAATGTATAGCATTTTGCATGTAAAATTACTTTGTGCTGAATTGCTTGTATTTAGAATACACCTAAAATGCAGAAGATGATATTTCACCCAGAGAGAAAGATGAGGAACATAAACCCATTCATAGGAGAGAAGTCCCACATTCAATGTTAACCTATGATAGTCTATCTTCTCCAGTCTTGGAGAGCTTTGATAAATCATGCTCTTTGTGCCTATTGGGGAAAAAAAGTTTGAAGAAATAATACTCCTTACAGAGCCCCCTTCATGCTACTAATTGGCCCTCAGAAGAATGTATGTTTCTGTAGACTAAAGCTGCATACACACATGCAATTCTTGTCGGTGGAAAGGATCTTTTATGATCCTTTCTGGCGATAAGAACCGCACGATGCATGAACGAGTGCTGTACATACAGCACCGTTCTCCTCTATGGAGAGGGGAGGGGGAGAACGACGGAGTGGCACCCTGCTGTGCACTCTCCCCCTTCCTTTGCATTAGAATCTCTCATCGTTCATCGTCTGTGGATCCACCAGGACGGATCCACGTACGATGAACGACACGGGCTGTACACATGCCAGATTCTCGCCTGATATCCGCTCTTAGCCGATTATCGGGCGAAAAAAAATTGACGTGTGTACGTAGCTTTAGGCCAATTATTGGAGGGACAGCCAATAAATCTACCAGTAAGCTTTTGGGATGTGGGAGGAAACCCACAAAACTCCATTCATATTGGGCATTTGCCAAGATTTACCAATGTGTCAGCACTAGCCATTAATGGCCATGTGCCTCCAATATTCCTAATATGTATTGGTTATTTGGAAAAACACCCAGACCCAGACCTAGACAATTTCAAAGCAGCCCAATTGACTGCACATGAAATATTTACTTTTAATGAATGCCAATTTATAAAGACATTTATGTGTTCTTTTTAGGCATTGTCTGGGAAAATCCATTTGTACCTGGTCAAAGAGCACCTGACACGAATGATGAAGAGGAAAGTCTGCTGTAAATCCGTGCAGCAGATGCAGACTTTGGCTAACCAGATCAGCGAGAATGCAGAGCTCATCGACTCCTTCTCCAGTTTTTACGTAAGCTTCTTTTATATCATACGATACCAAGACTTTAAAGACAGACTTGTTTTATCAGAATCAATTTGTAGCAGATGTTTTTAAAGTTTGGGAAACTAGTCTGAGAATATATTTGATTGATAAGCCCAAGGCTGAAAAACTTTCAGGAAATCTATAGTGAGAAATAGAAATGCATGAAATCTAATATTGGCAATGGCAGCCAACATGTTTCCTCAGACTGCCTGTACACAGGATGGACTCAACAATACTAGATGATTAAAAGCTTTCCTGGCATTCACAACACTAACAGTTTATTCACTCATCTACTTAGAATAAGGAAAAACAATTATTCATTGAGAGATTCCTGTAAGTTCTGACATGAAAGATCATTGTTAGTTAGTTAGCAGAACTGACCTGAAACGTAGCCCCTGTGCAGAACTGACCTGGGACGTAGCCCCTGTGCGAAACTGACCTGGGACGTAGCCCCTAGGCAGAACCGACCTGGGACGTAGCCCCTGTGCAGAACCGACCTGGGACGTAGCCCCTGTGCAGAACCGACCTCGGACGTAGCCCCTGTGCGAAACCGACCGGGGACGTAGCCCCTGTGCAGAACCGACCTGGGACGTAGCCCCTGTGCAGAACTGACCTGGGACGTAGCCCCTGTGCAGAACCGACCTGGGACATAGCCCCTGTATAGAACTGACCTGGGACGTAGCCCCTGTGCAGAGCCGACCTGGGACGTAGCCCCTGTGCAGAACCGACCTTGGACATAGCCCCTGTGCAGAACCGACCTGGGAGGTAGCCCCTGTGCAGAACCGACCTGGGACCTCAACTACACTACCCCCACCAAAATGACTTGGTCCCCTCAAGGCTGAGGAGGGCACAGTGCCCTTGTGCCTTGTGTATGTTTAAACCCAATATAAAAGTCAATGTAACCTCATATAAAGAACAAAAGATACTAACAAAATATAAAATAAAGAGTATGCCACCAAAATGGTAAAGTCTAAGCAAGAAAGTCCATTGATTGATAAAAGGGACCCTATATAAGACATCTTGTTTGGAGGGATATAGAGGTGCCACTTCATCAGGGCTTTTGAATGTGGAAATACAGAGAATTTGCAATAAATACCTGGGTTCTGATTTCTTTCATAAGATAGTTTATTGTAAAAAACAATCTATAAAGAAACTTCATCAAAATGCAGCAATGTCTAGCAAGAGTACCAACATGAATTCAAATGTTAAATGTGTATATGGCATGCGTTCCATTTCTCAGCTTGTATATGATATAAACTACTGCCTGGCCCTTTCCTCATGCAGGATTTCCTAAATAAACTATGTAGAGGCCCTTGAGTTTGGCTGTGTCAGGCATTCTTTAAAAGTATGAAACGTGGGCTGCAATTTCCAAAGCAAAACATCAGCCCCTATCACTATTGGTATCCAGACAAAAGGTGCTTTCACCCTACTAATTATTCCATGGCGTTGCTGCTGCTGATGTCTGGATCTACCAAAGAAACAGATTAATGGAGAACCTAAACTGGGAAGAAAAATATACTTAACAAAGAATTTGAGCTAACCAAAGGGGAAGTGTTGAATATTTCAAATTTGCACAAACAAATTGTAAGGACTAAGAATGGAACAGGTGCCAATGTAACTATATAGGATCTTTGTTTTTGTGCATAGTTTGTTATGAAGTGCATTGGAACAACCATATTTTATTTAACAATTTTAATATTTTTTGTAAATTAATATAAATTTGTAGGCATGGAAAAGATTTACATATAAAAGATTTATGCAGCTTCACTTGCTTTGTAATATTTTGGATCTTAGAGAACCTCTCCGAATTCTGACAGCCACTGACCTATCGACTGCCTGGCCCTATACTGATGAAACACACTGGCCCTGATTTATTAAATATTTTCAAGGCTGGAGAGGATACACTTTCATCAGTGATGGTGGGTGATCCAGCAAACCTGGAATGAATCTGGTCCAGGATTTGATAACAAATACCTAATGTCTTTTAGGAAATCCAGCTGCACTGATGAAATCTTCCCCTGGAGAGCTTAAATAATCAGGGCCACTGTCGCCCAGCTTTCAAGTGTATTAATTTTATTATTAATATTATTATTAATAATATTAATATTATTAAACAGGATTTATATATCACCAACATATTACGCAGCACTGTACATTAAATAGGGGTTGCAATTGACAAACGAATACAGACAGTGACACTGGAGGAGAGGACCCTGCCCCGAAGAGCTTACAAGTGTATATTACAACAATAAATGCCAAAGCCCTATGGGAAGTTTGGGAAATGTGCCCACATATAGATGATGGGAGGCATCCTGTAGGAAAAGCAAAGGTTTGAACATATCACAGGTGTCAGACCTCACTTGTTTCACAGTCCTGTGTTTTTTTGGTAATGCCCACGATTACACTATATAATATTATATTTTTATTTGCACAGCGCTCCTGTGAAGATTGGCTCAGACCTGCTTTACCAAAGCTTGCAGAAATAATTCGACTTCAGGATCTAAATGCAATTCAGCTGGAAGTAGCCACACTTGTTACAGCATATCCAGATATTCGGTAAGGATATTATGATATCGTCCCCATCTGATGCAAAAAGAATTGTAATATTGCCCATGTGACGGCAACCAGATTATTACACTCCTGTACATGGGTTCAAAGATGGGAGCTGACTTTGGGCAGACCTGGCTATACACACACCCTTGTATTCTAAGTGTAGGGGGGCACTTATGTACAAAGTGTTGCTGTTACTCATTAGCTAACCAATGGATAGGTGGGGGAAGAGGGGCTAATATTACTAAGTGGATGGTAAAGCAGTGCTGATGTCACTGGATGGGTGGGGAAAGAGATGCTGATGTCACTGGATGGGTGGGGGAAGAGTTGCTGATGTCACTGGATGGGTGGGGGAAGAAGTACTGATGTCACTGGACGGGTGGGGGAAGAGGTGCTGATGTCACTGGATGGGTGGGGGAAGAGGTACTGATGTCACTGGATGGGTGGGGGAAGAGGTGCTGATGTCACTGGATGGGTGGGGGAAGAGGTACTGATGTCACTGGATGGGTGGGGGAAGAGGTACTGATGTCACTGGATGGGTGGGGGAAGAGGTGCTGATGTCACTGGATGGGTGGGGGAAGAGGTGCTGATTTTGCTAGATGGGTGGGGGAAGAGGTGCTGATGTCACTGGATGGGGTGGGGAAGAAGTACTGATGTCACTGGATGGGTGGGGGAAGAGGTTCTGATTTCGGTAGGTGGGTGGGGGAAGAAGTATTGAGAGAGAGGGAGCAGTGCTGATCACTAGAAAGGCGGAGTTAGGAGGTAATGATATCAATTGATGGATTGAGAAGGAGGCGTTGATATATTTTAATATGCAGTTGTGGAGGCAGTGCTGGTCACTTTATAGGTGAGGAAAAAAGGGGTGATAATATATGGATAGGTTGAAACAGAGGCAATGATATTATTGTAAATTATTAAAGAGATGCTGGTATTACTGGTAGGTTGCTTGCTTACTCTAAACCAGTGGTCGAAAACCTTTTGGACATCATGGACCACTAATTTCACAGACTCTGGACTACACAAGCACGGGGAGCCGTGTGTCACTCAAAGGAGACGACTCTTCCCCTAGAGTGATGTCATGATGGCAGAACCTGCCTACCTCCCCATCGCAGGTCTGAGCCTGAGATGAAAGAGTCGCCGAGTTGTGTCCAGAGACAACCTGCCCACTGCCCTGGGCCTGCGATCCATACGGGAGACATGGTCCGTGGCTACAGCCAGTGCGCCCCCCAGCTGGTCCTTCTGACCCGGCGGCGGACCACCAAAACTTTTGCGCAGACTGGACCATTGGTTGGCGATCGCTGTTCCAAACCATTTTGACAAAGAAATTGTAGACAATCTACCATTTTATTGCATTGCCACCAATGGGGCTCCTAGGATCCATTCATCACATTGTATAACCCTATTGCCCTGTACATGAAGAATGGTGGCTGCTGAGTAAAAATAACACACACAGGGCGTATTAGTTAGTGGTGATTGATGCGATGAACCAAAAGAGAAAATTACTTTCACTTTTAACTACCTCTGGCGTTCCAGAAATATTTTACATTGACAGTCTGTGTACATTTCCCAGTTTACCACAAACCGACACCAACCTATTCCAGATGGCTGCAAGGTTTTGCAAAGCAACCAGCTGACTTCCCGGAAAAAGCGTTCATTTTAGAAGTCAAACATGAGACCTAAAGGAATGTCATTTTTATACCAGGCCAGATGAATCATCCATTTGGCACGCATCAGCTGCTGATGGATTCCTTCTACTAGCATTTGCTGGTCTTGGCAAACTTTCACATACACTCAAGAAATTCCCCAGAAAAAAAACAGCAAGCTATATACTATATATACTAGAGGGTAATGACATTCGGAAAATTTGCAGCGTCCTAGGAATTGGTGTTTTTATGCGCACGAAGGGGTATCATTTTTAAAATGTAATGAAACTTATTCAGACTGCTTAAAGCAGCTGGTCAGACTAAAAGGTGCAAACCCAACATAGCATGGGGGAGCTCCAGGAAGGTAATATACAAAGGGCCAGACCCTAGGCGAGGATGACGACACCATTCATTGCTGCGGAATGCACAGCAGCAAAAATCTCGGGAGAAGCCTTTGCAATGGGCTGGGGTTTCTTCTTGCAGGATTTTGTCTGGTCTGCAATCCACAGGAATCTTTCTGAAAGAACAGGAGGATAAGGAACCTCTTTAAAGTAATTGGGAAGTGGGGACCTTATATTTTGGTGCCAAAATAACTGCAAACTTATTAATCGCAATATTATTTATCTTTCACAGGAACAAACAAATTGAAGCTATTCTGTCTATAAAGGGCAACCTCTCCAGAAACGAAGTGAAGTCAATTTTGAAGACAGCCGACACCATTGAACGAAGAGTTAACAGCTAGGAAAAACTTTTTGAGTTAATTAAAACCTAATGATTTTCAAGTATCAAGGACTTGAATATAGAAATTATAAAACGCTGTTTACAAGTGACGGGGCACCTATGCCAATGTTGTAGGCAGTCGCCCCAAGATCCAATATGACCATCATGTGACTGAACTGTTACTTCCGTTTTCCATGGTAGCTAGCAACCTT
>NC_092869.1:37576715-37581862 GCF_032062135.1 Pyxicephalus adspersus
CACCATATCCATGGCATGCTGGCTCATCAAGAAGGGCGACTGGCAAGGTGCCCACCACTGGTCTCATCAGCACTTACTGACAAATTTCAAGTGCTCCTTGAATTGCATTCAATAACAACAGTCAATATGATTTCATGGAATTTATTCCAATTGGTTCTCTGATGCTTCTCCAAGTTGGTTTCATACCAGAGCATTATACCTACAGTATTAGCTACAGATTCTCTGTTACAGATTGTATTTATGATTGGTGCTTTTTTTGTACATATTGAGTGTTTTGCTTTTCTGTGTTTTGTATTGTTATTGATTTTATTTTTAAACAATGTAACCAAGACCAAAATGTTGTCTGTTTGTAATTATATTCATGTAAATACATTTTGCAACATCTTTTTTTGAATCAGCCTCAAAGTATTTTGTGAATCAAAGCAAAACCAAATTTTGGGTGTATACTTGTTTTTATATCTTCTTACTCTTACTTACTCTTCTTACTCATCCATATTCACACTTCTTCTTTTACTGCTAGGAATACACTATGCAACTTTTGGATCAATATATAGAGCCTGCCTTATTAAAGCTCTCCAAGACTGGAGAAGATAGACTATCATAGGAGAAGCAGCGCGAGCCAATCTGTAATGGATTTTATAAAAATTGTTTGATATTAGTTGGCAAATATTTTCTGTCTTGGACCAGAACCATTCCAGATTTGTTGGTTTCTCCCTTGATAGTCTTCTCTAATCTTGAATAGCCCTAAATAAATCAAGCCCAATATGTTTGCAATTATGATCGACATAAAGTATTGTCCCATCCACTTATTTGATACACAAGCCTTATTACAATTGTTTGCATGATTTTCTCCAAATTCTATATTCATCATGAAACAAAACGTGGTGCTTTCAATATGAAGGTTAATCAAAAAAAGCCTCATGCACTGACTATTTAATGGACATGCTACCCACTAGTAAATATTATAAATTTGATTGATCCAAAGTTTTCTTTGACTTAAACCACTAACTGTGCTAAAGAATGGGATGCTACCTATATCTGGCCCACCCTAATGGGGTGGCAATAGGCTGTACGGTACAGGTACTCCTTGGGCATATCTGACATATAGACGTCTTCTACATACTAACGGGGCTTCCCTGCTCGCTCTGTGGAGGACCGAGGCTTGGAGGGTGGAGTAAGCAGTTTGCATGACTTGCAGAAGAAAGCTAAACACAGCTGAGGTTGTGGCAGATCTTATGAGCTAAACTGATTTGTAATTCTTTATTGACCAAGACAAACTCTGCAGTTGTTTCTTTTTGCATATCAAAGCACAGCTTGCTCCAGAATTAATGAATGTCTAGGTTCCATAAAGTTTTTTTTTTTTTTGCTTTGTTTGTGATTAGCTCACAGTGAGGATTTTATACAGTAAATGACACCACGCTGCCTAATAATATGTTGAGACAAACATCTGTCCTAACTGCATTTATTAAAATATTGTACATGTTCCAACTTACATGCAAATTCAACTTAAGAACAAACCTACAGTCCCTATATCGTATTTGTAACTCGGGGACTACCTGTACCAGCAGCTGTGAAATGTTCAAAGGCTGATTTGAAGCAGAACTAAACCTAAAAACATAAGCTCGGAGCAGACAGCTTTTCATTGCAAGAGGAACAAGCTACTATTTTCTTATCATCTTCAATAAATCAAACTTACCTGCCTATTTGCTCTTTTTTGTTGAATGTACAGTGGATGAGCAGCATGGGGTATGATCCCATCATACACAATTGCCAGGAATAAATTGTCTCCCATGCACATGTGTAGGAGTTATGTGATTCCCACCTGACCAATTAAGATGGCTAAAGATCCTGAACACATAATAGGACTGAAGATGTTGGTGCTGCCAATGGAACAACGGGCTAGCACAAGTTTGGGTCAGCAGAATGGTTTACAAGGTGCCAGCTGTAGGGAGCCACCTGGGAGCCCCTTGACTAAACGAGCCATTAATATCAGAGTTAGGCACTGACTACTATTTTTTGGAACTGGAGATCGCATCAATGGGAGTGCAAAGTTGGCCATGGATAACTAACAAAAAAAAGAAGAACTTACATCTTCAATATATCATCAGCTGCTAAATTGCCAAAGGTGGGCACAGATGCCAGTATTTTGTTATGGCAGCTGGTTGCTGTTGTACATGTGCAAAAGTTATGTCATTCTAGTCTGGGCTATCAATATGGCTGCATATCCAGACGTTGGAAAGGACTGGGTAAGGATCTCAATGCTGGTAATGAAACAATGGGTGGATAGTTTAGTTCCAATTTAAGAACCAGCACAGTATTTGGGGCAGTCGAGTGGTTAGCAAGGTGCCAGCTGTGGAGTGCCATTTGGGAATCGCTGTAGCCACCCCTGGTGTAAACAAGCCCTTATCAGCGTCAGCAAGTGACCACCATTTATTAGAACTGAAGATCCCAATAATCAGGTGCAATGCTGGCCATAGATAACCAATAAATAAATGAAGAATCTACAAGTTCAATAGACCATCAGCCACTGATTAAATGGCACTGCACAAAAAATCCCAGAGGTTTGCATAAATGTCAATATTATTCTATGGAAGCTGATAATTTGCAGTTGTGACACCGACACACAATAAAATAATTCCATGACATGCTGTATTCACAGTACAATAAAAACTATTGGTCTCCAGAGACAAAGGCGGAAGGTCATTAACTACGGGGAATTTTCATCCTTCCTCTGTAGAGACGATGCATTAATGACCCAACATCCGCTCGTACAGTAAACTCTCCTCTCCTGGGAGCGCCTGGGAATCTTCTGGCCTTTTCCCAACTCTCCAATCATGGTGAAATTTCTGAGAAGTGATCCAAGTCAAGTGGAAGTTCCAAAATGAACTCTGCTTATTTATATTATAGCTCGCAGGAAACAATAGAGCATGGTGTAGGCGCATGGAAAGGCTTCCTGATTCCTAATTGTTTATTAAAAGAGCCATGAATCCCGTTAACAGAGGAAGCTCAAGGATGACTGCATGCTGAACGACCAATCAGATGTGAATTTAATGAGGAGTCTATGTATAAACCAGTGAATCTGACATTCACCATTTGCTGCTAGGGAATCAATCACTGCCATTGAAAACACATGGACCTGGATGGTTCTTCAGCAGGGAATATTTGGTGGTTGTCAGATTCACTGCTTTATAAATAGACCCCAACGTGTAATTTGATTTTACTTTTTAATAGAGGAGGGAATAGTTTTTTGTTGCTGTCATTATTGGGTAAAAAAAACCTATATGATAATATAGGAAAAACAGCTTGGGTTAGAAAATTAACCAAGTCATAGATTTCCTCTGTAGTACATGTTTTCTGCCACCAGATGTCCTCAGTGGGATGGCCAGCACTATGTGTGCCTCCAATGGTTTCACAACTAATAATTTTCTTATAGAAAGCTGACATTACAGCCACTCTGCTGCCCTCTAGTGTTCAGCCACGTTAAGTGAAAATCCATGTGTAAACCAACACTTTTCAGAGTATTAACAATTTTTAAAACATATATCACCTGTATATACCGTATATATATATATATATATATATATATATATATATAATGATGTGCTTGTTGCTTTTAAATATTTTATAATGTGATGACTGTGGCTTTAGATTTTTTTTTTAAATTACACTTGTATATCCACACTTCATGCACAGTAATGACTGGCCACATATTTTTTCATATTTGAATACAAACTTTGCATTGTGGAACTTTATGAGATAGTTGCATTCACCTATATGGTGCTCTGCTGCCACCTGGTGGTCCATCTGGTTTAAGACATGTGAACTTACACAATTACAATTTATTCACAGAATGAAATATAATTAAAAACAATTTCTTCCTTTTTACCCTTAAAAATCATTACTCCTTTTCCACTTTGATGCATTTCAATAGTGTTTAAACGCATGTTACTGTAACCCACATTAAAAAAGAGAAAAGAACACCTATGCACTAATGCAACTTACCATGGAAGTGAATACATTACAATGCACTATAACAAAAGGTAACATACTACTATGCCATGTGGTGTGCTGCATAGAATTTGTTGTCTGTTCTGGATCATTGGCAGCTCATTCATTTGACACAATAAAGCAGCAGACACAATTAAAAAGCATTAAAGCAGTGAGAATGGGCCCAACATTTTAAATCTTAATAACTTATACTAATGTAATTAAAATGACTTACCCATATCTGTCTAGATTTTTGCTCAGCACAATCATTGATGAATATTTCAAGCAATGGAAAACTGTTTGTACAGAAAAAGTGTGTACAGAACTTACATGGAGAAGATGATTTCTAGTCTTAAAAAAAACACAATAATAATAGTTGTGTTTTTTAATGCACCATTGTCAGCTTTGAGAAGTTAGCAACATCAAGTATTTTGCATTTATTGCAGACATAACAAAACACAATGGACCCAAAATCTAGAAAATAGGAGAAGTTCACTGCTAGGGTTTACATAACCTTCAAAGCAGAAAAAACAATGATGGCATTAGGCCTTTAAATCTTCTCCCTGGTTTATGATTTAGAAATATCTCATCTCAGCTAAGTGTACATAATTGGCATTCTTGAATGGGTGTGTGTGTGAGTTAAGTCATTCTAGTGTGGCCAAATAAAATAGGCGAAGATCCTGAACATAGAAAAGCAGGTGAAGATGGTGGTAGCATATTAGCAAAGGGAGATGAGTTCACTTCAAATAAAAACTACTAAAAGAATGAAACATTTCTGCTCACAAATCCTGGAATTCACTTTGAATTGCCGATTATACCGTAGTTACATGGTACTCTGCTGCCACCTAGTGTCCAGTTTGGGCAAGACACATAATATGTGCAGGAAAAGAATTAAAAATTAACTTGCACGGTTTCTGTAATTTTAGAAGTGTCTAAAGAAGATAAAAATCCAATTTACCAATTTCTGTATAAGATTTAACACAAAATATTATTAATAAAACATCACAGTGTATATTGTACAGTATGTTGTGTATTACATATTCCTGACCCCTGTTCTCTATACAGTATGTTGTGTATTACATAGTCCTGACCCCTGCAGTCTATACAGTATGTTGTGTATTACATAGTCCTGACCCCTGCACTCTATACAATATGTTGTG
>NC_092869.1:37581967-37592572 GCF_032062135.1 Pyxicephalus adspersus
TGTTGTGTATTACATAGTCCTGACCCCTGCTCTCTATACAATTTGTTGTGTATTACATAGTCCTGACCCCTGCACTCTGTACAGTATGTTGTATATTACATAGTCCTGACCAAAGTGCTTCATTTCTCCATATTTGCTTGCTAATGTGTAGTTTGAAAGCAGTGGAGTTGGTAATCATGATGTATATTGTAGGGCGTTATACAGTGCATACTATATGCAGATTTGGAACAGTATAGAACTATGTGATAACAGGCGAGGAGGCTGCACATTTGATTCGGGTGAACTTAGAAAAGCACGCTGCAACTGTGTGCACAGCAAGTATCATATGGGTGGTACAATAACTGGGACTTTCACCTTACAGCATAAGGGCCACAGCTTTAAATATCAGCCAGGGCAATATGTACATGGAGTTTGTATGCTCTCCCTGTGATTGCATGGGTTTGCTCCAAGAACTTCATTTTCCAACATGCAAGTAGGTTGGCTGGCTTCCCCCAATTCAGACTGTTAGGGACATTAGATTGTGAGCTCCTCAGACCTAAAGGTATAACCAGAACAGAGAGAGAACAGAGAGAGGAAATCTGCCAGCATGGACAAGCTTTCCTGTTGACAAGTGTCTTCCTGTTCCATCTCTAGGACAGAAATTGAGAAGAAATCTCCCCAATGGAACACATGTGGCATAAGATATGTATGTGTTTTATTTATTATTCTTTTTAATAAACACAGCTGACAGGTACACTTGAAGTTTGTAACAACCAATCGAAATCATGCTGTCATGATAGGTAAGGATAAGTTAGCAAAATTGCAACAATTTTTACCAGCACCATCTATTTAATGCACTGAGATTCCAGAAATTGCACAATAATAAGGTGCAGTTCTTGGCTACGTCCACCCCAGGTCGGTCACCGCTGCAGCTTCCTTACCTTTGACATGCTTACAGAGTTACAACATTGCAGTCTGATCACTGATAGCAAGGAGACTTAGGAAAACTAATAACACCATGTTAACTTAGGCAAAGTCATTTACAGGGGTTTAATGAGCAATTAAGCTTCTTTATTGCAGAAAGAACTGTTCCTTCCTCAACAAAATGCTGATTTTGCAGTTTTTTATTTACACTCACCTGTCCTGGTTCTATTGCAGGTGCCGTCATCCTAATCCAATTTTCTTCCAACTGTTGGATCTTTGGCATCATCTTGCTTGTCATTCGGGAGTTCATGCACTCCTGGAAACTTGTCCTGCCTGCAATAAAATTGCTGGGTGTTTTTTATAAACAATAAAACGTTTAGTTTTCTAAAAAGAAAAATTCTAATGGAAGGACGTTAATAATGCAGGCTTGAATTAAAATGGAATGTTCATTAAATTTTTTTTTACCTTCTCTTTTTTTTCTGAAACCCTTTAATGTATTTACTGCACCCAGCAAATCCTACGTTGCCTTGATTTATTTATCATTTCAGCTGTTCCCTTTTATATCCCACACCGCCATCTTCCTGATGACATGGCTTAAACTCCCAGTGACAAGTCTTATCAGGACCTCCAAATGTATATTTGGGATCAGTCGCCGATTTACCCTAATGATGAATGGGAGCAGCTCACAACCCTTTGGGATATTTCACAAGAGATTTCTGTGCTTATGGCTCCACTGATTTAGAGGAAAGGGGCAGGAAAATGTAAAAAAAACCTTTATTTTATTATTATTTTACTTTCAGAGGTTTGCGGGTGGCTCCCTGCAAATTGCACCTTGCCAGCCCCACAACTACCCAACTGCTGCACTAGTTCCTTAAGAACCAGCCTTTGAACATTTTACACCCAGAATTCATTCCTTATGGGTGGCTGAGGGTGAGACACTACATTATTATCTATTATCTACTATTATTCTATTACTATCTACTACTATTACTACTATTATCTCACCCACATGCATGGTTCACGGTAAGCAGAAATTGCACCACTACCTCACCACTTGTCTCAACTCGCCCTGACTACCTGGCTGCTTTCTCTATTTTTGCTGGCCGCACGTTTGCAAATTGTTTTAAAATACATATCCAGTGAGCAGAATATGAAATCAGTACAGATTTGCAGAGTGAACAATTTACATAAAAATACTTCATTATTTGATTAAGCTCAAATTTTAGATTCTGTGTAAGCATTGCAGAGTTGGGTAAGGACACTCAAATAAAGTATTCTTTATATCCTGCAAAGCCGCAGTTTCCAATTTGTTTGAGCACTGAATACAAAGAGAATAGGGATTCCACTGATCTTGATAACTATGCCACCTTTATAGACATTTTGGTGAGATAGAAATGGCTAGAAATTTAGGACTAATGTAATTTTTTATCCATAAATAATTCATAAAAGCTAATCCCGAATAATTACAGCTCCATAAATACCCTGACTAATCAGAAGGACCAACCCAGCTAATTACTATCCCCAACAACAGGCAATGACCAGCTCCACCAACAGCTAATGACCAGCTCCAACCATGGCTAATGAATGACTCCAACCACAGCTAATGACCAGCTCCAACCAAGGCTAATGACCAGCTCAAACCACTCCTTATTAATGACTCCAACCATACCTAATCCCTAACACCAGCCCAACCATATATAAGTTATTGAAATAAATATGGGAATTTGCAAATACAGATTCTATAAATTTCAAACGGTAAGCATGGCCTGGGTTAATTATACCTATAGTGGTGAGCAGTAGAGGTTCATTGAAGGTTCAGATCTCAGGTGAATCACTATTTTCATGAAATTTACATGTTCTCCTTTCATTTGAATAAGTTTCTTCTGGGTACTCCAGTTTCTTCCCATTGCACAAACACATGCAGGTAGGTAATCTGCATGGCTTCCCATCAAACGTTGCCTGTGTTTATATACTAAAGACCAGATCTCCAATCCAAAACCCTTTTTTTCTACATGATACCAATTGTAAGCTACAGGAGGGGGTCCAGCACTGTCAAAGCTGAGAATGGCCCCTAATCTGGAATGGTATCCAATATTGGATCCCTTATCTAGAGGAAATAATACAATGTGCCTTCTTGTGTCCAATACAGAAAAGGCTTCAACCTGTAACAAGTATCAATAAAAATTGTAGTAAGTAATGGAAGAAGTAACAGGTTACCTTTCTAAATCTAGTGCATAAGTCAGAACATTTATTGCAACAACATGTTGATAGCAATAGAGGTGGATGGGGGTAGCTGCGTATATTTGGTTGTGACATAGTAATTATACTGCATCACAACTGTGTGTATGAACAAGATCTTATTCTGGCTAAGGAAGAGATAACAACTATATATGAGAAAATGGAAAGGTGACGTCTTGATATTGGTTTGTCCAGTTTGAAAAGTTTCATTATTTACCACTTGTACTTTAATTTACTGTGTATGACTGTTTATTCTCTATTCTATTGGATATAGATCTGGTGATCGGCCTACCACCTGTAACCTCAGCAGAAGGTAAGATTCATCAGACCAATCGGCAGTTTCGGTGATCTTATGCCCACTGCAACGTTAGCATTCTGTTCTGTATTAGAAGGTGTGGAACCCAACATGGTCTGCTGCTGTTGTAGTCTATCTGCTATAGATGTCCTGAAGCTTGTAGTTTCTGTGCTACTGCAAGGAGGCGCAGTGTGGCGGACACCTGGTGCAGTTGGTGAGAGGCAGGTGTATGAATCCTGGTGCAGTGAAAGGATACATGGAGTGTGGTGCAATGTGAGAATGGATGAGTGAGTGGATGGTAGACAGAGGGGAAGACAGAGAGGAAGGTACATAGAATGTAGTGCAGTAATCAAAGGGTACATAGAGCACGGGGAAGTGAAAGCAATGTACATGGAGCATGGTGCAGTGAGCAAAAGGTACACAGAGCGCGGGGCAGTGAAAGTAATGTATATAGAGAATGGTGCAGTGAGCAAAAGGTACACAGAGTGTGGGGCAGTGAGAGCAATATACATAGAGCATGGTGCAGTGATCAAAATGTACACAGAGCACAGGGAAAAGAAAGCAATGTACATGGAGCATGGTGCAGTGAGCAAAAGTTACACAGAGCATGGAGTAGTGAAAACAATGTACATGGAGCATGGTGCAGTGAACAAAAGTTACACAGAGTGTGGGGCGATGAAAGCAATGTACATAGAGCATGGTGCAGTGAGCAAAAGGTACACAGAGCCTGGGACAGTAAAAGCAATGTACATGGAGCATGGTGCAATGAAAGGAAAGTGTACAGGGTGTGGTGCAGTGAGAGGAAGGTACATGGAGCGTGGAGCAGTCAGACATAGGTACACGACCCTGGTAAGTGAGAGGAAGGTTCATGGAGCATGGTGCAGTGAGAGGAAATTGTGCATAGTGTGGTGCAGTGAGAAAAAGATACATACAGCATAGTGCAGTTAGAGCAAGGTAGATGGAACATGGTGCAGTGAAAAGAATAGACATAGAGTGTGGTGCAGTGAGCAATCAGTACACATACCATGGTGCAGTTACATGGAGCTTAGTGCAGTCAGAGGAAGGTACACAGAGAGTGATGCAGTGAGAGGAAGGTGGTTGGAGCGTGGTACTGTTGTTACTGGTCCAAACTGATCAACACTGGTATAGGAGGGATGAATTGTAAAATTGCATTATTTGAGAAAAAATTACACACTTTTGCTGGCCAACAGCCCCTTTGCTCCTTTAAAGATAGACCCCCCCCCCCCCCCCCACCACCGATTATACCACATTTACACTGAAAACAATATGTAAATAATTGTTTAAGACAAAAATACTAGTATACACAAACACAACTTACTGGTGAGATAGTAATCAGGATCACTTGTTCTCTTTTTTGTAAAACTGAAATCATAGAAAATTCAAACTATTCAAAATATTCCCAAAGTAGTTCCACAAAGCCAGTGAATCATGATTATGAGTATGTAGTATGTGAGTTATTTATAACAGCCAATAGAGCAGTGTGTGGAAGTCTACACAAGAGATACAAAATGCTCATACAACCATTAAAAAGAAGAATACATTTCAGGATCATTTTTTTAGTACACTAAAAACAATTTTTAGGTAGTTATTGATGCAGTTTGGATTTGTGCCAGTTGCTCATTGGCAGGTGGCTGTGCCTCTTATAATCACCAGCCAAACAGGGTGCTTCCCACTATTAACCTTAGCAATGGGCTCCCTCAGGGCTCATTCTTTAGTTTGTTGAAAGGACATTTGAATAGGTTCTGTGAACTTTACGGAATGTTCATTTAACCTGTAGTGAATGGAACCCAGTCAGATTCTCCCATCTATACACCAGTTATTCTGTGATGTATTTTCCTATATTTTGAGCATTAGAATTTTAAAAAATGCATGAATAATGACTGAAAGTCATATCACTCATTTTCCAACTAAATACAGTTAAACAATTTGTCATTTTTGGGTAAAACTTAGTTAAATCTTAAGGGATTTATAAAGAGACCCCCTAAGAGTTTGTTCACGTGTTGTGCTGTGTTACTGTAACAAATATTTATTCTAAAAAGAACCCAAAAATACTTTTTTCAGAGCACTGTATAGTCTTTATATGGCAATATTTTTTAGTGTACATGTAAAGGGCATCTGAAAAAAATGTCATTCCAATTTTGGATAATTTTGGAACAGTTGGAATCCCAATTGAAATGGTTAGGCTGCTCTAATGCTTGCATGGGAATGCACGTATGTGTGTATGCACTGCATTACCCATGTCTGTGAACTCTTGGAGTGGCCTTAAAGTAGCAAGTATTAAAAAAGCTTTAACATTCATTACAGTTGGACCTAATGAACGTTCATTGATCATATGTTTCTTGCTATAGGGTGACAACATTCACTTCCAGCTTCCTTTTGCATTGTTCCCCTGTTTATTGCACAAACCTGTTCTATCAATGATGCCATTATAAAACCTACAAGAAGCCATGAATGAAGCCATGACCACTAAGAAGTTGGAAAAGATCAACAGCACAAAAAATTAGAGATTAAAAAAAATAATTTTTGGGTCCGAATATTGGATTATAGCCAGGATTCTACCAGCATAGAGTTTGCATTGTGTTTGTGAGTGTTTCCCTTGGCAATACAATTTCCCTGTAGACATGAAGTTAGGTGAATTAGCTTCCCTGGAAACTGTCCCTGGTTTTTGTGGAAAATAGTAAAACCAAAGTGTGTCATGAGCTGCCAGCTGCTGGGCACCATATGGATTTAGGATAACAATAGGAGGAATATAACTAAATAAATTAAAGAAAATATACCATATGTAGATAGTGAAGGGTTCCCCTTAGAAGTACAGTATATGTCAGCTTGGTATGTGCCAATCCCTTATATAGAGAAATAATTTGAGGATAGTTTCAAACTCTGTGAGGGGACTGAGTTAATGAAACCAGAAAAGAAGGGTTCTGTGTAGGAAAGTAAGACAACATTTAATTAGGTAAATTTAAAAAGAAATTACCTATACAACGTACAGCTAACACAGCAAACGTTAAAATCCAAGTAAATTATGATTGCGGAACAAAGGGGCTGTAGCGGGTTGTCATGGTCCCCAACGCGTTTCACCACTGGGGTCCACAAGGAGAGGGTGAGATGACGATAAGGACAGATTTGTCCAGTGTAATTGTAGATGTGGCGTGATTTCTTTATTGTAGAAGTGATCTTACATGCTCCTAGGATTAAGATGCTGAACGCCCAATGGGGTTGATTGTAGAGCAGGGAGAGAGAAGGTTTTCCAGTTGTCCAGGTGAAGCTACAGAAGGGCTGGGTAATGTAGTCTAGGTGTCTGACTGCTACTGACACCTAGACAGACTATGTTACCTAGCTATTCTGTATCAGTCCACATCAAGACTGCCACCAGCCTAGAAAAGGGAGCAACAACCCCTGTTGCTCTGGATCCTCTCTCTCCACTCACCACTGACACCAGCAACCAACTCATCTATCCAGGCAGACCTTCTCTTACCCTGCTCCTCAATCAACCCCATTGGAAATCATTGGTGCATTGAAGATCATTTCTACAATCAACAAATCAATCCACATCTATGATTCTGTCGCTATCATCGTCTCACCCTTTCCTGAAGAAACCAGACGGCGAAGCGCGTTGGTAACCATGACAAACTGCTGTTGTGCAGCCAGGAAAGGCAAACTGCACCATGGGCAGCTAGATTTGCACACAGCTGCGTCCAAAAAGCAAATATAGTGACATAGTAGGACAGGTTGAAAAAAGACTTAAGTGCATGAAGTTCAACCACTAGGGAAATTAACATAGCCATGATATAAAACCCTATAGACATAGTTGGTCAAGAGAAAGGCAAACAAAACCCTGGTACAATTTGTGGAAAAAATTATTTTCAGATTTTGTGATGCAATCGGAACAACAATCGTACAGTCAAAAGCAATGTGTTAGTTTGAGGAACCATGCCACAATCTGCTGCAGCTATGTGCAAAAATGGTCCCCAATTATCCCTGTTCACATGAAAGTATTAGGATGGGTTTGTGGTAGCCAGCAGAATGCAATGGGTCACTGCAGATCTAATATGTCCCTTAGTAGACTAAATATTCAGATAGCAAAAAAAGCATGTGGCCAAAACTTGCTTTATGCTATATTGGTGCATATAAGGTCCCACGCCAGGTTGGTATGGTTCGTATATATCCCCCCTGCACCATCCAAATACGCTCATACAAACCTCACAACTTTTCTATAATTTGCACTTTTGACAAGCAGAGGCAGAACAGAAGAAGAGGATATTCCTGTTTCCAGTTGTTGTTACATAAAATGCCTCCTGCACGTATGCTGAACTTCTGAATCAACAAAATGAAACTGCGAGCAATACAAGAGTGAGTCATTGTGGTCAGATATCAGTCCTCACACATCTTACGTGCAAGGTGTGACATTCATCATATTCCCCAGAACCGGGGATGGTTGTAGAGCTACTTTAATAGGTGATTGTCAACAGACTGGTTTCAAATGTGCAATCAAAATTGTTACACAATACTGATATGGATAGAAGCAGGAGAGATTTGTCGTTTTTTTGTCTGTCTCTGAAGCTTTTGGGAGATTTCTCACCATTTCTTGTCCATAAGCTAAAAACAGAAGTAAACAAATGTACCATTGCAAGACACTTTGTTTTGGCTGGGACATTGGCCTTGGGATTTTTAAAGCATATAATATTTTTTGAACACCTCAAACAATATATTTAGAAATAATCCAATGATTTATTAATTTATAATTCATAAAACTTGGTTAAAAACATCACAAAAATCCAAAAGCTAGTACATATTAAATCTAGAGGTTAGTACATAATGAATAGGCTAATGATATATCTATATATATATAATGAATAGGCTAATGATATATTGACGCGTTTCTCAGAACAAAGTCCGCTTCATCAGGAGTTCATTAGCCTATTGAATACAGACATTTACATATTCATTATAATAACTCAGCATTGTCTAAAAAACCAAATTATCTAAAAAACCAGAAGTAAGAGAATCTCTTCTCATAGAGAAAATGTGCCTCCATTAGAAACTAGGAGTAAGCCGAATTGGACGAGGAAGACCATTCCAGAGAGTCGGGGCAGCTCTAGAAAACTCTTGGAGCCGTGCGTGTGATGAGGTTATCAGTGAGGAAGTCAGTAGTAGGTCATCGGAGGAGAGGAGAGAGCTGATTGGGGAGTATTTTTCTACCAAGTCAGAAAGGTAAGTGGGACAAGAATTGTGTAGGGATTTGAAGGCAAAGCACAGGAGAAGCAGAGGAAAGATCAAGGAGAAAGGAAAAGTTGAATGAACCCTCGTTGAGAGACACTGGTATTGTTTGGCATCTGAATTGCTCTTTATTTTGATTTGTTCCCATATTATTAGAGCAGAACCCCCCTTTAATGATTAAATAGAAAAGGACCTTTCCATATTATATGAATATATCTACAGACAAAGGCCAGCAGCCTTTTCTTAAAATAACCCCAGGAAAGAATAATAATAGTGACAGCACTATTACACCTCCTCGCAGTAATTAGCGACGAGTACTTAATGCTCTTTAGGTTGCATAGCAACCTTCTGGTGAACGGGAGTTACCTGTCTGAATGGAACTTCTGGGAATTCTGTAACTCCTCCGGATACAGATTTATAGATGTAATGCACCATTAAACATGTTCGGTCTATTAGGTCTGCGTCAGACCGCCATTTGCAGATCGGACATACGCAAGTTAAAAAAAAATAAAATATCCCAAGAGTGGGCTTTATTTTTAAGATTTTCTTTATATTTGAGCTATGGGCAGCACTCTGGCCTTTGCAGCGCTAGGTCCCAGATTCGAATCTCAGCCAGGACACTATCTGCGTGGAGTTTGTAGGTTCTCCCTGTGTTTCTTTGGGTTTCCTCCTACATCCCAAAAACACTCATTTAGGTTAAATGGCTTCCCCCCAAAGTTGACGTTGGACGGTACTAATGACTTAGATTGTGAGCTCCTAGGGACAGCTAGTGACATGAGTATGGATTTTTTACAGCGCTGCATATTATGTTGGTGCTATATAAATACTGTATAACAATATCTGATTTTCTTTAGGCTCATGAATGTTTGAGATGGCCATGATCTGGTAACATAAATCATATAAGGGAATGGCTGTGTGAGAAGCAGCAGGTGGAAGCAGTGCTTGCAGAGAGTCACAACACCATGATGCAACACCAGCATGAGCATCTGGGAGAGCGAGGTCCCTCCCCTAAACACGCCCCCTCTCCATTCATTAGGCTTTAGTGCTGAGGAAGGGGGAGGAGCTGTGCGGAGAATGCCCGCCCACTTTCGTTCAAGGCTTGGTAGGCGTGTCACATATGTGTTTATAGACACGTACTGAGTTCTGCGCGTGTTTACGTAGGCGTGACGTCGGCAAGGCCACACCCCCGGTGTCAGGGTATCTTCCGGGTCCGAGCTGAGCGCTTGGAGTGATGCTGCAGCGGAGACCCGGAGCGGACACCATGAACCCTCTCATCCTCCTCATCGTCTTCAGCTGCCTGCTGCCATGGCAACCCGAGCTCAGGGCTACCGCGGCCTCCTCTTCTCAAAGCTGCTTCTGCCAGGTGAGGGCTGCCAGGCTGTGCCCGGGTACAAGAAGGTGGTGAAGGGGACATGGAGGGTGGTGATGGCACAGCATATATATCCCTGGGCATAGCACAGCCAGGCTGTCCCTTCACATGGGGCAATAATATTATTTATTTTCAATATATTATTAAACAGTATATAGCGCCAACATATTACGTAGCGCTGTACAAAAAGGGTTGTAGATGACAGATACAGACCCGAAGAGCTTACAATCTATTATTATTAAACAGGATTTATATAGCGCCAACATATTACGCAGCGCTGTACATTAAAAAGAATAAGAGCCAGAGAATGTATATATCGTCAGTAATATTATAAATGTATTTATCGCTTTCATATTTCTATTTTTATAGCCATGGACGATCATTTTATCAGCCGCTTTTATTCTCATGTTTATGGATTTTTATATTTATTGTTATGTGTTAGCTTTGTATAGATCTGTATTTGCGCCCAGACGTTCATGTTTGTAATGATTCCACGCATGCAGCATTTATATTTATGTATTATAATTATTATTTCATTAATTTCTGTAATGTTACCAATATT
>NC_092869.1:37593578-37595796 GCF_032062135.1 Pyxicephalus adspersus
CGTAGATCTATCAGCCTTTCTTGACTTTTAAAACATTGATATAACTTTAAAGTCTTCATGGAACCCCTTCTATAATTACTATATCCACAGCTCCCAGTATATTAATGTGGTGGTCAGTGGGAAGAATTCCGCTTACATTGCTGGCCAATACGAAGAATGTCACCCTTACACAAAAAAGTATTGTTGTCTCCTAAACTGAGCTGAGAAGCACAAATTGCTCAAGGAACCCGCAGCAACCTCTGGAGGAACCCTGATCTGACATATTGAAGGGAGATGCAAATCATTATGATTTTATTTGCCTTGCAGATTGTTTGGCAAGCCATGAATATTTTGTGTGCATAAAGTTTTTTTTATTACTGTGTTTTGTTTGTCGATGTTTGCTATTACATCACAAAACAGGAAGTTGTGCCGTACGTTTAGAGGATATATATTACTCAGGAAGATGAGAACCCTTCACAAATTTTTTGCTGTCTGTGCTACTGTCACTCGGATAATTGGGGAAAAGGGAGGGGAGGGGGTGTTTGTAAAATTATTATTATTACACAGTATTTATATAGCACCATCATATTATGCAGCGCTGTACAAAGTCAATAGTCATATCACTAGCTGTCCCTCTAAGGGGCTCACAATCTAATGTCCCTACCATAGTCATATGTCATTGATACAGTCTAAGGACAACTTTGGGGGATTTTTACAGGATCTGTCACCCACCTACAATTTCTTCCCACCCAGCTTGAAAAAAAATTCTAGGTTGAACACTGCTTAAGATAAATCTAAAGGAATATTATGGGGAAGGGGTAAAAGTGAGTAGCACAATAAGTCCGATCATTCCTGACGATCTCAGCAAGTGATTGGTTTCAAAGTTACTGTTCCTACCGACATCTGTTATATAAATGATTCCATGTTTGTGTAAATGGTGTAACATTTGTTCTGTTCTCACGTTTTTTGTTTTTTTTTCCTTCCTTTTTTTCCTTCCTCCAGGTCACTGGTTACCTTGATGATTGCACGTGTGATGTGGAGACTATAGACCATTTCAATAACAACAATCTATTCCCCAAATTACAGAAATTGCTGGAAACAGATTATTTTCGCTATTACAAGGTACTTTATACATTGTTTATGATCAATTTACAACTACAATACTTATCTGCCGTGCAATACGCTTGTGGTTGCATTCGGCCTCTTCTAAAGTTTCACTTTAAGGAATCCACAGTCAGGCCGGTGACAGGTGATATCGCTTCTGCAATAATCCCTTTTCATGATTGCTCTTGGTGCCTGTTGGAAAGCTTAGCTGCGCATGTGCAGCTTCAACTTTGGTTGCCAAGATACCCGGCAATCGCGGCGTATGCTGAGAATGAATGAACTGAGTTTCATCATCTCGGCCCATCAAGTTGGCTATAGGAAGAGAAGAAAAATGAAGATTGGTGGCACCCTGCACGAAAACAGGGATGGGTGGCTATCAGGGGTTTAGTTTTACTTTATCTCAGGAAAGTAGGAAGGTAATTTATTTACAGAGCGCTTTAATACATCAGTACTCTCTAAATGCAACCTGCCAGTAGAAAATGCAAAACAAAAGTGGCTTCATTGGGAGGTGGCAGAAAGGTTGTTGGCTTTTTATTTATCATTATTTAAACCCATGTGATGTGCAATTAGCAAATCTTCACTTTGCTGCAGTCTGATGTTCCCCCCTATCTCAAAGGGTCGAATGCCCAGCTTCCTGTAAAAATAAAAATTTTGTGTCCTGAAAAATCTCACCTTGTGGTTGCTGTAAAATTGAATCTTTGTTAATTTGCCGCTGAATTTTTTTTTCTTTTTTTAAAGGTAAACTTGAAGAAGCCGTGTCCCTTCTGGAAGGATAGCAGTCACTGCGGGATAAGAGACTGTGCAGTACAACCCTGCCCCACTGTAAGTTATTCCACAGTGATAGTTTTCTACTATTTCAAGTGATTTGCTTTGGATTTAATCTGCAGCTCTGCAGATTCCACTCCCCTCCCCCCTTGCCATTCTGGACCGCTAGTTCCCCTCCTCCTCTGTGTGTAGCTCTCCAGGACTCTAGCCCCCTCCTGCTATGTATGATGTGCACCTTATACACAACAAATGGTATTAACAGATATGACCTTTAGTTTGCTAAACACTTAGTATCATAAACCATTTCCACCCGATTTACCTTTTTTGTTTATCCTTTTTTCACATCTCAGTTTTGCATGCCTCCTGTATC
>NC_092869.1:37596351-37614452 GCF_032062135.1 Pyxicephalus adspersus
TCCCACCATTTATTGTGACCAAAATGCTTTTACAATCATTATGGTAAGTGTAAAGTAACATTTAAATATTCTCTGCACGTTTAGTAGTTTTTATCACCATATTATGTAATTGCTGTTACAATTTATTATTATTTTTATTATTATTATTAACAGGATTTATATCGCGCCAACATAATACGCAGCCCTGTACGTTAAATAGGGGTTGCAAATGACACAGATACAATATTGAGAGGTCTGGAGTTTATTGGTGAACGGTCAAAAACCCCAGACCTTTCAATTGCTTAAGTCGCTAAATGCTTTCTCTGCAATATTAAATTATAAATGCTCCATATCAGCTTCCAGGATGAATGTAGCACACGTTCCTTTGTGTTTTACTCATTAATGCAGGGAAGGTGAACTTTCTCCAGATGCTGGAGCATGCATGCTCCCCTGAGAATAGTTGTTAAGCAACAGCTGGAGTTTGAAAGCAGGAGGGTGAATGAGGCTTAAAGGACTAGGTGAACTAAACTGCAGCTAACCTTTATGAAAGCAACTAAGGTGGACCATTGAGTCTGCACGAATAAATTACTGACACCTTTCAATATACAGCAATCGTATCATTTAAAGAGGAAGTGAACCCAAAAACTCCCTAAAACAAAAAAATACACTTACGTTCAATCCCGCAGAGCAGTCGTTTTGTCCGGAGGGTTCTTCCATCAGGTCCTGCATCCTCCTGGTATCCGTCTTCGCGCGACCATCTTCTCTCTGTTCTTCCGGGTTCTTCTTCCTATGTCACCCAATGCAGGCGGGAGGTCAGGGGACGTAGATTGGGAAAAAAACTTGCAGATCTCACTGCGCATGTGTGAAATTGGCAATTTCTTTCCCTTTTGGTGAAAGGGCTCCTTCTGCACATGCCCGAGATGCTCAGGCATGCACAGAAGGAGCAGCCAAGAGCCTCCCAGGATGCGTGACGTAGGTATTCTGGGAGGCTGTGCGCTCCTACTTATTCTCCATCGCCTAGATGATCGATAATTAAGAGGGCGGTGCTGCACCTTTAAAAAAAAAAAAAAAAAAGGGTGTTGCACCCAAAAACGCAAACAAACAGCATGTTTACCTTACATAAAAGGGTTGTCTACCCTTTTATATAAAGTGAATATTCTAAGTTTAGGATTGCTATAAATATAAAGCCAACCTTGAGCTCCAGTCTTCTGACCTTGCCTAGGATGGAATGATGTCAGAAGTCTACTGTGGCCAAAAAGAACAAATTTTTCAGTTGTCTCGCCCTCCCTGATCAAACTGCAAAATGTTAGATGTTTGAGTATAGCCATAACCTTCAGAAGCTGTAGGATTTACATTATTGTGCCATATCGGGCTAAACAAAAATGCCTCAGCTGGTATCCTAGGCATCCTACATGATCAGAGCTTTGGTGTATCTGGTAACATCTAGTATGATTATGGCCAACTGAAATCATCCCAAGGAGTCAGTTTCAGTCTGCAAGGTGTTAAACTAATTGGTATCTATGCCACACACGCACACCCACTCCCCATCTACCAGCAGTGAGATTGTGCTAGGCTTTCTACAAGCTTAACTCATGGAAATAATATCGCTGGTTACGATAACAATTTAGAAAGAAACTGTACAGAAACTAATGGACACATAAAATATTTATGTAACATTAGAAAGCCATTGTCACAGAATAAAAAGAATGCACCAATAAATCTGAGGCTTGCAGCACTTCTCCTTTTTTCATGACTTGCAGTGTGCTTTGGAAGTTTCTAGGGAGTTGACAATTTAGAAGGTATCAGTTCCCTTGTACAGCCACCTCCCTTCTTGCTCATCATTGTCTTATGTTCATTTTGGAGTGTCTAATTACTGTCTGGGCTGGCCTAGCTCCTTTTTCACCCTCACCTTCATATATAACATTTTATGTGGCAGCTTGTGCAGGAAAAAGAGGATTGCTATGGATCAGTCTTTATCAACCTTTTTAACTTGTGTGTGTGTGTATCTTTGAAGAGAATCTTTGAAATATTTTTTTAGGACATCAGGGAACCCCAGCTTAGTGTTCTCCCCAGGCCCTTTTAGCTGGGTGTACCACCCGGCACTTTTCAGTAATCTCCCGGCTGTTATTGTGTGGTTACAGAAGAAATGGGTCAAAATACAGGGGCTGCAACCCGCCTACAAAACACTTTGAATTTCATTTAAATACCCGTAGTACCTGTACTACTACTAATACTTATAATAAAAATATTATTATTATTAATAATAATAATAATAATAATCATAAACAGGATTTATATAGCGCCAACATATTATTCAGCGCTGCACATTAAATAAGGGTAGCAAATGAGAGACAGATACAGACAGTGATACAGGAGGAGAGGAGTCGGATAAAAGCAATGGCATGCATCAGTATTTGTATATTTCAGAGCTGTCACATTATAAGAGTCACAGTAAACAGAAAAGGTGCAAAGCATATGAAAATAGACATTCAAAAACTATTTTATTTTAGATGTGACAGTTTGATACAATCTGTATAAATATTTTTATTCAGTATGTATACCACAGAATCCTTTATACTTTTAAGATCTTTATAGTAATGTAACAATAAAAGCTGTGTTTCTATGATAAAAGAAGATAAAAGTTATGTTTTGTGGCTTGTACAGTGGTGATAGTGACAAAACTGGGTTCTTCTGAGGGAAACTATTTGTATAAAAGTTGTGAAAGCAGCAAGGCAGGAACATCCAGGGGTGCTGTTTCTGGCTTTGCAGTGCTCTCCCAGGCCCCTTTTAGCTGGGTGCACCACCCGGCACTTTTAAGTTACTACCCAAAGCCAGCCGGTTGTTTACTAAAAATGCTTCTCACCAAGATTAAAAGAATATCTGGAGAAATAGTGAAATGACTTCCTGTTGTTGCACATAACTTGCCCTTTAACACATTTTTTATCTTTTTATTACGCTTTAATATTAAACTTTACCGGTTTCATCAGAGCGAGAAAGTAAAACTTTACACAACAGTTTATGGGCAGCGCGGTGGCTCAGCTGTAGCGCTGGGTTCCAGGTCCGAATCTTGTCCAGGACACTCTCTGCATGGAGTTTGCAGGTTCTCCCTATGTCTGTGTGGGTTTCTACCAACAACCTAAAAACAAGCAGCTAGGTTAATTGGCTTCCCCCCAAAATTGACCTTGGACTGTATTAAAGACACATGATTATGGTAGGGACATTAGAATATGAGCTCCTTCGTGGGACAGCTAGTGTCATGACTATGTGACTTTTGTACAGCGCTGCGTAATATGTTGGCTCTATATAAATATTAATAATAATAACCCTTTTTTAACACTTTATTGCATTATCCAACATGTCATTAAAAATATGTCTGTTGTTTATCTATGAATAAATTGGGGTCTCTTGATACCACGTAAGCCTTGTAGAGAAATAATAAAATTCTCTTTTCTCTTTGTTTTGTTTATTTGTTTTTAGGATGCCGTTCCACTTGGAATAAAATCACCCGGGTACAAGGTATGTGGAAATAATTTTTTTAGTTTGCTTGCCATGCTAACAATAATTTTAAAGCACTGCTCTGGCTATATTAGTTATAATGGGGAAGGAATAAAATCTCTATTTGCTTCTGATTGCTGTATCTGTAGCTATTCGAGAGAGTAAGGGGGTTAAAGAGAGGAAATGATGGTCGGTTTTGAAATCCCCTGTTCTCATGTTTAAGTGACCCAATTCTGTTAGTATCCTGATAACTTTGTCAGATGCCTGCTAGCTATGGGTTAATGTACTTTTTAGCCATGGCAGCTCTTTATTACAATCATACTGTGTGGGTGTGTTGATTGCTATGTTGGATACAATATACCCATAATAGTAGGACAGGAAGGTTTGCAGTTGAACTGAAAATTTGATGTAAAGGAAATGAGATAACTGTGGGCTGATGTTTCTCTATCAGTGTCATGTGTATATACGAAGCTTCCTCTGTAGCTGTGCAGCTTTTTATGTTGCCAGTAGGAGTCAAAAAAATAAAAAAAATATAAAAAGTAAAAATATAAAAGTAAAAATAAATCTAATTGTCCACCAATGGCAAAGCAAATTCTTAAAATCTGACTGTTAAAACTTAAATCTGATGTCCTTGGGGAACAGATCTTTTAAAATAGACTACTGGGCTTAAAATATAATTTTCTCAAGATTTGTAGAATATCAACAGCAACCACAAAATAGTTATCAAAAAAGTTACTTCTCTCGATGTCCCACCTACTCACCCGGTCATTACTAACCTACAATCACAGATCTGACCTCTGCAGTATATACCTTCTTGGAGCTTTGTATGTCGGATTGAACATTTAGTTTGCGTTGCTCCTTGTCCCTGAAATGTCAGTCTGTGCTATTGAGGTCTGTGAACAAGCTTGAGAAAGATGGATGAATCTCTCAAAAGCCTAAAGCTGCACTTGCTGTTTTTCAGTACCATAATAAAAAAAAAAAGAAACTATGTACAAAATCACTATACATTCTATCAAAAACTGAGGTTTGTGAAAGATCCAGAGGCCCATCAGTCATTTGTGTTTTCTGCAAACAAATCCTTGGGGAAAATTACATATTTAGCTTGGCTGGAAGCAGACAGGGAGTAAGTCTCCCAAAAGGCAGGAGGCGATCTGTATATATAAACAGGTGCAGAAAATGAGCAGGGACTTTGGCTACAGCCTAGGTATAAACAGGATCTGTTCAATGCCAAGCAGTGTGCCACTATTTTACAAATCTATTCCTCTATGTATTATAAAACTGCAACATAAAAAGTGTGAGGGCAATTTTATGTGTGCAGAAAGTCAGACAGTTTTAGAAAATTTAGTAAAGTGTATGACTGGACAAAATAAAATGCCAGCAGTGTTGTTGCCGCCAACTCTCACCTGCTGGACTGCAGAACATTTGCCCCACTCATAACATAAGGTGGAGATGTCCTGCAAGTGAGAAACAGAGAACACTGACTTCTCCAATGCTCATTAGTTTTTAAACATTTTTGTTTCTGTACCTGAAACCTTTTCAAAGTGACAAACCATGGGACCAGGTATGGGGTACAGAAATGTACAGCATATTTTTTTATCAGGAAGCCTTGCATTCTGGTTTTGCTAGGATGGATGGAGAGGTTTTCCTGCGTCCTGCAGTTGGTTTCTATGGAGCTGTGCAAAGAACTGGAGCCTCTAAATAAACAAGATGTCACGGTTGACAGGATGCACTCTGTAACTCGATAAGATTAAGCAGGCAATGAATTTTGAATGATGATGTAAGTGCAGTTTTGCAGGCTGGTAGTTATTGCGTCACACGACGGGCAGCTATGGCAACGCATACTTGGGTGGCATTTTAGTTAATAGTCGTTTACCATGTATTATTATTATTATTAATAATATTATTATTACGCATTATATAGTGCCAACTTATTCAAAGTCCATAGTCATGTCACTGGTTGTCCCTCAAAGGGGCTCACAAACTAATGTCCCTACTATACTCATATGTCATTAATACCATCTAAAGGTCAATTTTTAGGGAGAAGCCAATTCACCCCACTTAACTGTATGTTTATTTTTTTTTTTTTTTGGAATGTGAGAGGAAACCGGAATACCCAGAGGTAACCCACATAAACATTGAGAGAACCTGCAAACCCTACGCAGATAGTGTCCTGGCCGAGAGATTTAAACCTAGGACCTAGCTCTGCAAAGTGCTAACCATTGAGCCACTGTGCTGCCCATTAAATGTTTTGCGTTTTTCTTTATATTTATGTCAGTCATTTCCAACTTTATAGGGGACCATTCTTTCTAAAAGCCAGCAGCACAAGATATCTATTACTTTCATTGCCTAGAAAATTAGCTTTGTGCTGCTAAAAGCCTACCCACCCCAAATTTTCCACTCTTCCAGTAGTGTACCTCAGTAATCAGTGTTGGTGTTTTAATTCCTCTGTAACCTGTGTATATATATATTTTCAATAAATACACTCATGAGAAAGACAGCACACCCTTTTTCATTTCTAAGCTTTTGTGTATTAGGCCAGTTGTTAAAATTTAGGTATATAGCACATGACATAATACACGGTCATTATTTAATAAAGACTAAATCTAAATGCAGAAGCAGTTTTGTAAGTAGCAGATAGCTGCTGCTAGGCAAAAGCGCTTGATTAGTTCATCATTAGCGAACTTGACTACGTCCAAAAAAAAACCAAACAGAATATTTGGCAGTTTGCTGGTGTGGAGCATTCAGGTGTATGCCATACGATGCCAAAGTGGAAAGCCGTCGGCAATGATCTTGGGGAAGGAATTCATCTGGCAAGGGTTATTCTGCAATTTGCAAAAAGTCCATCATTCAATAGCGAGAATAATTGTTCACAAGAGGAAAATATTCCAGACAGTTGTCAGTCTTTCCTGGAGTGGCTGTCCCAGAAAATTCACTCCAAGGTCAGACTGTGCAATGCTCAGAAATTGCAAAAACAAACACAAGAGATGCATCTTGCACTCAGGCCTCAGTAATAATGTTAAATGTTAAAAGTTTATGAGAGTACAAAAGAAAAAATATGAACTCTTGACTTGTTTAGAAGGGTTGCCAGGAGAAAGCCTCTTCTCTCTGAAAAGAACGTAGGAACATAGATGTTTGGTTTTAATAATAATTAATAATATAATGCACAGAGAAAAAAAACGGAAACACACACAAGTCCACCAAGGCTGGAGAGGATAAACTTTCAGCAGTGAAGCTGGGTGATCCAGCAAACCTGAAATGGATTTCTTAAGTCATTTTCTGTTTGCTAATAAATGTTTTCAATCTCGGACCAAATCCTTACGAGGTTTGCTGGATCCAGCTTCACTGCTGAAAGTGTTTCCTCTCCAGCTTTAGAGAGCTTTAATAAATCAGGCCCCTCCTATCAAACAATGTCAAACATTTTGGTGGAGATGATTTGGGTTTTGAAGCCACAAGAGCTGGTCACCTTGTAGTCATTGAGTCGACCCTTCACTCCTCCGTATACCAAAGCATACTAGAAAGCTAAAGCTTGCTGAAATTGGGTCATGCGACAGGGCAATGAACCCAGGCAGACCACCAAATTACCAACCAAATGGATGAAAAAGAGAAGAATCAAGGTGTTGGAATGGCCCAGTCAAAGTCCAGACCTCCTGATCGAAATGCTGTGTCAGGACCTTAGGAGAGCTGTGCATAAAAATGCCCGCAAGCCTCAATGAACTGAAGCGTTGTTGTAAAGAAGAATAGGCCAGAATAAGTTTTGCCTCAGTGAAGTGAGAGATGGATAAAGTCATTCAAGGTCCCTTCTCCAAATTCTCCCCAGGAATGTTTTTTAGCTGGATGGGAAGAAGCTGTAGGTGGGTAGCAGCCCCTGTATTGTGTTCCAACTTTTCTGTAGTCATCCAATAACAGCAGGGTAGTTACTGAAAAGTGCTAGGTGGTGCACCCAGCTAAAAGGGGCTAGGGAGAACACTGCTTCTGGTTCTACAGGCTAATGATTCATGGAGTTCACTTAGTTTTTCACACACAACTTCTCTATTTTGACTTCGTTTTTGTTAAATAATGACACGGCACAATCTGTTCTGTGGGATTAGATCTAAATAATTTTGGAACCTGCAAAGAATTGTCATACGGGAACTTTATTTGCACTTTACATCTCAGAAGTCTTTTGTTAGATAAAAAACATCAGCTTGTGTAATCTTAACAATCGGTGTCGGGAAGTTATTAGTGTTGGTGTCACCCCTTTGTGTTAATATCTGTGTTGGGCATTGGTGTGAGGAATCACTACTGAGTACTAATGAGATAAGAAGACGGGCACAGAGTGACATTATCTATCTTATCAATATGTGTCAGCTGCACAGGAGAATGTCATCGTCATATCTCTGACCTGCGGCTTCTCTAAATCTTGCCTCACATGGGCATGGCCTGTATGCCAAAAATCAGAACTCTTGTTTTACAGATGGTTACAAAATTTTCCAAAGCAGCAGGAATATTCTCTAAAGAGAGAGAAAGTGTTTTTATAAATGATTTTGCATTGACGGTCGATTGGTGCGTTTAAAAATAATCTATTTGAACAGCAGATGTTTCCCTGTGTGCCAAGGTATTTGTGACATTTATTTTAAATAACACAAATCTATGGATACTTGTATATTATACCACAATAACATCACAATGACAATATGCAACTACAGTGCAATTTTTTTTTTTGTTGGTATGAATAAGTGAATCCTTGAGATTCATTTAGGTGACCTCATCTTGACTGGGATGATGCCATCAGACTGCTGCAGGTAAAAGGGACTAATTCCTTAGTCTCCCCATTTATCAGAATGTAACTTTGCAACTTCATAGCAAGTCACAAGATGACAAGCTGCAGCAGGGGTTGATCTCGGTCTGATATTTGTGAACAAAGTCAGAAACTGCACCAGGATTTACATAGTTGTGTGGTCTGGCATCTTGATCCCTAAAGTAGCTCCCAACCCATGGTGATGCCGGAATACAAAATGGCTCTGTCCTCCTAGAAAAAAATGCAGTGCGGTCCTAACAGGTGCAGTACTCATCGGAGGGAGGACTGTGAGATGTATACACTTTCAACCAGGAATTTATTTTTAGGATGGGTGGGAAGAAATTGTAGGTGGGTGGCAGCCCCTGTATTGTGACTTAACTTATCAGTAACCACCAAAAAACAGCCTGGTCGGTAATGAAATGTGCCGTGTGCTGCACCCAGATGGAAGGGGCTGGGGAGAATACTGCTTAGGAGTGTTAATTGTATGCATGCCAAATATTGTGTAAAGTTAACATGCAAAAGCATATCTGCTGCTTGGTCCAAAGTTGAGGAGACGCTTCTCTCTGTTACAAAGTCAAATATTGCTTTTGGGGAAATTAGCATTTGACCAAAGACCCCAGGTCCCACCACATGATTGTTCCCTCATCCCCCATTTCTTGCTGCATCTGCTTCATTAGCCTTAAAGTAGAACTAAACCAGCAACATTCCCCATTCCTCATTCCTTTGCTGAGAGCTGCAATTATTCTCATCCAGCATTTATATAGCCCTGACATATTTTGCAGCACTGTTCAAAGTCCATAGTCATGTTACTAGATGTCCCTCAAAGGGGCTCACAATCTAATGTCCCTACCATAGTCATATGTCTTACACAGTTGAAGGTTAATACAGTTGAAGGGTAATTTTTTAGAGGGACGCCAATAAACTTAACTGCATGTTTTTGGAATGTGGGAGGAAACCCACCCAAACACCGGGAGAACCTGCAAACTCCATGCAGATTGTGTAACTTCTTCTTTTTCTAATCTTCAGCCAAATTGACTGACCATGCCGCAATGAGTTTGTTTATTCCTTGCATGCACAAGGGAAGCTGGCATTTTCGGGTTTCCCTGGCAGCCAACACATGAGCAGCTCACCAAAATTTGACCACTGAGTGACAATTGCACAGGTAGGACCAGTTATTGCAGCAGGAACATTGCCTATCCCTTCCTTCAATAAACACCTGCAAATTGGTACTTTAATTCCACTTTTAAAACAATCAGGACACCAGCTGTATTGCAAATTAAGGGTTGGAGATTAAACATTAAAATGCCGCCCACCCTATAAACTGTAACTAAATGATTTTTGTATTGGCTATAATGAAGTAAGCGGGTGATATACTGTAGTCTAGGAGAGACTTGAGCAACACTGACAGTGCTGCTTGGGATTTCAGGGCAGCATTGTGGGCTCATTACAGAAAATTAAGAGCTCTCTGGACTTTTGGGGGGTTAGTCTGCTGACACTTAAAAATGTGCATGTGTTGCAATCATTTACTAATGACTCCTAATCTGGAAGAGCTATGCACAGCGTGCATTTCTCCGACTTTCCATCCAATCATTTTATTGATATTTGATGTTCAGATGCTTTGTAAAATTAGTATATTGTATTAAAAAGAAATATAAGGCTTGAAATGCTGATCACCCTGTAGACATTGGTTGCATACATTGGTGTCTCATTCTTGAAGGTCAAGAAAAGTCTAGATTATTTAGTTTGCAAGTGTTACAGAAATACGATGGAAAGTGCCGAAGCCAGGTGGAATCAGTGATTTTTTTGGGAGCTAAAAGAGAAAATAATCTTTTGTGATAAAAGGCCCATTATAGCTGAACTGCCGTTCTCTTTTTAGACAGAAAGATTGTACTTTGAGATTGCCATGGAGTGCTCTCCGGCACAGATTTAGAGCAGTCAGCTGATTCATACCCCAGATTGCAGGGAATGACTTCCAATATATTCATTGATGGTCTTTTTTTAGTCCTACAACAAGGACTAAAAGATGCCAGACAAAGGATTTTTACCTTCGATATGAAGCTTGCACCATAGTAGCAAACGAACACAAGCAAATTAAAGCAAATTTGCATTCGTACTAATGCTTGAGGTACCTGAATGTAACTTAATGTAGGATGCTTGCATTGGAGAGCTTGGATTGGCTAGGAATGGCACAAGAAGCCAATCCGTGAAACATGTTGCTGAGAAGAGTGATAGATGAGCTCTTCTGCTTTTCTTTTCACTGACCAATGAAGGAGTGGGGCAGAGTCCAGGCTGATAGTTGCAGCTGGGAAAACAAGGTGTAAATCCTATTGTGTGATACTTCCCCCTTCTCTTAGATTGTAAGCTCTTCAGGACAGGGTCCTCTTCCTGTGTCATTATTTGTCTCTGTCTGTCATTTGCAACCCCTTTTAATGTACACCGCTGCGTAATATGTTGGCGCTTTATAAATACTGTTTATTATTAATACATAATCTCAGGACTGGGCGGACAAAAAACTAATCCTTTGGCAGCTATAGCGACTCTCTTGCAAGTATTATCAATTGTGTATTCAGTGGTTTGCGTGTTTAGCTTTAATGCAGAACTAACCCTGCTATTCTAGATTGTCCCCATTCCCTCGCAGGACACCATTGTCTTCATCTCTTCTTGTAGACAATCTTTGGCCATCTTGATTGGCCAGTCCGGTATGAGGTAACTCCCATGCAGGAGTTCATTCATTCCTGGCATGGGCAAGGAAAGCCAGGATTGGCGTGTATTCTGGTAATGCTGAAGCTGTCCACATAAGTGATCAGGCAGGTAAGGGGGATTATTGCAGAATGAACATCGCCTGCCCCTTTTTGCAATATTGACCTTCCTGGTTGTGGACTCTTAAAAGGGGAACTTTAGTTCCTCTATAACATGGGAAGAACTTCGGCAGAGCTGCTTTTTTTTTTTTTTTTCTGTACAGCAGAGAGTTGTCAGCTCTATAATATGGGCCCCAAAAGTGAGTGAAAGTCCTCATTTTGGATGATTCTAGTATCCAGTAAAAAAGCAAGGCTAAGGACCTGCAATAAAGCCACATAAACTTGGAAGATCTGCTTATATCCGGCATATATCGGATATTCAGAAACTGCCTCCACATGGGAGATGTCAATAAAAATTGTATTCTTCATATAAAGCTCACCTTTTCTGAAATGCGGCCTTTGTACTTCGCATTTGCTGACAGAATGGTTACATAAATAGTTTCTATGTGCTTAAGGGATTATATGTTCCCTATTAGATTGCGTTACACTTCAGCAACTTGGCTTTGTATTGTGACCAGCAGGGGTTTCAACAAAAAATTCCTGCACCTTCTCTGTAAACTTGTATGATAAGGGATTTAATTAAAAAGAAAGTAAATTACATTTTAAGACTCTCTGATTGTGTTTGAAGCATCCTCGGTTCAGTAAACAGTATGGCAGCAGCAGAAAAGATAAGACAGCAGCGGGAATATAGTTTCCCTTTGGATACGACTCCTGTTCCAAATGAGCCATAAATAGACGTCCGAAAAGTGTGGGAAATGCACCATGGGGCACTTTTTGTTTATGGGCTCTCCGGAAACCCACAATGCAATTTAGCATTTTCTTTTCTGCAGTCCTATAATAATTTAGAAAGTGTCTGCAGGTGGCCGGGTGCAGCCATATTTGATGTTTTATTCTGGGTTAATGGAAGGCAGCTACGTATTTATTTATACGTCTTAGTTTGTATCTTATCAATTTATAATTACTATAAGTACCTGAGTTTTACATGGTATCGGCCGAAAGGATGAGAGTAGAAGGATGAGTTTGCTTTTTTGTGTGTCTTGCAGTACACCGAGGCTGCCAATAGGGGGAATGGTGAACTGGAGTGTGAAAAAGAGAAGAGGCTAGGTGCTGTGGATGAATCTTTGAGGTAAGTGGACCATTTCCATATATTGTATCCCCACTCCAATTTCTGGGATAGTACCCCTGTTATACCGCTACAGTATTGGAAGGTCCTTTAAAATTATCCTAAAAATGTCAGCTTGGTTTTGGGTGGCCCACTGTCAGTGAGGGTGGCCATACACCTTTTGCATGGCTGGATGACCTGGTAAATCCTAATATTTTATCAGTTGTTTACCACCCATTGAATCTGCTGATTAAATGCTGCTCCACTCTGCCCAGGCCTTTCCACTCCAACAGGGGGAGCACTCCTGACAACCTGTAGCAGTTACCGCTGCCTCATGCCAGTGAACCGCTGCTTCAAGAAGATGCTACAAGTACCATCTCCTGGTCTAAGCCCATAGAGAATGAATAGAGGTATTGGTGCCAAATGTGTGTTTGACGCACATTCTTTAAGAACCAGTGCTGTAGTGCGAGTTACTGAGTGGCGGGCAAGGTGCCAGCCCCTTGAAGCCACGTAGGATGGCTCGATCCCGAGGCAGTTCTGAACCTTCCCTGAGAACACTCCTTGCTGTTTACTGTAACAGGCTGAGCTGTGTTGTTATTGTAAATAGCGGGGATATCTCCCATTGGTTTGTAGTTGTTGCTTCCTGCTGACTATATGCTATACTAGTCCATTGAAAGCAGGTGGAACAGTATCCAATCAGGCAAAGAACAGGCATTGCCACTCAAAGTGCAAGATATATATCGAGCAAACATTGATCAGGCCCTAGTCTGTTTTAGATTTATGTTAGATCTTAAGTTTTTATTAAATCTAAGATCTAATCTGGTAAAGATCTCCCAGTTTTTGGCTACCTTAAGATCTTAATTTGGCTACCTTAAGATCCTAATTAATACAAGAGAACATGACCTTATTAACATGACATTTCTTCTTGCAGTGAAGCCGCGCAGGAAGCTTTTTCACAGTGGAATCATCATGATGATAATTTTGATGATAATTTCTGCGAACATGATGGTATGTAGCCTATCTCTTCCTGATTACAGACTGGAACAGTGACATTAGAGCCAAGTCCTCAGATGTAACAGATAGCTCAGTAACAAATACCTTGAAGGTTTTATATTTAAACATTCTATTATCTAAAAGATACAGATCGTTGGAGTGCATAAAGGATAGGATTTGGTTTAAATTACCTAAAGTGTATCTGTAGCCAAAGTATTAAAAACTTGGGACCTGAGGCACTGTTATTTTTCAGTAGTTTGCTTTTTTTAATAAAAGTTTTGCATTTATTGGTTAGGATTCATTGACTTTTTTTTTTTGCTGACTGTGACGCTCTTTTCCTCCAGTGATACTGGGATCATAGTTGCCTTAGGAAATACTAAATGCTGCTTTGCTTTAGGTAGATATTTTGTATGTGGTTTACATTGACCATTCAGTAAGTGTTGATCATCAAGATCGCTTGATTTGGTTAGATAGATTTGTAATGAGATAATTATTCTAAATGCCATATTTCTTGTACTTTGTAACGTTTTGGCCCAATAAGTAAGGGTAAAGCTACTCTTCAATGGCTTCAGTACCTGACTCCTATTGTCAGCATTGTAAAGAATGCTTCATGTATATCAATTCTTTCAGATGAAGAATCTCCTGACGCAGAGTATGTTGATCTACTTATTAACCCTGAGCGTTACACTGGGTACAAAGGACCTGATGCTTGGAAGATCTGGAACAGCATTTACGAAGAAAACTGTTTCAAGTAGGTGACTATATCCTCCATATTTGTCTTTAGGACTGTGGAGAAAACGAATAACCTTAATGGGCCATCATTGTGGTTGGTATGGGGAAGGGTTAGTAACTCTGCCAGATAGGATATAAAACATAATTTTCATATTTCATTTCATATTTCATATATATATATATATATTCATTTTCTGTATCCTTCCCTTGCATCTTTACCTTTTTACTTTAAGCTCAGCCACACATTAAGTTTTGATTACTTTAAATACTTATATTTCTCCGTAATATTGGTCTGTTATCTGGTGCCAGGTGAAACAGAAAATTAGGGAATGTCATCCCTTTTTTTCATTATATGAGATAGGTGTTGGAATAAACAGACTGCATTCCTCTCAATGATGACAGTCATTCAAACACATTTTGGTAAAAGGGGGATAGGAGACTTCTATGCCTTGCCTATTCAGGCAGCATTGCAGCACATGGGAAAATACATGCATGCACATGATATGTGTGTTGCAGGAAGACTTGCGTTGTAGTTTCATTGACGTAACTCCACAACACACTGACTCGTCCATGGTGGCCTGTGTGTTCCTAAACCACACAGAGGTGATTAGGGAATTGGAGTCTGTCAGATTATTGCTTCACGTCTGTCCCCATAACAAAGGTTTCCCCTCACCTTCTTTTCAGGTGATAGATGCCGGATGAACAGAAACATAAGTATTTTGTTTTACGGGGACACAGCCAGGCCTACAATGACCTCACACACATGCAGCATTTATCTGCGTTCTAATACTTCCCTATTCTATACACCATTTAAAAATAACTTTAGTTTAGAATTCAACTTGAAAAGGAAAAGCCTATGATTATAAAAGGAAATGGTTTCCTACAAAACCTTCTTCCTGCCAGTAATCTCTGTGAAAGGCAAGCTGGCTTCCCTAGCAAAATATAGCTGACGGAGAACAGCTTCAATGTACCACCCTGCAAATTCATGTTTTTTAATTACCTTGTTACACACACTCTGGTTTAATTACAGGTAAAGATTATGTCATTATTATTTATTTTTGTGTGTTCCTCCATGTATATTAAACACCAGCATTACTCAGAAAGCATAAACATTGTTTTTTTGGAGTACTGTGCGGGAGAATCAGACTGTAGACCTGGACCAAGCCCATTATGAGAGTGGGGTCCAGCTCTCTAGTGTGCGTCTAGCACAGGGCCTAAGGTTCAGTAAGTTTTGTAGCTTTCCCCTTTCAGGCTTGTTCCCCCTTTTTTTTTTTTTTTCACCTGTCCATCCTAAGGTGATAATGTTCATTTACTGTACTGTATGAAGGAGCAGCATTGTTTCCACGGGAGAGGACTACAAACACCTTAGAGCAGTTTTAGACCTGCAGTAAGATCCTGTGTGGCTCCTGGCAGCTGGCACCTTGTCCACTGCTCAGTTCCTAAAGCAGATCTATTGAAAAAACAAAAAAAACACCAGGAGGCAGTACTATTTGACAAAAGAAACATGCAATGCACACGTGCAGAGTTACATCATCCTATGAATGAACAAGAGCCGGTAGTGAAGATGGCGAGGCTTTAGGATGCAGCAATGACAGGTCCTGGATTTGTCATCACTGCTGTGCAACTGCACAGTGCAAATATGATCCATAATCCGCAAGTATGTTGTGCATACTTGCTCATTATGGCATAAGCTCACTACCCACCAATCCCAGTTTAGTTCTGTTTTAAAGAAGCAGCCTCTGCAGATTTGGCTGTGGGCAGCAATGCACAGTACTGTTTGTTCATTGCCCCTTCCAATTCTCCATGGGGCTGCTACAGGTAAAAGCTTTTTGCAGCATCCCCCCTGATGCAGCAGGTCACTGACATGAGGAAGCACTAATGGCACCCCAACACCACCACCAGGCTAAATATAACCTTATTTTCCCATTTTCTTCATGACAAATTGATGGGGTTCAGTAGTCCTGAGAATTATTTGGGGGTGATATAACTGATTAGCATTTAGCAAAGGCCAAGAGCATAGAAATGTATATTTTACAGGCAATGAAAGAATAATAATTAGGTATAGTTTGCATACAATTTCAAGATGAATTGCAAATATAGTAAGAAAAAAAAATCATGGCCCCAAATACAGCTTAAGATTTAAAATATAATATAATAATGTTTCTGATAACATTTGAGGTTAGTTACCCTTTTAAGCTGCTCTAGCACTGTATTGATTTTGTGCTTCTCTATCAGTGAACTTGTTGACCTCGGTTCCAAGCCTTGCTGTTTATTTTTCTAGCTGCGCAGCCTTTAACTGTTTGCATATTCAAATACAAGGGAAACCGTACATGCAGCTGAGCAGCTTTATCATCCAAGTCAAACACAGCCTAAGTGACAAGACGGGAAATGAAAGGACTCCGAAAATACTTAATGTCCTGTAAAACTAGTTTTATTACTGGTAAATTAATACATTCATTTAAAATATAATATAATAATGTTTCTGATAACATTTGAGGTTAGTTACCCTTTTAAGCTGCTCTAGCACTGTATTGATTTTGTGCTTCTCTATCAGTGAACTTGTTGACCTCGGTTCCAAGCCTTGCTGTTTATTTTTCTAGCTGTGCAGCCTTTAACTGTTTGCATATTCAAATACAAGGGAAACCGTACATGCAGCCGAGCAGCTTTATCATCCAAGTCAAACACAGCCTAAGTGACAAGACGGGAAATGAAAGGACTCCGAAAATACTTAATGTCCTGTAAAACTAGTTTTATTACTGGTAAATTAATACATTCCAAGAGCCCTTATGGAAAGGAGTGGAAGCCTGCAGCTGCAGGTGCTTATCGGCAGTGATGAAAAGATAGAGCTTGCTGATCAATGCATCAATATTAAGCTTAATATACTCTGCCATTGGGTGATGAGATTGGTGGTCCGGGGCAGGGTCTCTGAGTAAAGTTTTCTCTTAAGTAAGGGAACATTCAGGTTGGGATTTAAGTCTTATACAGGTACTCTTAGGAGCCATTTGGATTCATTTTAATTACCAGTAGGCCTAAAACCCAGGGAACCAGGTCTGGTTTCTTCATGGAACCACTTTCAGCAAGCTGTTACCTATGTCTTGGCAAAGAGTAGCCAATGCTGGAAGTTATCCTACCTGAACCCCTGGAGAATTAAGAGACTTGACAGAGAAAAGCCCCTTATAATTTTTAGCTGAATGGCCCTCAGTAAAATATTTCCTCTCATCTACTATTTCAATTTGATATTAATATTTATTATATGAAGAAACCTAAATATTCCCAAGAAGAACACCAATACTCCAATATACAGCGTTCATTCAGAAATAGTGTGGTTGTGAAGGATATGTTGTCTAATAAATACAACTTATTAAAACATTTAGGATTACATATATTAAAGCACCTTAAACTCTGTTTAATTGTGCCTGGCTTGGTTTAATGTAATGTTTTGAATAGAAAGGGGAATTTGCAAGCTGACAAATCTTGGCCAACTCTACAAAACATTGCCTTCCTTTGTGTTACCGAATATGCGATGGGGAAAGGCTGTCGGAGCAGCCACTTCCTCTTCCTTAACTCATCAGATGGACAAAGACTTCAGTTCAGCCACAAATGAGAGATACAATTTACATTGTGCAACGATTTTTGGAAGTTCCAGGAATATTGTGCAACAGAGTGCAATTGTATGCCCAATATATTTATCTGTACTATGACCTTTATCAGCCCCGGTCTGATTACCTAACCCCATTTTACAAACCCTTAGTGTCACCAACTTGCTAGCCACAGAAAATGCAATTTTTTTTAACTCTCACCTATTTTGGGTTTCCTGAGGAAGTCCCTTTTAATTCTCATTTTGCCCTGAGAATAAATATTCTCTATGTTTATTTAAAAGCATAATGTCCTGTGTCAGTTGTTTAGAATTGCAGGATCCCTTAAATTGCAGGCCATTTAAGGACTGTAATTTAAGGAATTCTATAACTCTAAACAACTGACACAGGGCTGACAACAAGTCTTGTAAATTCATTGCACTAAGTGGCATGTGGTGTCATTCCACAACAGAAATTTGGGACCTGAGTGCATTTCTGAAAGATCAATATTTACAGGTTCTTCAAAGGAATAAAACATGGAAAAAATATATATATTTATTGCAAAGATGTAATGCATATGTGTTAAAATCTTTAGGAAATGTAATGGTCAATTATGTGAACTGTGTCTCCATGAATCAAATAGCTACTGA
>NC_092869.1:37615380-37626391 GCF_032062135.1 Pyxicephalus adspersus
CAGGGGTTCCTGTGAGAAATACTGAGGGTACTGTTTTCAGGAAGCATGTACAGCACCCTGTTGGCCCCTCCCATCAGTAATCTGCCTGTGATACATAAAGAAGCAGAGAGCCCCAGTCATATCTTTGGGTTCTAAAAATCATGTAATAAAAATGGAATAGTTTAATTTTTACGTTTTACCTATATTTTTACATAAGACTGTTGCTGATAGAAAATATAATCCAAATCAATTTGAGGTTTAAACTGTTGGCATTTGTAATATTTTAAACAAATGTATAACTTTTTTATTTTGTTCGCTGCAGAAGCCATGTTCTATAGCTGGCTGGAAGGTATGTAATCTGAAGTCTGTCAATAATATGTTTAGCATATATGTCTTGTATGTGGTTACAACTATCTTCTGCAGCTTTACATGCTTTTCCCCTGATCGGACTGTGTGGTGCATAACCCCAACTGTAATGGTGAATGACCACATGTGAGACGTAGCTGTAGGTGTGAATGGCTTCAGTAAGTCTGCTTCTATAGTTCCCTCCCATTAGCATTTAGGAAGCAGAAGCATACAATAAGGTTGATCCTCTGCTCTCCTCCTATAAGTTACCTTCCTGTTCATGGATGGACTAATAGTATCATGCAAAAGAAAAAAATGTTTTGTGTAGCTCTGTAGTCAAGATCTTTGGATACTGAGTTGGGCTTTTTGCACTTGTTAACAGGCTTTTATTTTAGCTTCGAGTTGCATTTGTATTGCATGCAAAGATAATACCCTGTTCTTGGTGTATGGGCTCAAAGGTGCTATTTTTAGGAGTTTACATCTTTGCTTGAATTCTCATGCTGAATAACCCATAACTGCTGCTTGCTTGCGCCTGCTTTATTAAAGTTCTCCAAGACCACAGAAGCTAGACTATCATGGTTGAACCTGGCAGATCCAGCAAACCTGAAATGTGGATCTCACTTGGGCCCTTTGTAAGAGGGCTCTGCTGAGCATCCTGAATCTGCATACAGATGTCCAGTGGATATCATTGTTTCTCTAAATGATCTATCATGATTGAGGAGGAAAGGGGGTTGCGAGCGAGCAAGTGGCACCCTGCTGTGCTCTCATCTATAGAAATGCAGGACGAGAAAGATAGTTCAACGCTAACCAGTAAAAGCGTGTGTGGCAGGGTGGCAAAGCAAGAGCACAACTAGGAGATGGACAGAGTGCTGTCAACCTATCACAACCCTAATAGTAGAATCACTCGGGGTTATTTTATTCCTTGCACTGAATTTCCTTAATATGATCAGATAATTAAATCTGATGTTACAACTTCCCATGTTTGTAATTCACGCAGCTAAACTGTAGGCCTGAAACGTGCAAACATTTTCCACTGCACTACATTCTATATTTCTTAAAGACTAGTTGAAACTTGTGACTACTTGTAATAGTAAACAGACTTAAACCTTCCTTCAGCATTCTTTTTCAGCTTTGATAATATTGTGTGTATTTATACACCTTCATTACAGCTGCTTCTATATTTCTTCTTGTAGGTCTGTGTGTTGAAAAACGAGCATTCTACAGGCTGATTTCTGGGTTACATGCAAGCATCAATATTCACCTCAGTGCAAGATACCTACTGCAAGGTAAGGGAGATGTCCTGTACTGCTGATTTACACGTTTATGTTTCTTTCTTTATTCCTCCAACAAAACCAGGTCAGGTTGTGTGAGAGGGTTGGAGACATGTTTTTTGCCATCTGTCTCATTGTGGAGATTGTGAAGAGAGAAAAGAAGTCTACTAAGCTAATCCCTCTTTGACAACCTCACCAGAGAAAGTGTGGCTACCTAAAAGATTTTCTTTCATTTCCTATTCTGGTGACAATGTAAATTTCTAGATTTTTTCCTCACTCTTAGTGCTGGTAATAGCAGTCACCAGGACAAACATAAGAGCCGTGACATATGGCAACAATAAAATCCTGTCAGGGTTTAACCCTTTATCCCTCTCTATCTATATTTTAAATAAATATAACGTAAACACAAGTCATTAAAAGTCTGAGTCCAATTTTGATGAAAGCCAATTACCATGCAGGTGCAGTGTTCTCCCCAGAATCAGCTGTTTGTGCCATTGATATCCAGTAACCTCCATAATCGTAGCCTCTTTCTGTCTAACTTTTTAATGCTATAAAATGCACCATTTTCTATTGGCTTTCTAATATGCCCCTTCACTGCCCTTTGTGACCCATGTTTTGTAAAGAGTGTAATTGTTTAGGTATCAAGTAATATAATCATTTAGCCTAAGCAATGGTGTCTACTGAAAAGTGTTGGGTGGTGCACCCGGCTAAAAAGGGTCTGGGGAGAACCAAGAAGTGGGGAAATCTCTCTATAGCACAGATTTAGCTTTACGTTTGCACCCCTCTTTCAGTGGTAGCATAAAGCTATTATAGACCATTCCCATCAGCACTTCTTGCGTTGAGTCAAAAATCTGTATCTCACCTTTGCATATCTGTTTGTGTTGGCTGGCCAGAATTATATGTTTGCTCAGTGAGAAGCCAGAACACTTACTCCTAAACTAAGCTTGATTGTTGTTGCAACCTTTCTGATGTATCTCTAAGTGTCTGAGAGTATAATCCTGTTATTCCTTGTCCTCACATTGCACTTCAGCTAACCTCTTCCATTGCCTAATATAACTTCTCTCCACTTGTCTGCCCTGCTGCAAAACACAGAAGTATCTTTGTGCTGTTAAAACAGGAAACCAAACTTTAGTGCTGCTTGAGTCACAAGATCAGGGCTGCTCAGTGTGTGTGTTCTAGAAACCTATTTTACATATCTCTATTTAGTCACGTTGATCTTTCTGTACAATCTTTATTTAGGGTTTTTTTTTTCTTTGAACGCTAAGCTGGGTAGAGTTCAGTTTTGTTTTTTTTTTTGTTTTTTGTTTTTTTTTTATGGGGAAGGGTTACAACCCCTAATAAAAGAGCTGTAATTTTTATGCTACTCTGGGCTCCTTCCTGTGCTCGGAAATGACCAGAATCTAAGATATTAGGCTTTACAATTTTTGCAGAAGAGATAGCCGATATGTCAGTGCCATCTGATCCTGATCTAAGGGGATCAGAAACAAAAAAGCTGTTTCTTGATGCAAACGATGTCGGATAAACTGTAAACTGTTTATCCAGGTAAACTGTTAGATATCTAATTTATTTTTTACTTTATTAAATTATTTTTTTCTGTGGTCCTGAATATTGGTTACTCCAGACTGTTTCACATTTCCCTTCCTTTGCAGACACCTGGATGAATAAAATCTGGGGACATAACGTGACAGAGTTTCAGAGACGCTTTGACGCCACGCACACCCAGAGCGAAGGGCCACGACGACTCAAGAACCTGTACTTTTTATATCTGATTGAGCTGAGAGCCATCTCCAAGGTTCTGCCCTTCTTTGAGCGACAGTCTTTTCTGCTGTACACTGGAAATGAAAGAAAAGACCTGCAAACAAAACACCTTCTGCTTGATATCCTGCGTGATGCCAAGTAAGATTTGTGCTGTTCAGTGGAATGTTTTATACAGAAGAGCCACTTAGAGCTTAGAACTTTCTTGAAAGCCCAACTTTAGGAAAATGTATTTTCACTAAAAAAAATATTTGGCTCCGACTACAAAATTTACCTCCTTGGCATTTTCCCATAGTAATCCCTACTTGAGGACCTGGAAGATTCCCACCAGGGCAAATGGAACCTTTCAACAAGTGTTTATCTACCTTTTTAGCACGAGGGAACCCCTTGAAGTACCTTTTGAGGTCTCTAGGGAACTCTAATAACTATATAAATAGCTCACAGAATATTAGTGTGATGGTCAGTAGAAAGAATCTCACCTGCATTGCTGGCCAGTAGTAAGAATGTCTCCCTTACAGATAGCCAAAAAGATAATTGGTGTCAGTTAAAACTGACCTGTGAGTAACAAAGGGCTCATTGCTCAAGGAACCCCTATCAACATCTGGAGGAACTTTGGTGGTGAAACACTGCCTTGGACTACCTGAACCCCCCAAAAATAGAATAATGTTGCAGGTTTTAGATGTAGTAGCTGCAGTCCAGTAAAAGTCATTTTGAATGAAATTAAGCTTTAGCATGTAAAGTGTTACAGATTAGATACACAAAACTAAAACCCAAGGAAAAGAATCCTTATTTTCAAATTGGTGGCAGCTTTTTTCAGCAGACTCCAGTGAGAAATAAATAAAAATGACAGCCACACGGCTAAAATAAATATCTGTATCCTTGTGTTATTACTTTGTAAATTGAGCCTTAAGATTCATTCACCTTTTGATTCCTTATAAATGTTATTACTGATTGTTTATACGTCTTCCTCCTGTGTTTTAGAGATTTTCCTCTGCACTTTGATGAAAACTCACTTTTTGCCGGTGATAAGTACCAAGCTGACCGCTTAAAGGTAACACAAACAATAAAACTATTCTTGTGGTCTGTGTTAGAGTTTGGGATTTCTGTGGTTTTTAGGACATTTCAACTGCATGACAATCGTCTGGTGTATGATATATACAGATGTTCTCATGGATGGTGGATTTGTTTAATGCTGACACAACTTTTTTTTAATGACCGGGTATGTATCCTTTGTCATAACATTTCTACCTGGATGCATGGGATGCCTTGGTGCTGGGGCATTTCAGGGTCATCTTGAATCCTGCCACTTTCCAATACCAGGCAAAGTTGGCTCAAATCCTTTAGATGACATAGAAAAGGGTCAGAGAAATTCTTGCCCAGCTTCCACTTTAGCCCAGTTATGTAAAATTAAATATACAATCAAAATGGGAAACCATTGGTAAGAAAGTTTAAAAATAAAGGTCCAATTTTATTGTAAGCTGTGCTTAATCCTGCTTATTGCTACTGATACCTGATCTGTTTATATCAGTGATAGAAGACAGAGTGGCCACAGTTCTATATTTCTGTTGTAAGGATTTTACTTTTAAGCTAAAAAATTGTTTTTTATTTTTCCCTCTATTTAGGAAGATTTTCGAAAACACTTCAGGAATATCTCCAGGATAATGGACTGCGTTGGGTGCTTTAAATGTCGCCTTTGGGGAAAACTGCAGGTATGGAACCTGGGAAATTCTCTGGTTAGGGTAGTTAAAGAGTATTTCCAGCCATAATTTTATTTTGTATTTGGAGATGGTTTTATTAGGCTTTTAGCACAATTCCCCTCCCTTCTGTGACAGGCGCACACACTAAACAATAAAACCATAAAGACTATAAAAAAGGCTTTATAGTATATTGTAATGATAATATTTCTTGACCTTTTGCCAAATGTTGTGTTTGCTTCTACTGTGCACACCATGGAGACTAAAAATATACTACAGTGACCAACCACATCCTTTTATTACTAGCTATATCCCCACTTACTAGATTGTAAGCTCTTCGGGGCAGGGTCCTCTCCTCCTGTATCACTGTCTGTTTTTAGTCTGTCATTTGCAACCCCTATTTAATGTACAGCACTGCGTAATATGTTGTGCTATATAAATCCTGTTTAATATTAATAATAGCTATAGAACAATATTAGTAGTTACCATAAACGGCACAGGTACAGTTTTCAGTGTCTACTACTTTACAATATTAAAATGTTCTGTGTTTTTGACTCAGGTTTATAATATTTCTATTGCTATTTAACCTCATCTCAATGTTTTCTCTTCTGCAGACTCAGGGATTAGGAACAGCACTGAAAATCTTGTTCTCTGAAAAACAAATTCAGAACATGCCGGAAATCGGACCATCCTACAGCTTCCATTTAAAGCGACAAGAAATTGTGGCCCTTCTCAATGCTTTTGGAAGGTTAGTATGTGTTAATGGTTCTCAGAACAATTATCTTGCATTATACATAGTATCTGGAGCTTGGCCACTTGGGCTCCACGTTGTCCCGGTATCTTTTGGCCCAGAGCAGCGGAAGCGCCAGGTGCAACCATCTTCTTTGCCCTTCTTCCAGGTTCTTCTTTGTACATCACCTGATATCGCACTGTGCAGATGCAGGATCGGGTGACATAGATGGGGAAAAATATGCATGCATTATACTATAACAGAAAGAGCTCCTCCGGGGCATGTGCAGAAGGAGCAGCCTCCTGGGATGCATGACATATGTATTCAAGGAGACTTTGCATTCCCATTCTGATCATCATCTTGTGTCAGAGCAATGTTTTTATAGAGCATTTGCTGGGATTTCAGCAAACTTTGTTGAAAACCTTAAATCCCCTTCCTGTTTTGGAAGCCAATAGGAAGTGTTGACTGTCACTTTAAACAAGCTTTTGACAGGCTCTAGTAAAGGTCCTTACTATTCAATCCTTTTTGAAAGCCTTTAAATTGATTGTCTGTACTCCTAATAGGGTGTTTTAAAGCCAAACTACCCCCCCCCCCAAAAAAAAAAAAATGTAGCCTTGTAGTGGATCTTCTTTCTCCCCACTGCAAGGATTAACATCTTTTTTTGGGCAGTATGGTGGTTCAAAAGTTAGCTCCCTGGCCTTTACAGCACTGGGACCCTGGTTCAAATCCCGACCAGGACACTATCTGTATGGAGTTTGCAGGTTCTCCCTGCGTCTGCGTGGGTTTCCTCCGAGTACTTCGGTTTCCTCCCACTTTCCAAAACATGCAGTTAGGCTTGTGAGCTTTTTGAGGGACAGCTAGTGACATGAGTACGGACTTCGTACAGTGCTGCATAATATGTCAGCACTATATAAATACTGTATAATAATGATTTTTGCATAAAGAACAAGTTAATATACTTGCCTCATTCCTCACTCCCCCTTTCTTTCTCCATATTGTGCGACTTGGCACCCCAAATCTTTTTTCTTTTGCTGCGTGACCAGTTGCAGCTTTCCTGTGTCATCTTATACATTGCAGGGCCAGCAGATCCACTTTGTACATGAGGATGCTGAGGACCGGGCCATAACCCAGACTATTGGACAGATGGGAGGGAGGTTGCCGGGCGCTGGGAAAATGAGGAATAAGGAACTTATTTAATTTATCGATCTTTAGACACAGCAGGAGACTCTTTGCTCTATCACCTTGCAATGAACTGGTATAATTACCGTCTCTCTCTAAACCTAACAAAAAAAAGGCTGACTGGTTCACTTTGATGTCTGCTATCAAATATCAACCCTTATCCTCTTTTTTCCCTGCAGGATTTCTACGAGTATCAAGGAGCTAGAAAACTTCAAAAGGCTTTTGGACAACGTGTGACAGTGGAGGAACAAGGACCCAGTGGCATGGAACTTTGCACTATGGCGGGCCTTACTTGTTTGACGACACCATCCTTGGTCAAAATCTGAGAATCTCCATTCTCGCTGTGAAAACTGGTCCTTGGAGGACTTTCCTGTGTATATTGTAAAATAAATCCGCTTCAAGATTTTCTATTTACCGTGACTTGTAACTGCACTTCTATCGGACACCCCCGATGAAGAACCGATCATTTTAATAAGGGGATAGTTTTTTCCTATCCCAAAATAACAAGCTACTGTTCCATCTGCCTTGACCACTTCTGTCCCGTGACTGCTTTGTGTAATTGCCCTTATCCAGTCATACTGCTGTAACATAGCCGTGCATTTATTGGTCATATTCGATCCGTGGCAGGTATGTTCAGAACAGCAAAAGAGGCCATGGAAGGGTAGACTTTATTACAAAAAACTTTTATTCCAATTTTAAGGTCATTGGTTACACAATCTTCTCAGTATAATGATTGTAACAAGCCATAAAAAGCTCAAAACATAATAAGAGTTCTCCATCCAAAGAAATCGTTTTTTTGGAGAGGTAGCTTTGCTTTGATGGAAAAGTGAAACCCAGCAAAGGTGAAAAGAATAAAAACTTCTCACACTTTCTGTCCCTCTAAAAGAAAATATATACAAACCCCCTTTTATTAAAATAATTTAAAATCCTTAATTATTTTGGTCCAATAATATTTTTCCCCTTTTGGTCTTGCTTCTTTTTTTGTTCGCTTTCTTTATCTGCTTTGTTAAAAAAAATGAAGCTAAATAACTCAGGATAAAATTGTATGTGCTTTCCTTCCTCTTGTCTTAGTGATACCTTGGTGGGGTGCCTGTTGTTGCTTCCCTATGCTTTATCCAGAAATGGTGAAAAGAAAGAAAGTATAGAAATGAGTTGACTTTAATTTTGCTTTGAGAACCTTGCTGCCTTATAAGTGGCCAAGATGACCTATAGAGTTCAGGTGTTTTGCTATTCATCTGTGATATTAGGAACACACCCTCCATGTGCCTTGGCATCTGTTCTGAATGCTGGTCTGTTGTTGGTGTTTATTCATATCTGCTACAGACAATATTTAGTCTTTGTGGTCTACAGGATCTTGAAGGAGGGCAAGGCCACTGATCATAAGGCTGCAGGGGTCCTGCCCACCAGTATGAATGCAACAGAACACATTATCAATTCACAAAGCAACCCCACACTTTACCCTTCTAATTATGTATAGACATCACTTATTATTAAACTGTATGTAGCGCCAACATATTATGCAGCTCTGTACATTAAATAGGGGTAGCAAATGACAGATGGAGGAGAGGGCCCTGTCCTCATGTATTCAAAATGCCATGGCAATGTTAGATTAGTATTATTTGTACCTTTTTTCTCACCTTAATGTTTTATTATCTGAAAAAAAAAAGAGGATCGTTGGATCAAACGAATAAAAAAAATGTTTCACATTGCACAGGGTGAAACAATAGTAAAAGAACTTTCAGGGGCCATCCATGGACCATAAATGACTTCCGTAGCATAGGTTGATGGTCCTGACAATTTTGCTTGCCAAAGCAGTCGTTTTTTCTAACTATCCCTCAGCTCAAGCCTTACAATTGGCCAAAAATTTCCAATTCATCAAAATACTCAATCAAAACCCCAGTTGCCCCCTGACTATCATTTATTGGCCGTGTGCACTTAAACTTTCTAATGTTCCCTTTATACCAGTAGATGTATTATGAAACCCAATAGAGATATCTGAGTAAGTTAAGTACCCTTCCCAACCTTGCTATGAAATGATTTCAATAAGCAAAGTAGATTAAAATCACAGATGAGTGGGCAGCATGTTAAATTGAGATTAACAGTGTGGATTATTATGAATTTCTTTCTTTGCATGAAGACCTACACCTCATATCACTGAGTTTTTCTTAAAGCACAGCGCTCTATTTATAAATTATTCCCACAGTCAATTCTTCTGACATTCATTGGTGGTGAATTCATTGATTGTATTTTATTACAGGTCTATTAAAACAATGGCTCGTTCTGCCACCTAGTGGCCAATCGTCAAAAGTGCACAGCTGTCACAATAGGAAAGAAACAAGTTTTATGAGCAAATTGAAAATGGTTTAATTTTATAAATAGAGCCCAAAAACTTTTTGTTCTTTATTACCATCCATTTATATTTTGTATTGGGACAATAATTGGCCACACTTCTACTTTGAGGCTTTTGTCAGCACATTAATTAACTTCATCTGCCTGTGCTTGTACCAAAAAAATTAGATTCTGTATTTTTTTTTCACATGTATGTAAATCCTAACTCTATTTTTCATCATGTCTCGCTGTATCATTTTCTAAAAGCAGGAGTACAGTCTGGCAAAAAACAAAAAAAACCTGTGTCCCATCTCCTTTATTGACCATATATGTTTTCTACATACCAAAAAAAAAAAAAAAACTTTAGCACAGTGTTTCTTAGCCAGGGTTCCTCTTTGGTTTGCTTGAGCAATTTGTGCCTCTCAGGTCAGCTTAAGTGACACCAATGATCTTTATGGCTATCTGTAAGAGTGACATTCTTCCTACTGACTGATACTGATATACTGACTGACTAACACTAATATACCGTGAGCTGTGGATATGGGAATTATAGAAGGGGTTCCCCTGGGACCTGAAAGTTATTTCAAAGGATACAACAGGTTCAAAAATAAACTTAGTCTAGCCCTGTGTAATATGTTGGTGCTATAAAGATCCTGTATAATAATAGTAAAACCTGCTCGGGAGTGAACAAGTAGTGGAAGCAGCCATATTTCATGCTTCAGCTGTAGCAGGTTCTACTATATAGCGTGTTGTGTTTTTGCTATCATTTAGAAGCATATATCCTAGTTTCATAGATCAAAGAAAGACTGGCCTCACATCAGGATCTCAGTTCTTTACAGAAAAGGAAAAAAAATTAACCCTTTCAAAAAAGAGATTTGGCTATATATATATATATATATATATATATATATAATTTCCAGTTATTGAGTGCTGTGGGATTTGTTTTTCATAGAAACTGCTAATAATGAACAATCATTTCTTCAGTTATGTTCCAAATACCATTCACTGATTCACTCATTTAACATTCATGTTACTGAAAACGGACATCCTAATGTTTAGGCTTTTCAGGTACAGCAGCTCTGACCTGTTGTCTTTGCTATATTGTTCTAGGAAACAAAAGCTTTCCATACAATGATTAACCATCTGCCTAATAATGTGATTAAAGTATTAGCCACTGATCATCACATCACACGTGCAAATATTAGTGTTAGTCATGGAATAAAGAAAGCTGCAGATTTCATATAATTTATTAGCCAATTAAACATGTAAGATTTTTGGATGAGCTGGAGCCCTTGTGCCAAGCAAAGAGTGTGGTGAATATTGCTCAGGGACTTAGGCGGCATTGTGTTTATTAGCAGGAGCACCCACTGCTCTCATCTGAGAATAGTGCAAGATACAGACTTGTCCCAGTCCCCTCATTAGCAGTTTCTGTTGTTCCACTGATGCTTTGTCTGATCTGTCTAGTAAGTGGGCAACACAGTGTAGAGCAGCAAAATACCCCACCAAACCCTGGGTTTTATCCAAGGTACTATTTTGGTGCATTCTCAGGCCTTTTACATGTTTCATCTAATCCTTCATAAAGAATGATCACTGCTCAAGATACATACCATACATACATACTCAAAATGTTTCCAGAGAAAAGAAGCCAAGAGTAGAGATTCCTTTTACAGGAACAGATATTAGTAGTATGAGAGAAAAGCAGCCACCTTCTACCATTGGTGTAATTACCA
>NC_092869.1:37628041-37633147 GCF_032062135.1 Pyxicephalus adspersus
GGGGGGGGGGGTCACACAGGGGATCCAGCTGGAATGCCTCTCCTGTAGCTAGGCTCTATGGCACAGCTATACAGGTAAAATTGCTGTGGGAATATTAGGGGTTAGTTTAGTTATAAAGAGGGACACCATTGATAGGAAAGCAGACAGAAGGATCGGGCCTGACCGAACATTCTCCTCTCTTACAAGATCATTGTTAGCATGTGATCACACAGCCCAACCGACTGACTCTTTTTGCAGTTTTTTTATATATATATATATATATTTTTTTTTTTATAAAAAAAAAAAAAAAAAAACACAACACACACTATAAATAACTTTATTATCTACCAACCAAACACCATACCTGAAGCTCTGCATTTGCTTTTTTAGCCACTAAAAATTAATTTTTTACATTTGTTTGATGCCCATTTAAAAATGCCTTCAGTAAAGATTTCTTCTACAGACAGCATAAGTAAAGATTCTCAAATCACAGGGACCCATAGGAACCGGATTTCATTGGGTTGAAGGGATCACCGTTATATACACCCAATAGCAAGAAGAATTGGAAGAAGCAGTTTATAAATCAGCTAGAGAGCTCTATGGGGGCAGAGAGACTAAATTATGTGATAAAATTTTCAGCATCCACCCTGCAAGCCAGAAAATAAAAACCAAATCCAAAACAACCCAACGTCAAGCATCCATGGGCACCAAACACTTGCCAATAAATGTGCATGGCATGTACCAAGATGTGTTTGTCAGTGATAGCTTCCACCTCAATTTTTAGGAGTGCTACGTTTGACTTGGCTGCTGGTATTCATGCACCAAAATTGCTCCTTCGGAGTGTTACCTGCATGGTCACCCAGACAGGATGTAAGCACAAGTTCCCCAATAGGAACAATGCCAATGAGCAAATAAAGATTGGGGCTGGGGCTTCACTTTAAGTGCATGCAGTCTCTGCTCATTTCATAAATCAATGGTAGTAATCTGGTATCAGGGATGACCTCAAATGTTGGTGCCGATCTGGGCACTGTATCAGAGCCACATAAGGAGAAGCATGGAGGGGATACAGATAGGACACCATTTAATGCCAGGCATTTATATTATATTCCTACATTCAAGTGTCAACATAGGGGTACATTATTCTTCTTCCTGGGTTGGACAAAGTGGCTTGAAACTGCTATGTGGTGAATAAGTTGTACCACACTTCTTCCAGTGCTAGCTACATATCATTCAGTTAAAGGCCAGGATTGGATCACAGTATTTATTCCTAGGCAGCGCAGACCTTACGCAACCCCAGCTGTGCAAAATCATCAATCCACATCATTTTCTAGATGCAAAGAATTTAACTTTCCTGGAGGACCTCCAATGAGCACATAAGCCCCCAATAAAGAGGAATGTTGATTACAAGTTGGGCAGCTACTTAGGATCTGGACTACTATTCCCCAGGAACTGGTCACATGTATAAATGTGTACAGCAATTCTTCCTACTTGTAGCAACCAGTTTCACTTGTTATATTATTCACAGTAGTACGCAAGAAAAGGAGAATTTTGGTGTCACCAACAGCAAGATCTTCTCTTAACATTTTGTCATTCTGAGCGACTTCAGCCACAATTATTTTGAGAACGGTTTACAATTGGTGATCATCTGGCAACTGCTTTTCATGCTTGTACAGAAATACATTATGACCGAAAATGTTTTAACACCAGACCATACCAGGCATGTTATTGGGCCACTCCAGTATGCTGGCACCTCTATATTTCAAAGACAGTTTAGACAATTTTGCATTTCCAGCCTTGTGGTAACCAAATGGTGAAAGCCTTATTACATAATGACTGTGCCCTTGTGTGCAATGCCAGCTCCATAAAAAAAACAAGTTTGGTGTGGAGGAACTCCCCAGGCCTAACCCTAAAGAAATAACAGACACTCAGAACTAGTGGTGATACAAGGTCTGTTCATACCCAAAAAAAAAAAAAAAAAAGTCAACATGGACAGCAAAGTAATTCAGAAGAATTGATTTCAGCTCCAGCCATTTTGCACCCCTCCTTTCACTAAAGCACTTTATGCAGACGTTTACTTCTACATTCCCCTTCACTCAGCCCTGGTCAGAACTCTAAACATGTACCAGAGTTCAACCCAGATTTTGTTTTTAAGCTGGGTGAAATGAAATTGTAGGCAGATGGTAGCTTCTGTACTGTGACCTAACTCCTCAGTAACCACCGGAAAACAGCCGATTGGTTACTGAAAAGTGCTACTAAATAGTCAGGCACTTCTGCAGCTTAAGCGCCTTTTAAGGAGGTGTTCCAACAGATTGTAATTTTGTTCCAGACCTCCAGATCCCCTGCATACTCTTCTTTAGCGCATACCCAGAAAATTAGCAGTGTCCTATATGGACAAATAACACCTCTCATTGCCGTGTCCACTTTGCTCATCTTCCTACAGGCTGCTTTGAATTCTTTGCAGCCAAGAGAGAAAGAAAATTGTGGATCACAGAATAATACCCATGTGGTTTGTATTTAAGAGCTCATTCATACTAGTGTGTTCATGTGCTGCCCAACACACCAAAATCATACCTGCTGCATTTTCAGTTGGGCAGAATACATGACAGTGCATTAGTGTGTGCTGAAGGGCTTTGCAATTGTAAAAGTGCTATTCAAAACGAATGGTACCATTGTGCACCATTGTGTGAATGGCCCTGATTTTATTTCCATACCGGCCTAAGCAGATTATACCTTATTGTGTAACAAAAGCCCTCAAATATTAAGCCCATCAGCACAAGAGACAGCAAGGTGTCAAACATAGCCAGGTCATGCATCACCATGGTCCGGAATACTACAGGGGGTACAAATCCATCAGACCTCATAAAATGAATGTACGCTGTGCAGAGATCTGCCCACACACAGTCTTGGCCTATACAGCAAACTTCCACAGGCCTGCAGTCATGGGTCAGAGAAAAAGGAGCCTATATGCATCAGACAGTTAAATAGGGAAAAAGACCTTTATTGGTTTTAGGTAACAGGATACGGCCCAAGGGTTAGTGCAGGACATCCGCTGAACTTTAGTGAAACTTTGTATTAAGAAACAAACAAAAAAATAAAAAACACACAAAGAAAATAATAATGTAAACTTTCAAAGCACAAATTTCACAACAGCCTCCTGTATATTGTCTAGCAAGCTTACCATCCTACTTTGCATTAGTTTTGGCCACTTACAAGCACAAATAAAGCAGGCCATTGTGCGGTTAGGGTCAGCGCCATGATAGACACTAGTACATCAAAGTTACACCTTCAAGGGTGCTTTAATGCAACCCCATCTTTAAGATTCAGAATTTGATAGAAATTAGTCTTTGTTACATGAAACACATTATGTGCAAAAAAAATGCACCAATACATAAATTCTTTAAGCAAGGTTTGCCAGTTGTCACTCCTGAAATCTCTTTAGTACCTCGGCAAGTCTTTAAAGGACGTTGGCATCCAAGCTTAAATCTCCGCAGTCTCCAGGAAACCAAAAAAAATTAAACAAAAAACGGAATGTGTATGCAAATGCAGCGTTACCTTAAAGTAAACAAAAGCTATTGGACACGACTTGATGTGTCACATCAAGGAACGGCTGCAAAGGTGCAGGTGCAATGTCCGGTCAGTAGAGTCACGCTAGTGTGTTCCCTCCACATGTGAAGAGAATCGGAGTCCCTGAGGAAGGATCACTCAGAGGTGGGGCCAGGGCACAGCCGCTGGTTGGACATATGGTACCATACCATCCGGAAGTTTTAGGGGTGGACGACAAGCTGGAAATAAAAAACAGGAAATATATAATTTGATCCATCGCCTTATTTACATACATGCAACATTGGATTACCTTAGTCCTGCTTAAGCTATGAACATTAACGTGTGCATGCAGCCAAGCTATCCAGTCAGATAAGCCCTTTGTAACTACAGCCAGTGTGCACCAATTCATCTTTAAAGTACAGAACGTATTGAGTTCAGTGTTCAACCCAAATTTTTTTTTTTTTTGAAGCCGAATGGGAAGAAAATGTAGGTGGGTGGGAGCCCCTGTATTGTGACCCAACTTTTCAGTAACCACTCAAAAAACAGCGGGGTGGTTACTGAAAAGTGCCAGGTGGTGGGTAGAACACTGAAGTTCTTCTCATCTGCTGAGCTCTTATTGCTTACCCTTCTAGAAGCAACTCAGACATTCTGCTCCCTCTTTCAGCAGAGATCTCAGCACTGAGGAAAGGCTTAAGGAAGAAGGGCAAGCTGCTAAGGGGGGTCTTTTGCTATGCTTCTGCTGCTATCTTTAGGACAAAAGGTTTCAGTGTCAAATATATTGGAAGCCACTACAATTTTCATTTATGAGTGCAATTGGCATTTCTGATCCACCTTTATATTTATTCTGACAAAAACCTACACACCGGATCTTCTCATTCCTTAAGAAAATGTAAAGGTGGCAGGATTGCTCCACTCTTCCTTTATGACCCTGTTCTAATCACCCTGCAAGTTGGGTGTGCTGCAAAAAAGAAGACGTGAGCACCTCGGATAGCCGTGGAATGAGCATAGAATTATCCAGCCCTACCAGATTATCTGTGTAAGTCTAGCATTCAGGTCTGTCTTGCCTGAAAATGCACTGTGACCATAAAGACCAAATATTACCAAATATTGGTACATTGACCAGAACTTCCAGTTACCTTCCTCGCTCTCCTCTGGAACCTGCCAGCCTGGGCAAGTCGTCATCACTGTCATATCTTCTGGGATTGTCAAAAAAGTATGCTCTAGATCCAAAGCTGTGACTGTTGACCATACCCGCCGCTTCCTGCGGAGAAGGAGTAAAGAATAGATGTCAAAGAAATGTTATAAAAGTGGAAAAGTTCATAAAAAAGGTCATTCATATCCCTGTCCCACCACCCATTCCTTAGATCTTCACCATTTAATGAGCTACAACCACCATAAAAATTTGCAAACCTGACACTTCTGTTGGCACATAAACGACACTGTTGATGGTGCAGGAAAGCAGGAACAGACACTTAGTACTCTAATGATCTCATAATATCGGTGGTCATAGACCTCAGTCTAAGCTGCAATAGAAATCTGAATGCTTTTAACATACCAAGATGGCTGTCCATGATAATGACCGAG
>NC_092869.1:37634343-37647961 GCF_032062135.1 Pyxicephalus adspersus
CAAACAAACAAACAAACTTTACCACCACCTAGCAGACAGGAACAGGCCAAGCATGAAACTATTTTTACTCTTACAAGTAGACCTTGTAAAAAGAAAAACATGAATTTAGATAATGGAGGACCCATTTACACCCCCCATACCCAAAGAGTCAGCCCAAAGACAGTGTGCAGCTCTTCACATATTGTGCATGCTATGGTTACAAAACTTGCTCCTCCTTGGTAGGGGAAGGGGGTATTTTCTTGCCAGTAATACTCCATCACACACTATTCACTTCCTGGGTGGGAAAAAAAGCTGCAGACGTATGTTGGCCCCTGTATTGTGACCCAATTAATCAGCCCAGGTGGTTACTGAAAAGTGCAGGGTGGTGCACCCAGCTAGAACGGGCTGGGGAGAATACCTCTCACACAGCATATTGCAGTTACTGTGACCAAGGACTAGCTAGGTTAAAAGATTTTTATTTTTGGGTTTAGATCTGCTACAAAACCTTGTGGACATGAGCATTATTGATGTTGGTACTCACATGATCAAATTCTCCGTTCCAGCTATAGCTGAAAGGGGTCGGCTTGTTGTCAGCCTGCATGGAAATCATCACCAGGTTGTACGAGGCCCTTAATATATACAGAATACTGATCAATATGCCAGTCACAACTGCTTGGTTTCCTGAGGTTCCCTAAACCAGAAACAAGAATAGGATTGGGTGAAACAAATTTCAGAATACACACACACACGGGGGAGGGGGGGGGGGGGGGGGGGGGGTGCGCAAGTGCTTGCAAAGTTAAGGGGACAGCACAGCTTCACATGAACTGAGCAATGAAGAGGTGCCAATGTTCACCTTTTTATATCACATTGAAAACATTTCACCTCTAACCCTTTGAGGTCATTATAAGAAAAGGTGGCAGGGGGGGTGTTGTGATTTTCATCAGGACAGAAAGATATAGACAACACCACTCACAAAAACCCTAAGTAGACGTGTTGTGCTGGATTCACAGTTTAGGATATGCATTGGACAGGGAGCTGGCAGCTGTTGCACACTCACGGGGCTCCATTACTGGAAAGACTATGACTTCCAGAAGAAATATTTTGCTCCTCTGTAAACTCATGTAACTCTTAATGAACAAGACAAACTCTGCAGTTGTTTCTTTTTGCATATCAAAGCACAGCTTGCTCCAGAAGTTAATGAATGCCTAGGCTCCATAAAGTTTCTTTTTTTGCTGTGTGTGTGATTAACTCACAGTGAGGATATTATACAGTAAATGACACCACGCTGCCTAATATATTGAGACAAATATCTATCCTAATTGCAATAAAATAATGTACCTGTTCTGACTTGCACACAAATTCAACTTAAGAACAAACTTACAGTCCGTCTCAAATGTAACCCAGGGACTACCTGTACATGAGTGTCCTGCATATCATACAGATCAGTGGCATACCTTTGATTCCAGGTAAACATATGCAGGGGACATGTTGGCTATCCTGCAGGTGTTGTTGATCAGAAAGATGGAACAAACTGCAAAAAGACATTCGCTGAATATGACCCGAATCATGGTGGTCCGTTGGTCATCTCCGTTATTGCCGATCATGATGCAGGACAAGTTTACTATCAAGAAGGCGAGGCCAATGATAAAAAAGCCAAAATGCAGGGAGATCCTGAAAGGAGAGAGAGACGTACTGAAGATCAGACAGCAGTTTTATAAAGGATTTGGGGGTGAGGTGTTTTTTACATTTCTATTCTTCTAGTCCCGAAATTTATACAGCTCTATATCATAGGGTAGGAAATCCAATTCTGCATTAAAGTGCCACTTACAGGTCTAATTTCTGCCCCCACTGGACCTTGGGAGGAGAAGCAGAAGACTGAAGAGTACCACTAACTTACTCCATGCAAATCAATAGCTAATTAGTTATTGTGCTGCTTCTGCCTTCCACTTTCATAGCTGCAAAATTAAACCCTCTTTATATTGAACAGTACAGTAGGGTTGGCAACAGCCATATTGCATCCCTGCCCTCCAGGCAAGAAGAAGCCCATACTTCTAGGCATGAAAACACCTTCCAGGCATGGAGGCTCTCTTCCAAGTAAAACCGCTGGGGGAAGAAAATATTCAGCTCCGACTAAGCTGCAAATCTCCTGACCTTTGGAAAGAAAGGCCAAGTATATACTCTGGATTCTGCTTGATGCAACTCCTTTCCAGTAAGAAAAGTTACATTTTCTGTTAGAGCAGAAAAATATTTCTAGCTCAAGCGAACTTTCAGTTTAAATCAGCTGAATATGTTCCAGATGCATCAAAAATATGGCATGTTAAGTTTTTTTTTTCTCTTTAGAGAACTAGGAGTATAAATGTCTGAGCCCAGGCAGCAAGCAACAGAGGAACCCTTGTTCTGCATGCAAAAAGGTCTCTCTGCAGAGGTCAGAAACCCACAGCATTGAGTGCTCTCCAATCAGTATGAGTTATATGTAAGACTGGTGGTGCGTTTTTTAAAAAAAAAAAGGTTAAAAAAAATAAAAATAAATAAATAATAATAAAAAAAAAAACTCACTCGCATCTGTTGAACTCCGGCGAACATCGAGCTTTAAAAATTACCTACAAAAAACGAAATAAAAAAAGTTAGCACATCACTAATAGCAGGTTTTGTTCTGACTTTATTTAAAAAAAAAATAATCACTATAGCACCCAGACATTTGTATTTTAGTAATAGATGTTAATAGGAGCCCAAGAAGCTTCCTAAATATCATGGATACACCAGCAGAGATCTAATATTTGCAGGCCATTTGCCTGTCCTCTTGGGGGTCCCCACCAACCTTAGCATGAGCCCTAATTTCCTTTTATTATGGAACTATTCAGAAAGGATGGAGAGAGGCTCTCATAACTTGTAATACAACATACAGACACCTCCTGGAGCCTCCAAGAAATAGACGACTGTCTGATGGGTAAACCATGCTGCAACTAATAAATTCCCAAGCATCCCATTTGGTTGATCAGACCCCTTAATAGCAAAGCATTACGTGCCAAACATGTTCAGTGTTCTCCCAGGCCTCTTTTAGCTGGGTGCACCACCCAGCTCAAAACACCGGTGCTGCCACCCGCCTACAGCTTCTTCCCACCAAGCCTAAAATTCTGGAGAGAAAAGCTTACCCAGGGTGCACTCCTGCAGGGGGAAGATGGCAAGGGAGTAAGGGTGCATACACATGTCCAATGGTTCTCGTCCGATAATTGGCTCAGGGTGCCGCTCCCTCGTTCTCCCCCTCCCCTCTCCATTGAGCTGTATGTACAGAACTCGTTCATGCATCGTGCAGTCCTTAGTTGTTGGAAAGGATCTTTAAAAAGCCTTTCCAATGACAATGATTGCACGTGTGTATGTAGCTTAAGGTAGGCGATGTACAGGAGGAGGGAGGCTATGAGCAAATGACAGGGTTTCCTAAAAGTGATCGTAGTTCCCCAACATTTAGGGGCATTAAAAGGGACTCATGGAAAAGGGCATAGGGGAGCAGAGAATGGATAGCGTTCCTTTTTCCATGGTATTATAGATAATCCTGAGATTCACCCAACCTTGCGGTGCAATATGTTCGGGTCTGCACTCCCATCACCCTGCTCAGTCTGAAAATGTGGAATCTAAAGTTCTATAGATTGCTTTAAGAAAAAGCCGTACGATTTCTAGAAGCACAGAATACAACTGGGTACTAAAGCTTTAAAGTAAAGAAAACAGACTGTTGACTAGGGAACATCCTATTGCCTCATAGAATCAGGAAGGAATTTTTCCCCTGTTGGAGCAAAATGAACCCGGGTTTTTTTGCCTTCCTCTGGATCAACTATTTCCATAAGGTTTTATATCTGGGATATGTTTATTTCTGTGGTGGGTGAACTTGATGGATATTATCATACTCTGGTCACCATTTCCTATTAGAGGGACGGCAGTGAAATCCATTCAACAAGGGAAATGGTTACTGAAAGCAGGAAGTTACAGATATAAATATATAACCCCCCCCGCCCCCATTTGTACTTAAATGCAATTACCTATCCCTCTGGGGTGTGCAATTAGGTTGTGCACACTTCCTGTCTTATGTAACACCAAAGCAGTTTACTATTGTGCATGCATCAGCTCAAAAAGTAGACATGGCTCCCATTGTCCTATGAAAGTTGGGTCTCTTGTCGCAATAAGAGGGCAGCAATAATTAAATTGATGAGAGTTCTGGCCAGTGATAATCTATCTAATGGTAAACCCCAGAGTGACAATTACGTTTTCCAAATACAAATGGGGGAAAAGAATAAGTATACAAGTACAGTTAAGGAGTTTCAGATTTGTGGTCAACCTTAACCTTCTACTACCAGACTTGACTGCACTCCCATTCGGCCGAATAGGAGCCGTTGTGTGCAAAGGTGTGCAGGAAATGGATTATTGGTTGTGTCATTCCTATGGCCATACAACAAAACAGTTTTCAAACTCTGCAACAAACAGCGGAATAGTTGGGGGGGGCGAATTGGAGCGGCCTATAGTTTTCAACCAAAAATTTGAAAGGGGTCTTAAGCTTTCAAAAGCTATTTCTATGTTAAAATAAAATAGGATCAAAAGTGCACACACACATATGTCGTCCCATGGTTTACCAATGAAGAATATTATTGGGAAGAATATTACAAATGTTTAACCAATCGATCAGGGTATCTGCCGATTAGGTGCAAGAAAAACAAAATGTGACAAACTAAGGACCACCATAAACTGAGCTGACATTCTAAAACTAAAAAACATCATCAGCTCAGTCACCCGACAGCTTTACAGAAAAACAAAGATCATATGACCGGCGCTGCTAGAGCAGACCGCATTTAAATAACAAAGAAGGGTCAGACGGTCGCTGCAGTCTTCAAGCTTTTTCTTTGGCACAGTTCATTATCCAAACAATCACTGAGAGTCACACGCCGGTCCCAAAAAATCTGAGATAACTGACATGTATCACGTCTGCTAAACTGCAGACGGCACCCAATCAAAATAAATTTCCATGAAGTTAGCAATAATTTAATTGGTTTATTGTTGCTTTGGTATAATGCAAAAGATGCATTAATAAAACATAGGAAGTTGTTATGCATTAGGAGTGTAGAGCTAGGAGTCTGATTACCCCAAATAGAAAACAATTCAGCCCCTTTAAAAGGAACAGAAAAGCACGACAGACAAAAGCCAGGACCAATGCATAAAAAACAATATGGATCAAAGAGGCGATGCAGCAGCTACCATCGCAGGCTTCAGCTTTTGCAAATATCAAAGCTCCCCAATGCAGAGTGAGGATCATGGAGCACCCACAAGAGTTAACCAGCAATGTCATTAATGCTACACAATGACATGGCTTTCAAGAACAGATCAATGAGCTGATCTCATCCTTCTTACTCAGCAGGGAGCCAGTGCGCCCCCTTCAGGTCAAACAATGAATCAGCAGAGTGATGTCACCTCTTCGCTGCACAAACAAAAACTTGCTGGGAGAGAAAGAATAAAGAGATCAATAAATCCATATCTGTCTTTACTCAGCGGGGAGCCTCGGATCCCTACACCGGTCATAAGGAGAGGAATAATAATTATAATAGTCATGGAGGCCATTGTTTCACAAAGGATAAAAAAGCCTCTGCCTAGAAATACAAATATTGATTTTGCAGCAAGAAAAAAATATTGCTGCAAATACAGAAAAAAGAAAAATTCCCAGTGCCAACCATTGGTAATGATGAAAGAAGCTGTATCAGGTACAATGTTTACAAATGTTCAGGACTGGCACATGACTTGATGCACATGAAAGGAACATTCACCAAGACAAGAGATTTGCCTTCACTTCCTGTTTTATTGACAACAGGAAATTATATATCGAAGGGAAATCCCCTTTCACAAGTAGTCACTTGTTTTTTAGATTTGCCCTCACTTTCATTAGGACAATTTATGAGTGAATCTCTCCAATAAGACAGCTAGAAAAGCACGCCAGAGGTTCTGTTCTCTCACCACCCGATTAGAAAAAAAAACGATTTAGGTTATAGAAGTGATACCGCTAAGAACTAATCTGCCATACAGGTTTATATCATGGTAATGGGAGCCATGGTACCCTACTTGATGACAAAGTGTGCCCCCTATGGATAAGGAGAGGAACAACAAACCCAGCAGGTCATAGAAGACCATTGCCCCAATCTGAAGGCAAGCAAGTGCCCTGCCTGTGGGTAAATAAGAGCAAGACCCCTAAGCAAGGTTATAGGTGGTAATCTTTGTGCCATGTTGACTTTGCCAACATAGCTTCATGCACTGGCACACTTTGCACCTGCCCCTGCGTCATTTTAGATCCACAAGTGTGGCAACTCTGGATATGGAGAAGAATGACACCCATGCCTGGTTATAGAAGCCCCTGGTATAGCCAAACAAGTACACCCCCTGTACAGTGGTGGACATAGCCAACAGTGGGCACCTGGGCAGAACCAACTTGTGGTTCCCTGTTACCCGACAGTCTGGGGTCTTTGCACACCTCAATGCCTATCCCTGCCCTGGTAGATAAAATCCACACCCTTGGCAGGTCATGCTACCCCTGGCACCAAACTTTATGGCAAGTAAGTCTGCCCCCTGTGGCTAGAGAGAAAATGACACCCATGGCAGGTTATAGGAGCCCCTGGTAGCCAACATGATGCCATTCAATCACACCCTTGCCATACCAGGACATAGGAGCCCTCAATGCCAAGCAAGAGCATTCCCCACAGACGGAAAGGATCAAACAACTGGCAGTTCAAAGAAACCCCTGTTGCCTAATTTAGTAACACGTTAACCCCATTCCCCTGCAAAAAGAAGACCCACATCAGTTTATGGGCAAGGACAGCAGACGCACATTGCCCGCCATTGGCTCACCACCACCAAAAAAAAAAACAAAAAAACACAATGGGGTCCCAAGCCTGGAACCCACCGGCTGCAGAAAAAGACACTCCTGGGTGTGCAAAGGGTTAACTGGCCTACATGGATGGTACAGGACAACCTTTAAATTTGCCATTTCTAAACCCTCTTGGAACAAAATAAAGGACTTTGGCACCCAGACCGTTGCAGGGTGGCATCACCCCACGGCACAGACCCTGGTACGGCGACATTGCGGCACAAAGGGAAACCGAGGACAATAGCGGCCCTTTTATTTCCATGGAGGGAGTGCAAAAGTCTCCTACAGAGCTCCGTGTTTAACCAACAATCTGCCCTATCCATTAAAACAATAATGAGTTCTTTACCCGTGCAGGGCCGACCATTTGTTGAGTGGTGCCCAATGGAGATGAGGGTGCTGCAGATAGCATGTAATATCATGTTTACCAGCCTAGACGGATATAGGTGTAGCTGTAAGGGAATCAGGACAAGACTAAAGAAGCCCATTCATTATGATTGCAAACCAGTATGCCCCCTTTAGGTAACTGGAGGAATTACATCCCCCAGGAGGTCAGCATGAGCAAGCACATTAAGCTCCATGGTGTGCAAAGCAAATGATGTCACCTATTTCCGCACAGAGAGAGAAATCATACAACTTACCTGCATGACACAACAACAGCATGTTTTTATTGTGAAAGAGTGTTAGTGTGCCTCCTGCAGGCCAAAGGGTGGAATAACACCCTAGACACAAAGCAATGTGATGTTTATCTATTGACAAAAGCAGGGAAAAAAAAAAAAAAGTATACAAAGCAACCATTTATAAAATGCAATGTACACAGCTATGCAAAAAACTAGCAGCTGCAGAAAAGGAAACTGTTTGGGAAGGGAGAGGGGGGGGTTGATAAAAGATGACATTAATGATAGCACCCATTGATGATACAACAACTTGGATAATATAAATAGGAAATATGCCCCTTGCAGGTAAGAGAAACTACATGCAACCTGAAGGAGAAAAGAGAACTACCCCCTCCTTCCCGGCATAGTAAGGAACTGCAGGAAGCAGGTGAAAGCACACCCCCTGCAGGTCAGAAGGTGAACTACCACCAATAACCTCAATGGGGTGATGGTATCCATTACACAAAGTACAACTAAGGGCAAATTCAGACTTCATAGGACAAGCATTAGCCTCCAGGTGGAATAAGGAACTGCAGCATAATTGAAGTCAACAACAATTCAAGCAAAAAGTAAAGCAACAGCAGATTTATATTACATCTAAGACGCCCCCTGCAGAAATGGCAACTTTTAGTATGAATGCGATTAGAACGCCCCCTGCTGGTAAGAAGTGGAACAGCACACTTTTTTTACATTAAGATGGTTAGCAAGACCCCTAGTGGTAGTGGGATGAATTGGACTTTCTTTCTTTACTATGAAGGGGATCGATGCGGAATCTCCCCTAGGGGTGAGAAAGTAAACTGCACCTTTATCCTTTTCTCAATTCGATGGAGATGCACCACGCCCCCTACAGGCAAAAAGTGGAAGTACAGCAGAACTCACCTGGGAGTAGTAGAGGTTGAGCAGACACAGGGTGAAGAACTGCAGACAGATGGGGGCGCAGTAGAGCAGCCAGTGTGGGAAAGGCTGCAGCTCATTGGCTTGGGCACAGTTGGTCAGGTAGAAGGAGAACAGGACGGTCCTGCAGGCAGACCAGAGCAGACACAGGAAGAGCAGCAAGCTCTGGTAGCTGAGCCTCTTCTGCCTGTAGTGCAGCAGCAGCCAGAGCTGCACATAGGCGACCACGAAAAACAGCGAGCAAAAGCCCGTGGTGAACACGGTCAGCCCCAGCTCCACCGGCCAGGAGATGGTAGTAGCTGTCATTGTGTCATGTCCCCCTGTGCCCCCCGCGCTCGCCTCCTCTGCAGTTCAAAACAACTCCACTGGAAGACATCAGCTGAGCCCCCGACCATTTGAGGCACTCCGCAAGCCAAGCTATTGGCCGCCTGTAGTCCAGCCCAACTGCCTCATTGGGCACTCCTCCCGTCACTTTCCCCAGCAAGGCCCGGCCCTCTCAGCGCGTGGAAAATACCGTAACCCGATTGGACGGGCATGTCCCCGCCCCGTGGCAGGGTTTAATGTGGATGGTTCTCTCAAATGCCCGTCACTTCTTTGTCTCTGCTCGTTCGCCGCCCCCCTTCTAAGCGCTTATTGGACAGCTACGGTGGTGGAGGGGAGGAGCTATGGCCGGTGCTGGGTGTCAATCAGCGATTAGGGAATCCGAGGCACCATTGGCTAAAATCTGTTCCGCCCAAATAAAAGTAGATTTGTGATTGGATATGCTAGACGCCTGTCACTTCTTTGTCTGGCTCGGATACCGCCTTCTCATCAGAGCTGATTGGACAGCTGAGATACAGAGGGGCGGGGCTGTGACAGCTGTCAGCCTGGTAGTCAGTGGTAGTCAGTGGTACCCCAGCTGGAGGAGGATGAGGTATGATAAGTACACATGAGGTAGGTGCAGCATTATATCTCTCCATGGTGTCACTAAGAGGCCCTATGGCTAATGCATTGCCTTTGTCTTCTATGGCTTTGGGCAGCTTGCTGGGGGTCCAGCATTTCCTTTCACTTCCTGTCCCATTTGCAGGTGTCACCAGAACAGGAAGTGAGGGGAAATCCCTTCATTAGGACCCAAGCAGCTGTAAAAACATCAGTAAAGTGGAGTGTATGGCTTAACCATTGAAAGCAAAAGAGCCGGGCTAAGCCGTAGGCACCAATGACGGCTGCCTTAGGTGCTTGGGCAAGTGGCGGGTGCAGGATGGCACAACGTAAACGATTTCCTGCTGCAAAGTAATCTACAGGCAGGGGCGGGCATAGGGATGCAAAGTGTGCCACTGCACAAGGGCCCTGGACCCCCTCAGCCAACAGAGGGCCATGGGCATTGGCGTATGCTTAATCTGTAGTCACAGCCAGAGAACTAAACACAAGGGTGGCTACAACTGGGCTCAATGCAACCCTACAAGGCATTGTAGCCACCCAAAAAAATGACAAGGTTTTCCATCCAGCCTCCTGTATTGGTCAGTGAGACTGACCATCACAATAAAGGGACCAATAGGGTAGCTTAGAAAGTGTGAGGGGCGGGCCAAGTTACAACTCAGATGCTTGTATCTACTTCCCTTCTACCAGTTGCTAAAGGTAATTTTTTATAATCTGTTATTATTGTTGGGTTGTATATGTGATCCCAGGGCCCGTCTTAAGGTAGGGAAAACGGGGCATTAGCCCTCCTTCTGCAGGGGTGCAGGGAGATGGAATGGGGGCCCTGCTTAATATTTGCCCAATTTTGTCTCAAACCCTTCCCTTGTTTATATGTAATAAATACCCCCCTTCCTCCACCAATCACATCTGTTTTACATTTTCTTTTCCTCTTTCTATTTCCAGGCATTTAAATGGAGTTACATGACGCAGCCATTCCGGGAAGTCACAGATCTCAGCCTAGCCCTCTGCGTGTTACAGGCATAGGTAAGGTTTGCCGAGGGTAAAGTACAGAGCCGAGTATAGGAAATGACAGCAGATAACAGAACCGAATACTCTGTCTGTGACCCTTGTCCGGCTGTTGTCTATTTCCTGTTATCCTTCACACTGTCTATTTATAAAGCAGTGAATCTGACATTCACCAAACATAGCACCAACATATTACGCAGCACTGTACAAAAAAATAGGGGTTGCAAATCACAGACAGTGACACAGGAGGAGCGGAGGACCCTGCCCCAAAGAGCTAACAATCTAAGAGGCTCCTTCACTCTCTTGTACTCCGGCACCTTTGGAGAATCAATTGCTGCCATTAAAAACAAATGGCCCTCGAAGATTCACTGCTTTATAAATAGACCTTAAGGTGAACTCTACTCATTTAATATATGTATTGTATAAGTGAATACACATGTATCCTGCCAGAAATGCAGCAAGCTTTTACGTTTCTGAGCTCTCCGCCGCATTACTTCAATCTGTGTTATCTTGTGGAGAGATTGGCACGAGGTAGCCGGCCTAGGGGAGGAAAAAAAGTACAAATCCGTCCCTATACAGGCAATGATGGGTACCTATAATAATCAATATATCTACATGTTCAGAGGAATGACGAGCGAGCAGCAACCTGCCTAAGGCTATGTCGGATAATCCTTGCCAGAGATGGACTGTCCTGCTTGTCTCGGGTAAGAATCTGACATGTGTTCAGTGGTTGTCCAACATTGTTCATCAATCCTCCACAGCAGATCCATGAATGATGATCGGGAATGATTGTTATGCAAGTTATTAGAGGAGAGCACAGCAGGGTGCTGCTTGCTTGTTTCACCCCCTTCCCCTCTGCGTGTAGATGTATTATACGTACCCATCATTGCTTGTACAGGGTAAAGCTACCTGGTACTGGTACTGTACTTACTGTAGTGTTCAGACAGGTGCCCCAGCAAATCAAGGGTGCAGAATGGCACGATATGAAACTTTTACTTCTGAAAAATAGTCACCAGCCAGGAATGGGACCTGGACTCCCTCAGCCAACAGGGGTCCCCATGGGGCAGAGGTGGCTGTTTTTTTTTTTTTTGGCCCCAAGTTAGGTTTTACTAATGTTGATAGAGTACAACATATATATCATAGCCTTTGTCCCCTAAACTGTTCAGGCTTCAGGGCTATCCATGGGGTTTGGCGTATGCTTCAACTGTAGTCCCAGCCAGAAAGGTGGGGACGGACCAGTGATCCTGGGAACCTACATGTAGCTTCTCCTGGTGCAGCTCCAGTATGAACTGGAGTGGCAGTGAGCAGTGCAGTACCGCAGACAGCTGTTCACTGTACCTGCCGAAACCGTGCAGTTGGAAGGTCTAAGTCTGCCCTCTAGTGGCCGTGTCACCCTAGGACACCATCTGGGTGGCCTCTTCAGAAATCCTGCCCTGTGCCTATAGCTGGCATAGCCATTGCTATACCAGGTCAGAAGGACGGCTCTTCCATGGACACGCAGCCCATCATTAAAATCACATTAGCAAGCATATATGGTAAAACAAAACTCTCACACACTGGACCTCCTTGTTTCACTCAAGGAGAAAAAAAAATTTGGAGCAGGACATTCCTTCAATATAAAGACGGCATAGAATTGGATGCCGTGCTGACATGGATTTGCTTAATGTATGCAATGCAATGTGAATTCCGATAATATTTCCAGTTACCCCATTGCGTTTTCTGGAATTATAAACAACAACGGTCATTAGTAGGCTGACGTTTAACCATCAGGCGGATCAGTCGATGATGTCATGAGATGCTCCTAGTAACGTTTGATTGGACTATTGTGAACAATGGTCCTGGACAACCACAATCTATTGTCTCTTCGGAGCTCTAAAGCAGCAGTAAAATGCATGGGGTGGGCTTTTTGCACATGGCACACACCTACCTCATTCTCTGCTATCATACAATGAGAACGCATGCAATATTTTGTCACTGCTGTGTCCCCTGCCATCAGCTTACCCACTGCACATTTTCCCAGAAAGGGGTAGCAAATGACAGACAGATACAGACAAGTGATACAGGAGGAGAGGACCCTGCCCAGAAGAGCTTACAATCTAGGAGGTGGGGGAAGCATCAGACAATAGGAGGGGGATATAGTCTTCCTCACCCACCATTCTATATCCCCCCTCTTGTTGACAGGTAGGCAAGTTTGAAAAGATGGCCTTCAAGTTCTCTTTTAAATGAGCAGAGCATAGGAGCAAGCCGAAAAGGACGAGGAAGACCATTCCAGAGAGTCGGGCAGCTCTAGAAAAGTTTTGGAGCCATACGTGTGATGAGGTTATGAGTGAGGAAGTCAGTAGTAGATCACTGGAGAAAGGAAAAGAGAGCGGCTGGGGGAGTATTTTTTTTTAGGGGGACAAGAATTGTGGAGGGATTTGAAGGCAAAGCACAGGAGATTGTTTTTTATTCTCAGGTGAAATGGAAGCCAATGATGAGAACTACAAAGAGATGCAGACGAAGAGGAGCGGTGGGAAGGATGGATGAGTCTGGCTGCAGCATTCATAATAGATTGTAGAGTAGAGAGTCAGGTTAGTGTTATACCAGAGAGGAGGAGGTTACAGTAGTCCAGACAAGAGATGATAAGAACGTGTACAATGAGTTTGGTTTTACCTTGCGGTTGTTGTGTCAACCACAGTTCAACCTCAACCACACTCAAAGTCTGTGTCATGTGGTTAAGTGCAGTTGTGATTGAGGTTTGCTACAGTTCAATGGTTTCAGGAAGTTCATGTAAAAAAAAAAAGGAAGCAACCACTTTAATCCGCTTTCCAACCGTTGTGAGCTGTGATTGAAGGTAATTGCATTTAAGTCAATTGAAGCGGCTGGCCACTTAAGGGAGGCTTTTTAGCTCCACTGCAGCTGCCTGCAACCATATGCACGGAGTGCTGTTGAGCCTATAGCAGACTGATGCAGTCGAACACCGGTCTGAAATTAGACCGACAGTGAGGCCCAGTGGCCTGCTGTTGGCTCAACTTCAGTCTGAGCCTCCCCTATTCAAGTGAATGGGATCAGTTCGGACCCCTTTTTCTGTTCATGTAGCTGCAGCTTGCAGCTCTTGTTACCCCATGGTATGGGTTGACTCTTCCAGCTGCACAGCAACAGTTTGTTGTGCTCCTGTGAGCTGTCAGCCGCATGGATTGACACCGCATGTCCAAAATCTTCCTTAGTGTTCTACACTGCAAAATACTATTGCTATCATCATTATATTGATGGTAACAGTGTTTATGGTACAAAAAACTTT
>NC_092869.1:37648505-37698719 GCF_032062135.1 Pyxicephalus adspersus
GTCTTCTTCATGGAAAAATAAGACATCCCCTGAAAATAAGACCTAGGGCATATTTTGGCATTTCAAAAAATATAAGACAGTGCCTTATAATCGGGGAAACAGGGTAGATATCGTTCAGTTGCATATTCAGTGTGGCTACAGCTTCCTCATGCTAGTGAGCTGCTGCCTTGAACTGCAGCTGGAGAATGAATGGGGGTAGTAGTGAGCAATACTGCTAACTGCCACCAGATTTCACTGCGTTGGCAAGATGCTGGGAGCCACTGGATAACTCCATCCTAAACCTTCCTTTGGGATTCATACTAATCAGATGGGTGAACCACTATTGGGTGAAAGCTGTAAAAAATAAATTACCGGTAATCTATAAAAATAAATGTCACTTGTTTATGATATACAATGTTTAACAGAGGCTGCAACGCTTCACTGGAGCAAAAATAGGAGACATCCGCTGCTGGACAGGTAAATATCTTATAACTACTTTTACAGGGACTTGTTTTTAAGATTATTGTTTTTGGTAATGACAGTTGTTTAAAAGTATATCCAAACCCTGATACTAATATATTGCAGCTTAACAGTCCTTGGATGTGGTGACATTATCCTTCTTTTTTCAGGTTTTCCTCCTTCCAGTAATGCTTGGTTCAGACAACTTCTAACATCCAAGCTATGTCATTGAAACAAATAAGAGTGTTCATACGGGAGGCTTTGATTTTCCAGGTGTTTGTCAACTGTCTTGTGCTCTCAGCTGGTGCTTACAGTTCTAGATGTCGGTTGTATCTTAATGACTGATATAGAAAAAGCCTGTCAGCTGTTATGGGCAAATGCCAACTCGGTTGAAGGTGGCTGATTGAGAAGTGGTAGCGGCACAACAGCCCTCTGGAGCAGCATTGTGATCCTAGGACGGGATGTATGTTAGGACTAAAACACCCCCTCCATGTATTCTGTGCATAATTCTGTACATTGATGTGGTGGTCAGTAGGAAGAATGTCCTTTATATTGCTGGCCAGTGGGAAGAATGTCACCCTTACAGATAGCCAAAAAGATCATTGATGTCACCTAAACTGCTCATTGCTCAAGGAACCTCTAGGAACTTCTGGATGAATTCTATGGTTGAGAATCACTGATCTACATGAATAACCATTTTGTAACATTTATTCTTTTGTTTCCCAGGTTCAGGCCATTCATGAAGATGCTCGGTGTTCCCGGAATGTTCTTTCTGCTCCTATTGGAGAACAATGGAGTTTTTCCAATTGCAGCAAAAGCTGTATTACCTGAACTAAGGCCAGACGCTTATGCCAACAGCCTGGAATCTGGAAAGAATTCACTTTTGTATTTTAGTAACACTGGTGAGAAAATGAACAGTTCAGGCAGTGTGCCATCTGCTGAGATACTACAAACACCACCATTGTTTAAATGATTGTTTTTTTTAACTGGGACATAAAACCAACTTTACAGTGGTGGGTTATTATACAATACAACCTTATTGGTGGCTTCCAGATTGGTAAACAATCAATATCTTCCTGATTTTGATCATTAACCTGAACTACCACTGTGCACCAATCAACCAGTACCTTCTAATGGGATCACTTCCATTAGCTTGTGGTATTAAGAGAGCATTCCTGGTCAATAGAACAATAAATGGGCTTTCCCATTCAGTGTTGATTCAACCTATTGATCAAATATTGACTGTGCATACCATTGCTTTAACATTCATTAAATTTGCTGCAGTATAAAGATTTGACAGCCCATTCATGCTATATGGGGCTTCTGAGGGTAGAAGCTACTTGTAGCGTATCCCTGAGGCATGCACTGGCATAAGGAAGTGGTAACCGCACTGCACACTTATTGCCTTAGACACACTTTTTTGTTTTACCTACCCCTTTGGGTTTAATAGCTATGCACAAAGTACAAAAATGTGTACAGAAATTGCTTTGCAACACATTGGTAGGAACATTAGAATTACTTTTCCAGGGGAAGTCCTCAGATATCCATATGGAGTATCTATGTCATAGATCAATATTTCCAGGAAATATTTTTCCTAATACATCAGCAGCCTAGTGTTACACTATTTGGCTGCTCCCATCTAAGCAAGAATATTTGTATCAAGGTCAGCACGGTTGTTCAGTGGTTAGCACTCTGACCTTTGCAGTGCTGGGTCCCAGCCAGGACACTATCTGCATGGAGTTTGCAGGTTCTCCCTGTGTTTAGGTGGGTTTTCTCCAGGTACTCCGGTTTCCTCCCACATCCCAAAAACATGGACTTAATTGCCTCCTCCCCACCCAAAAAAAATTGACCATAGACTACATTAATGTACTACAACGTAATAGGCTGCTGCAGAAGCTGATACATCTGAGACATTTGAGCTAGAAACTGCACCTTGCTATATGTGATTGTGTTATCTCTGGGCCAGCAACTCAAGTAGATAGTGACCCAGGACAATATGTGAACAAAGATAGAGCCATTTTGTGGAGAGAGACGCAGATAAAATATTGTCAGGGTATTATTGTGATCTCCATGAGAATTTATCAATACCTGGTAGTGTTACAGATTACTTTACATGTTTGCATTCTATGCCCAGTTCCCCTGCAGGTTGTGGAGTTTTCTCATTTGTATGTTTGTACTTTATTGCAGAGTTTGCCAACAATGTCATCTTCCTGGAGGAATTACAAAAATCTGCTGGCGTTCTGGGGGACTACGGAATTTATGTTGCCAAGGTAAAGTCTTTTCTATACCAAAGCATGCAGAATATTGTCAACCATTTTGAGTTTTCTTTTTTGGTTCACCAAAAGGAGACACAGCATGTTTCATTAAATAAATTCTGTTTAAATTCTGTATCTGTACTGTAGAAGGTGTGCAAACAACAAAGGTCCAGTAATCAGTATTGCTGTGGTCTCCCTGCAGCTGATCATTTCACTTATTACTGATTTGAATGCCTTGTCAGAACTCCTCCCATTCATCCACGGTAATCTGGTAATTGGTGGGATAATATTTAAAAGCAGCAGGAAAGGTTGAGGAATTTTTCTAGATGCACAGACTGAATTAAGTAGCAGGGATGTCCTTTCACTGCAGGTCATCAGGTAAAGCTTCTTCTCCAGCATGGAGAACAGAGAGCAGCACAGTAATGAAATCCCCTAATCTCACTCTAAGTCTGGTGAGAAGAGCAGTCGGAAGCTGCTGAGCCCATGCTGGTCTCATTAATTCTTTCTGCCAGCCCAGATAACCTGTTACCACTATGTCCAGAGGGGGGAAAGGCTTGTTGATAAATAGCAGCAGTGGTTGGATCTCAGCATGGTGCGGAGACCCCCCCCCCCCATATATCAGATATGTAGGTATAACTTTTATTCTTTTACAGGGTCAGGAGAGATTTTAGCCTGAAAACACAAACTTCTCTTTATATTATCTGTGTCTCTTTGTTTTCATTGTTAGAGATTATTCTACTTACTCATTTTACTAAATCATCTGATTTTCCATTTCCTCTTTTTCAGGTTAATTGTGTGAAAGAAGACACAGTCAAGTTCTGTTCAGAGGGAAATGCTTACTTGTTCAGGTAAACACTTTAGAGTGGCCTATTCCAATACATCAATGACAGTTGACAGGGTCTCACTGACCATCAGTGGTTCTCAATAAATTCACTGTTAGCTGTAGCATAGTATCACATTCAGACTTTCACTGAAATCCTAAAGAATAACCTCAGCCACCGTCCTTTTCCATAAATTAATATACAGTATTTATATAGCGCTGACATATTACGCAGCACTTTACAAATACATAATCATGTCACTATGTACTGTCCCTCAATTTTGGGGGAAAACAATTAACTTAACTGCATGTTTTTAGGATGTAGGAGGAAACCAGAGACCCTTGAGGAAATCCCTACAAACTGTACAGGTAGTGTCCTGGCTAACCTCTCAGACACCATGCTCAGTAATTTAAATTCATTGTGGTCTGATGGCCTTAGCCTCCACTGTTCTTTTTTTATTCATTGAGTAGCATTGTCCAGGCCTCACTTGCTCATTAGTACTCCCTAAACTTCTATTGGACTGTCTCCCACCATCCCTGACCTTTGGAGGCCACTATCCATTGAACAAGGTTTGATCTTGGTCTTTGCACCTGTGGAGGTGGAGGGTGGGTGAGGATAGGGGAATGTGGTCAGGAAAGATAAGTTCACTTTATGATCAGTTTAAATTGTACTGTAATTGTGTAGAATAAAAAAGTTATATACAACAAATGATTTTCTCATTACCAGGTGCACACTGATTTTAATAAATGTGGCTTGGGGATCTGGACACCTCAAGTCATGAAAGGGTTCAGTACAAATTGTCTGCATTGCTCATAGCAATGTATACAGGCTTTCATTCTCTAATCTTCACTAGCAACATGACACATGAAACCTGGTTGATTACAAAGGCCTCACACACATTTGCCCCTAATACATTATATTTGCAGAATTTTATGGTTTATTGCAATCGCTAATAATTGTTCTCTAGGGGGACAAAGCTTCTACGGGAATTCCCTACAGACACCTTGTTTGATGTCAACGCCATTGTTGCCAACGTTTTATTGTGAGTATGCGAGGGCAGACATATTGGCACATTACATATGCAGATGTATCTTCTTTAGGACTGGATTAGGGGAAAAAAATTCAGATTCCATGATAAAACAGTGGCTTTATAGGAGGCTGTAGTATATAGAAGGGGTACAGATATTATTTTCTGGATTTGAGATCCATAACCAGTGATCAACTCAGGATTGTTTTTTTAGCTGGGTGTGAAGAAATTGTAGGCAGGTGGGGGCCCCTGTATTGTGACCCAGCCAATCAGTAACCACCCAAACACAGCCAGGTGGTTCCAGAAATGTGCCAGAGTGTGCGCCCGGCTAAAAGGGGCTGGGAGAACACTGATATTTAGCTTCTGTCTTATACTAAGGAAGGTAACATGGAAGCTGTCTGTATTTTGTTAATTATGTGGGTGTTACCACAGCTTCCTGTTTTCAAGAAACTATTTACAGCACCCACGCTGGTCCCGCCTGCCAACCTAATTTGATGGCATTGCACATAGAAGCATCATCATTAGGCCTAAAATAAGATAATGAGAACAGTTAGGCTTCTTTTAAATTATTCATTAATTATTTAATGAATAATTTAGCTTGTTGATGGGGTTGGGGGTGGAACCAGGGAAGGCAAAATAATGCCAGATTTGCCTTCAGCTTCAACGATTTTAAATTACATTGACATTTGTCTTTCTTATCCATTATCTTTCAGTGTTCTTCTTTATAATAAAGTAAAATATGTTACTTCCATATTGGAACTTCAAAACTTAGAAGATGCCATGAAAGGAAAGAAAAATATTATTTTTGTCTATGTCCAGGCAGTTGGAACCCCAGGTACGGTGTACATTAAGATTCAATACATACATGGTGTGTATGGTCAAAAGATTGTGGACACCTAATCCTCACCCCTTTATGAATTTGATCTCACAGTACATTAGTGTGGTGGTGATGGGAAGAATTCCCCTTACATGGCTGGCCATTGTAAATAATGTCACCTTTACAGATAGCCAAAAACATTGTTGTCACTTGAACTGACCTGAAAGGCACAAAGTGCTCATTGCTCAGGGAACCCCAAGCAACCCCTGGAGGAAGCCTGGTTGGGAAATACTAATCAACACCAATCTCATTTAGCCAAAAGAACGTTAGGTACTTATGTTGGATGAGAACACCTGGCAATTAAAATTCCAGTTCATCACCAAGGTTGAGATGAGGGCCCTGATTTATGAAAGCTCTCCAAGGCTGGAGAGAATACACTTTCAGAAGTGAAGCTGGGTGGTCCAGAAAACATGGAATGGATTTTTTAAAATAGTTTTCTATTTGCTAGCAAATGTTTTGAATCCTGGACCAGATCCATTCCAGGTTTGCTGGATCACCCAGTTCACTTCTGAAAGTGTATTCTCTCCAGCCTTGGAGAGCTTTCATAAATCAGGGTCGAGGTCTCAGTTGAGTTCACCAAACTTGTCAAACTTTGTCTCTATGGTGCTGACTTTGTACACAGGGGCACAGCCATGCTGAAACAGAGTCTTCCCCAAATTGTTACAAGGTTCGAAGCACACAATAGTCAAATATGACTTTGTATGATGTAGTATTTACCCCCTTCACTAGAAATATCTGATTTCAATAATTCGGAGGGGAGTTTCCATACTTTTGACCATATAGGGTATATTGGAACTATTTTATCTGCCAGAATATTTGTAATGTTGTTCAATTTCTCTTGTGATTCACCTTTCTAATCTACAATACTTACCCCACACACCAAGGGGAGAGGAGTGAAGGCAGTTTTTCTATCTCCTGCTATATTACCGCTTGTGTCACCTACTGTCCTCTATTCTGCTTGCTTGACAATAAATGGTTGTGTGCATCTCCTTATTCACCAGAAATCTTTCCCTGAGCACCTCTGCCTTAAACTCACAATGCATGAAACATGTTAAAATGACAGCAATGCTTGGCTAACATAGTCAACACTCCAACCAACATTCATGGGGGTAAGGCATCCTATTCATTTAAAAAGACTGGCTAATGCAGTGGTTGCCAACCAGTGGTCCAAGAAAATGTTGGTGGTTTACAGACAAATTTAGACATTATTTGCACTTTTTAGGTTTTATCAATAATAAAACAATATAATGTTCTAAGAATTCTTATATTCTGAATGACAAATTTCGCTTTTATATTGCACCAAATTCACAAACTGTACTAGAGACGGAAAAACAGCGTGACTTCAGTGTATTCTTAAGTTGTATGTGACAACCATTGCCAAGCCGTACGCTTCAGTATTGTTTCCACCATTACAACAGTCACCCCGCTTTGCGAATACCGATTCTCATCCGATTGTTTTATTATTTTTATTTTAGGTAAGTATGACCTTAACTGTGTTTTTTCTTTAACTGTTATATTTAATGGCATCGAATAGTTTGACTTTGATAATTATCATTTCTTGTTTGGTCTTAGATTCGAATGAAATAAACCCATAATGACTGAGAAAAAGCAAACACATATTTTGCATTTCTTTAGTAATACCAAACATAATGTAACTAATGATAATAGTAACAATAGTAATACTTCACTTAACCTTTAGCTGATCAGTGAATCAGAGCCTCCACAGTCGTCGCCAGGCACCATTAGGAAGATCATTATTTTACAAATGTATTTATCTTTTTTTTAAAAAATCCTATTAATGGTCTGGTAGATTTTAAATTATGAATTTAGTGGTCCCAAGGTTTGGCGGCCACTGGCCTAATGCACCAAAACACATGAACAACTACAGATTATCAGCACAAGACACGGCCTTCAGCAGGGTGCATTTGGGCTACTATTCAAGAAAACAAATTGCACCATTAGGCATTATCTTGCGCACTGGAACAATATACTGGTAACATATTAACAATATGGTATAAATTCGGCTTGTTGCTTTACAAAGAAAAGAATCTTTACACCTCATCTATCCGTAAAGCCTATTTTTCAGTATTATTGTCCATCTGTACTTCTTACAGAGCACCGGTCAGTGATGGAAGCAGTTTTTATACATGGATCAACTCATCAGTTTGTTCTGACTACAGAATCCAGCCTACTGAAGAGTATGAGGTATGCAACACATAGCAAATTGGGATGAGCTAAATTGGGAGTTCTGATTTACCACAACTTTTTTGTACTTTTTTTTTTTTTTTTTTTTTTTTTTTACATTTCATTATTTTAGTAAAATCCAATAAAGCCAGTGGGGTTAGACCCTGTGTCAATTTTGTTTGTATGCAAGCCGTTAATACCACCAGTACTTCTTTTTACTATATGAATACAAATACCTAGGGTAACCTTTTGAGTCCAGGCATGTATAAGCCCAGATGAAGGGGAAGTGTTTCTCAACCTTTTTGACATGGGGGAACCCACTGAATTAAATGTCAGGTCTTTAGGGAACCCCTGCTATAATTACTATATCTATAGCTCACAGTACATTGGCCTGGTGCTTAGTAGAAAAAAATGCCTTTTACATTGCTGGCCAGTGAATACCAGCCTTACATGTAGACCAAAAAAATCATTGGTTTCTATAAATCTGACCTAAGTGGCTCAAACTGCTTATTGCTCAAGGAACCTCTAGCAACCTCTAATGGACCCTTGTAATGACATGGAACCTGTCTACTGGAGTCGGGCTGTAAGGTAGATAGGGCCTGATTTATCAAGTTTTCCAAGACTGTAGAATATAGTAAGCAGAAAGGAAGTACCATAAGGGGAGATTTATGTGATAAACTAGGAGAACCTAGTTAGTGCTTATCAATGTAAAGGGGGGGGGGGGGAGGAAAATAAAGGGGAGGAAGGAAGGGGTACGATGGGGAGAAAAAGAAGGATAAACCTTTTTCTCCCCATCTTACCCCTTCCTTCCTCCCCTTTATTTTCCCTTCCCCCTTTTTCTCTCCTCTCCCTTTGCAAAATTTTACTGTAGAAGATACACTATCATGGGAGGAATCTTGGTTATCCAGTAAACCTGGAATGGATTTCCTATAAATCATTTGCTAATACTGATCTTCATTCCTCGATTAGATCCATTCCATCTTTGCTGGATCACCCAAGTTCTTCCATAATAGTCTATCTTCTCCAGTCTTCCCCAGAGCTTTATTAAATCAGGCCCATTGACTAGACTTCCTGGCTTTTCCACTTATGAAGGAGTATCTACTAATTTGTATGAGCAGGTCACAGAATGATGCACTTTTGCTGAAAGTTGCTATTTCCTGTGTTGGTGTTCTATTGTTATCCAGCAGAGGTCACTGTTGGTTCATCCTAAAGTTTTAAGAGGTTTATTATTCATAATCTGAAACAAACAATTAGAGCTGCTTTAAAGATTTGCATTTTATAATTCATGGGTTTTTATACTTGTCTTTCATGTGTTTTCAGATGCTCTTAATCGCTTTATCACACATTTTTTTTGCATGCATTTTCAAGAGAAAAAAATGTTACTTGGATTAAAATTCTTTGGCATGACAATAGACTTGGTAAAGCACTGCTTATTATGTTGGTGCTATATAAATACAAGTAGTAATAATACTGTTTTTACTGTTTGTTTCATGCTCTGTGCTTTTTTTTTATACATTTGGGGCAGAACATTTTTAATAAAATGTTTTCCTTATTTGCCAGAAAGAAATCCATGCACAAATATGAATCTTGGTTGTGTGCACCAATTTGGTAACCCAGATATTACCAAATTAAAGTTGCTGTGACATAGTCACTGTGTTGTGTATATACCTTGTGAACACTGTAGATAGATGGGAGAGACCTATCAGGCCCACTCACTACAGGTTGCCTGCAGAAAACCTGAGGAGGGGGCAGTTACAAGACCAGTCACCCTGCACAAGGAAAGAGCAGCAGTGATTGGTCTTTATTACGTGAAGCAAAGAAAATATTTCACACTGGATCACTGCACAGATCTGGAAGAAATATAAAGACACACTAAGATTTAAGTAAGGATACACATGGGTCAATATTTACCTTTCCCATAGATCAGCATTAAATTCTAAAAAAATCTGCTTATAGGACTTCTGAAACAAGTACTGCAATGAAAATACAAATGTCAGTTCTTTTTTTTTGATAAATAGCTGAATGTTAAAGCAGAACTCAACCCGCTATACTCACCTGCCCCCTTTCTGTCACAGGGCGATGCCATCTTCTCCCTTTTTCTGCATCCCAATGTTTGGCCAACTTGAATGGGAGACATGGGAGTTCATTCAGGCCAGGCACATGCAGATATCCTGGCAACCCCAGTGATCATTGTCTTAATGGGATTTCCCTTGACTTGGGCAATATTTCTGTTTCCTGTTTTCATTTCTTTCCTACCTTGCAATACTGTACATTCTTTACCTTTACTTATTCTGTAAAATGATACCTATATTCTAAATCATTTTAATTTTAGCACAGAAGAGCCTAGCCAAGTATCTGCCAAGCTTTTCTTTATCCACTGCAAGTCAGTGACAAGTGTGAGCCAAGAATGCCACCGAACTATGATGGAGCAACCTCTGACAACTCTCAACATCCACCGGTTCCTGAAAGTCTTGAGTCTTCCCCTGGTGGTAAGTTTAACCTGGCACAACACTAGAAATGAAGCCATTGTCCAGCTTCATTTGTAAAGCATCAATGCTTGTTGCATATGTTTACTGCATAGTATTTGACATTGACAACCACCACAATGTGGAAAATGTGAACCTAAATGTAGTAATTTAAAAGTGTTTTCATTATCACTCATTGTGCATTAATAATAATATTAACAAACTGTTCTTATATAGCACCAACATAGCACCAACATAGCACCAACGCAGCGCTGTACATTAAATAGGGGTTGCAAATGACAGACAGATACAGATAGTGACACTTACAATCTAAGAGGTGGGGGGAGTAACACACAATAAGAGGGGGGATATGGAATAGTGGGTAAGTAGTAAAGGTTTTAGGAGTTAAAATTTTCAGCAATTATGGAATATTTATATATATGAAATAAAAGTGAAAGGTCAACCCAATATAATAAGATATACTTTAAAATATGCATTAAACTTTCCCAATTGCTCCTGGCTTCCAAACACAGTGTCTATGATGTCTTCAAAATGCTAAATATCTAAATTTAAAAATCTTTCAAGATGATGCTCCTGTACTGTTTTGGGGACCCTTTTTGGTGAGATTTAGAATACACCACATTGCTGGAAGCAAAATTATCCCTTGTAGTACAGAAGTCTGTGTGGGGGTAGTCATATTCTAACTTCTCTCTACAGTTTGGTATTTGCAGTTTATTCTTAAGCAAATCAATTGTGACCTTTAACAGAATGTTAAAAATATTTTCATGGCTATTGGCTCCTCATTGGAGAAAAGGAGCACTTGACTAAGTGGGCTCCAGTAATCCACTAACCCTTAATCCTCTGCTATATGGGTTGGAGTCCTAATATTTGCAATGCTTTATATACAAAAATTGCTTGATTTCCATATGCTATAGCATTGCGTGTATGTCCTCCCCCCCATCTGTCCTCTCTTGCATTGTGTTATATTTGCCTGTGCATGACCTGTTTTGATAGCTGTTCCTGATTCCTGCACTTTAAAACGCCTAGATTTCCTTTTAACACAAAAGTGATTTGAAATATGATCAGGGATTACATGAAAGGCACCTTTAAACCTTATAAATAAATGCTGTCTGTGGATTTTCAGGGTGAAGTTTCCGGCGATCCAGATAAATTCACCAGTGTTCACCTCCAGCTTGGCCTGCCTGTCGTTTTCATCATCAGCCAGCAGGAGACATATGATGTTGATTTGGAGACAGCAGAAGAAGTAGCCCAGCAACTTCTGGGGAAAGCTGGGGTAGCTATCTTGCTCAGGTAATATTATTGAGACACAACATTTAAAATTTTAATTAACCATAAAAAAATCTAATATTTTTGTTTACCAGTGCTTGGATGTGCATTAGGTTTTTACCTTTAGTTTTGACCTGCTGATCTTGCCAATTTAACATTTCCAGTTTGAGAATGGCAACGCTCATTCATTGTGCTGTGTCTATGGGGAAGGAGATTTGTCACCCTAGGGTAGTAGTAAAATATGCTTAGCTCCTTCTATTCATTATAACAGTAGTCCATAAAAGAAATCTGGGAATACCGTTACCTAATATCACTTGATGGAGGCACAGCGGGCAAGAAGTTATTACCCTCGCATATTTTTCACCAGATCAGCAAGTATTTATTGAACAAATATAACAAAATTCTTTATATTCTGAACAGACCAAAGGGGAGCAAATTCAGGAAAGTTCAGGATTACATAACCCCTTAAAGGGTTTCATTGGTCAGTGCTCATGCTAGTTTATGTAAAATGAAAATCTGGGATAAGAAAATATTGTCTAAATACAAGAACCATGTGTATCCTTATTTGAATTCTGGTGTGCTTTGTATATTTCTTTAAGATCCGTGCAGTAACTCTGCATGAAATTTTGTCTTTGTAAAAAACACCAATCACTGCTGTTTTTGCCCCTTTCTATAGCTTTCTAGTCACTACCTCCATTAGCTCTCTGCACTGGATATAAACAGCCCAGAGATGACGTCTCTGAAAATTTTAAAAAGGTAGTATCAGGGAGGGGAAAAACATGGTTTTCTTACTGTGGATTTATACATTTTATGGCTATTGAGAAATATATCTAAATGAAGGTATTCAGGGGAATTTGTTCCAAGAATTAAAGCAAAGCACAACATTGGCTTTAATTCTGTGACCCCTACATGTACAAGCTCCTCTTTCCTTTACTCTACCACCACTCTTCATTTGCAAGCACCTGGTACCTGGGGAAGTGTGCAAAGCTCTTGACAGGAGTATTGAGGCAAGGTGCTTTAATGTTCTCCGGAATCTATCTACAGCATCCTGCTGATCTTTTTCCACCAGCCATGATCTGCCTGCACTGCATAACTAAAATAAAGTATGTAATGAAAACAGGAATATTAAAAAAAAAAATTATTAGTATGTTGATGTGGAGCTACCAAGGGAGGACAAAATATAAGCAGCTTTGATTTTTGTATTTCAGGGAGAAGTCTGGTGTTGAAATCCCTTCTGATACAAATGTAGGCATAAAAAGAGCAGAAGAGGTAAGTGGTGTGTAAAACTCCAGACAAGTCAGCTCATTTAAAAATCAATGTAAAGGTCATTGGGACTGCAGCAAGGAGATCTTGGTGCTGAAATATCTGTCTCACCCCTCAGCTATGGGTGTAATGTACGTCATACCCTGGCTATAGACAATATAGAGCACTAAGAATGTGGACAGTCTCAGGCATCTGTCCAGTCCAGTGAACCCCCAAAACACGAACAGTTTATGTCCAAGGTGAGAGGTGATGGAGAAGTCCTGCTGACACTTATGAAGGTGGTTTATCGGGTGGGGGGTTTCTGGTGAGTTAAACCATTATGGAATACTGAAACGTTGGACAGACTGAAAAGCTATGTGGGTTGTAAATATTTTATTAACCAGGTATATCCATTTTTGCTTCCAGAATTTTCCAGTGAAGTACATGAAGTTAGAGGACATCCAGCAAATTCAGAATCTTCTACATGTTACAACCAATGAAGAAGCAGCAGAGAAAACAGAAGACAAACCTGCCGACCCTGGTACTGTTTGTAATAAGCATAGCTCAATCGTTAGGAAAAATTCTTTTGTGCTCTATAGAGGCCCTCCAATTTAAAGAATAGGACAGCAAAAAAAGGCAGCTTGTCTGTTCTGTCCGCATCTATGAAAATAGTCTCTATTCAGCCATTGATGGTTATTATTGCCTCCTCTTAAAGTGCAATGGGCGCTAACAGGAAGCCATCTGTTTCCCATGTTTGCATGAAAAATCTGCTCAAAGCTGGTAACCCTCAGTGGCTGAACTGTACTTGGGCAGTCTGCTACCAATGGCAGGCATATTGGGCAAGCTAATTGTGCTTCTTGACTTTGAGAATTTCCCTTCTTTTCATCAAAATCAAACCCAGGGACCAACGGCTCTTATCAGCATCTGCCCCACTGGGAAAAAGCAGTAGCTCCTGGAGGGATTGGCCTGGTTTCATGGCTGGGCGACCGCAGTGTGCCCACCTGTACTAGTTGCCTGCAGGAGAGGTGTAGCCTGCAGGGGGGTTATTTGTCACTGCTGTATGAGGTCATGGTGATAAAATCATAATGGGGTGTTATTTACAATTCCTAATGGTGGGTGAAATCGTCTGTTTAGGGTATATACAACTCAATGGAGTAGTGTTTGTAGTAAAAAAATGCTAATATTATGTGATGGAGGGGGAGGCATGGCAAAACATGAGCCCATAGGGCTGTAGCTACTAGCTACTTGTGTGTTCGACCCATCCAACGGTTCTAACGCTTGCAGTGGCCAAGGAGCAGCAAAGTGACGGCATTTCAGTATATGGTTTGCCAAAAACATAAATATTTTGCTTTTTAATTTCTCTGGTTTATTCTTAAATAGAAGTATGCATGTTGTATAGTATTACACACATCATTAGATACATTACACGTATCTTTTGAATACAATAAAACTTGTTTTAGCTTTATTATTAACTTCTTTTTTTTTATTCTTCTCTATTTAAGTATTGTTTGACTTAGTCCTCACATTTCCAGTCAATGAGACTTATGGGCATCTCTTGACAGGAACCCTTTATTGAAAAATGGCTATTTAATTTTTCGCCCTGGGATTGGTATTTAAACATGTGTCAGTGACTTGTAAATATTTAAGTTTCCAAATGTTTTTTTTAACCGCAGAGGTCCAGGATGATGAGGTAGCAGAAGCCGTATATAGAGACAGAGATCGCATCTTACCATTGCAGCTGGTACCTTCCATGACAGATGAGAGGTTCAAGATGGTTTCACTCAGCCCTCATCACACGGCTATTCTCTTCTACATGAGCTGTAAGTTTCCAGATGCGCTACCTTCTGGGGGTAGAAGTCATGATTTGACCATGTAAATATATGTCGGAGTGTTTAATTCTGTGTTAGTTCAGCTTTGAGGGAAAACATAAATGAAGGTCTGAGAGGAATTTTTGAAAAAGTAGTATTGTGACGTTTATGGCAACCATGCACGTATGTATGTGCAAAGACAATACATTTCCTATTTCAACAACTTAAAGGAGACATCCAATTGCATTTCTTAATCTTTAGTTCCCCCCACATTAAAAGGAAAAATCCTGTAAAATTCATTAAAGAATTTTATGTACTTTCTCGTCAGTTGACAGTGCACTCAGGGCAGAGCGACAGTGGTGGCACTCTGCCCATGTCCTGATACCCAGCGTGGTGTTTACACCCTCCCTAGTTGTATGTTATCATATAGTGAGGGTGGACTCGCAGTACTTCAGGACACATTACAATTCATTGTATAGGTGCCACTAAGAAAAACATTTGTTGGGATTGAATTGACAAATGCAACCCAATACATGTGTGAAGAAGCCACATATCGAAGTAAAAAAAGGGACAGGTATGCAGGGAAGAAGGCTTTGGGTCCAACAGTGGAACATGATTGCTGGAGTTTAGCAGGTTGCTGCGAGCTACAGAGAAAGTTTTCTGTGTAGCAATTTAATACTCAGCCCCAGCATCACACAAGGCCTCCACTGGATTCTGTTGCTTGTATGGAGCTGTCTGCGATTTAATATCTGTGTATATTTCCTGTTATAACTACATGGCTGAAAGCATCTGCTGATAATTGCAGGTCAGGAAGGCAGGGGACACAGAATTCATCATGTTCTAGGCATCTGTGGGAGATTCTAATTTCTAATAATCTCATCATTTTTAGCAGTAATTAATTTAGCATCTGTATGCAATTATATTTACATATTGTTTAATGGAAAATCTATAGGTTATTATTATATGTTTTAGATACAGAGCAGATGACCAGTATTAAAAAAAGCTTACTACTGAAAAAACTTGACCGAGATTGTGTTACCTTGCAGATTCATAAAAATAATGGGGCGGGGGTCAATGGGGTTGGCTAAGGGCAAGGTGGTAGTGTCTCCTTAAGGACTTTTAAACCATATGCAGTCTGCTCACCTGCATTTTGGACCATTTATAAAAAAAAATGTCACCAGGGCCTATTACAAGCTAAAAAATACGTAACTAAGCATGCAGCTGTTTTAAATTGACTGACCGTATTATGACCGTAAGTAAATCTATGGGAGACATTCAAAACACCTTAGCTATGGATTGTACAGAAAAGCAAGGAACAAGCTGCTAGAATGTGAGAACAGAGTGGTGGAGAGATGAACTCATCAGGGACAAGGGGAAGGGGACAAGACCTATATTTATAACATAACTGGGCAAAGAAATATCAGATCACAAAACTCACCCCTCTCAGCCTATTTTAGGGTTACATCCTAACCTATAATCCCTGCACTGTCTGCACCTTCACAGTCAATTCCCCTAGGATTGTATAAGACAATTTTTCTTGCGTGCCTTTCCTTGGAAGAGAGCCCCATAAAAGTGCATATGAAGCGACTGTGTAGATATGGCCAACACAGAGAAGATTTTGCTGAAGGATGTAGCATTGTAGCTAACCCCAAACATTAAGGTATTAAAGAGGAAATTAACTCTGGAAGCTTTCAAATTAACTCTGGATTTCAAAAAGGCATACAGGGGCAAAAGACCAATGACTAGTATAGCCTGACCTGCAAAGTCTTGTTCTACAGAGTGTCACGGCATTCCTTCCTCATGCTAATCCTACAGCAAGGAGAACACGAAGTAGCAAAGCATTACACTACAGATCTCAATCTGATTTATTTGATACTAGCAAGCTGAGGCAGCTGTGCCTTGGATTTCACACTGCAATGTGCTTTGAAGCTACAATACAGGAGAGCCTAGACACACTCGCATATCAGAAATGCTTTGCTATGTTTCAGGGGCTATTGCTGACACTGGTGGCCTTATCAATGTATGGCTTAAGCAAGAAAACCATTATTAATGTTCCCTTAACTTAGAATATCTTAACTTTTGAAGTTCATGTCCACCTAAAGCATACATGAGTCGATGCAGGGCGGACAAAATGGTTATGTACTCTTTGTTTAAAAGTATAATTATCCTTTAATATCTACTGAACATAATACTGGATACAATTATGTTTTTTTAACCTTAACCATATAAAATTTACTTAAACTTTTACTGTCGCTTTTTAGATTATATGTTTACTGTTTTTTTTTCATTTGCAGGGGATCCTGTGTCATTGTCATTCTTGGAGTCATTTGCAAATATGGCAGCAAAATATCAAGGTAGGTCATGGTCTTTCTGTGTTTGCACATAAATATGTCTAGAATGATTTGTGATGTATAGTAAAATGTAATTCATTACATGTGTTCAAATTGTAAGTGAACACGTGTTGATAAGTTGGGCCTATTACTGCCAATTTTTACTTTGGTTCAGGCCATTGGTCTGATGAAATGATCAGATTGGCTGGAAATCCTAAGTAAGAAGACCAACTGTAAGCAGTCATTGATTAACCCTAATCACATGTGATGGTAAAAATAAGTCAAATGAACACAAACTGTGTTTATGTGTTTAATCGAACAGGGATTTCCCATCTCTTGGAGCATCCTCAGCATTGGCCTATGGTTTACCTTATCCCACACTTATGATTGCAACTGTGTGACATGTTTGGGGATTAAAGATCAAAAGATACTGATGAGTAGATACTTATCTGTTATTCAAATCAAATAGTCAGTTGAGGGCACAAATTTTGCAGTGGTTCTTATTTGTAATTGGTCAAAATCCTGCCCAAATTTAGAGTCTATTTGAAATAACTGTGATAGATATGCAGTCAGCCATTGTACTAACAACCCATTTTTATAGTCCTATCTCTATTTTCCTGCAGTGTTTAAATATGATTGTACACTCCAATGGTCACCATAAAAAAAAAAAAACTCCGCAATCAGCATGAAGTAATTCTTTACTATCCATGTCTCCGTGCGGGCACTTTTACTATGGGGAATGGCAGTTACTAAGCTCTGCCAGTATAGTGCATTGCAGTGTGAGGGCATGAAACAGCATTTTCACTAAATAAAAAGGGTATTTTAAAGCATTCCCTAACAAACATCAGTTGCAAATCATAACTTGCATTAGATTCAGGCCAAAAAAAATAAAAAGCAAGAGTGGAGACTTAATTTAATCTTTAATTGCCTCACCTTTATTTCCGAAAGTTCCTAATTGTTTATAAGGGTGGGTAAAACTTGAAAATATCCTGTGAGGCACTTCCACAGCTAAAATAATAAGCCGCATCGTCTTGGCATGGATTTAAAACTAAACTATATAATACCATTTCCTGGAATTTCTAAAACACAATGTGGACTCTGCATCATCTTAACGAGAATTGACTTTAGATATGAAAACAGAAATCTAGTTTGTACCATATTACACTATTACCACCTTACATCACAATGGCGAGAAGCAAGCGGTTCATTTGGCGGTGCAGAATTTCCAGTATTGTTCATTGACTGTAGATGTGTTTATCTGACTCACACAGTACGTCAGTTTAATGACCCCTCTGTTTATGTGAAGTATGAGAAATTTAGATTCTGCTTCCTAAATAAGACAGGTTAAGTCACGCTGCTCATTGCCGTTGACACGACTGAGAGAACCTGGCACCATTTACAAATGGTGTTTTTTTTTTTTTAATTAAAAAGTCTGAAAGTTTTTTTTTTTTCACAATGAATATCATCAATGTGACAATGAATCTTAATAAGATTGTAGGTATCCGAGTGCATAAACCAAAAGGTAAGAAACAGAAGGTTATGTTTAACTAATTCTTAGTTTTACATACAATAGGGAAGGGTTAACACCCAGCATTGTAATTTGTCCTCCAAAGTGAGGGAATTCTCCATTGTACCTGAAACAGGAGTTGGAAGATTCTCCCTTACCTCTTGTTATGAAGATAACTCTACAATATTGAACCTAATTTAATAATGGTCTCCAAGGCTGGAAGGGATACACTTTCATCAATGAAGCTGGGTGATCCAGCAAACCTGGAATTAATCTGGTCCTGGATTCAAAACATTTGCTAGCAAATGGCTTTGAAGAAATTCATTCCAGGTTTGCAGGATCACCCTGCTTTACTGATGAAAGCGTATCCTTTTGCTTTAAAAAATCAGGCCCATTGTGCGAATGATGTGTGTAAAGGCCTAAGCATTCAGTAATGCGGTCTCTACCATAGGGGACAATCTAAAATGAACTCTGAGCCTCCTCTTACACAAAGATCATGTGACCAGGTACTTGGGCTTTTAGGCACATGGCCAACAGTGGAGAGGACCTAGAGCAAAATCTATAGCAAAATAGATCTAATTCTTAAATGATGACATTTAGTTGTCCAAAGCACTTTGTACCATAACCATATCATTTTAATTTAATGCTGTTTTTACTTTTTTTATCCTTTTGTGCATTTTGGTGCCATTGATCTTCCGCTGTCTCCTTCAGCCACTTGCTGTCTAGCTTCAGTCACTCTAACATTCAGCTTTATAATAGTGGCAAGAACAGACCATGCCTGGCAATGTGTGGCCCCTTTTACTGTCCACAAGGCATACATGTAACAAAGACACACAACATAAACACAAGTTGTCACCCCATTATAGGACGTGCCTAAAACAGGAACCATGATAGCAGGATCAGCAGGTTTTATCACAAAGACAACTGCAGATTTAGGCTGGAAGTATACCAATTTTTTTGAAATTAAGAGCACTTTATTTGACACAGTTTGATATTGCATTGTGTTGGTGTGCATTTTTGAAGACATTACATTGATGTGCATATTTTTTATTCAGAGCAAGATCCATTTCTTTGCTTTCCCGTGTTCTGTCTTGCCTTACATACAGCATGCTTCATTTTCACAATGCGCACAGCAATGCAACATGTTGTGGTCAATTTGGTTTGTCATAAACAAGGAATATAGCTGGTTATTGCACTGGGTTTAGCAATGCAATCCAATGCAGCCTAATGCATGTAGTGTGAGTGGGTCTTTAAAATTACTAAAACCAGCTTTTTTAAACATATTAAGGCTTATAGGAAGTTTTAGGGAGTAGGTTTAGCTCTACTTTAATCTTTACCCATCCTAACAAAAACATAAATCTTTTGCAAACATCTATCTATATGTAATTATTCTGCACCAACAATTCAACATTTTTTCATTTTTCTTTTGGGTGCAAGATGCTTTCATAAGATGCTTTTGGGTGCAAGATGCTTTCACAAGGCCCTTTGTACAACATATTTTTTAAGACAGCTGATATACCTGCCTAGGAAGGAGGGGAAGTGACTGCTACAGTGTCAAGTTGTCTTTGTTTGCCATGTAGGCATGTAGGTAAGAGGCCACACAGGTGTCAGAACCTTTTGTGATAGAGATGTGAGTCATTCAGTCATATGTGGTTAACAACGTTCTAGGTATAGTGCAGAATAAAGATATGATGATATCACTGTGAGTCTGACACCCAGTTTTGCAATTGTAGCCAGGTATTCTTTTTTTTTTTTTTGATTTATGCACACATCGGGATCCCAGTAGGAGCAGACTGGTAAATATCAATAGCCATTCATTTAGGTCACCAGAGGATGAAAACAGCAATACCAAGTATTTGATTTTTATGGCAGTTAAAAAAAATGCCAATAAAATGGCAGTTATTTATGATATATCTTGTCTTATTTAACTAAGTGGCATAGTGTTAAAATCTACTTTGTGATGATGTGTGGGAGATTAGTTTCAAATGCACCCACTTCAGAGAGGTATTTCAGGTTTCATTACAGGGTGCTCTGACAGCCTTATATAGGCCTTTTAATCCCTTTTTCAAGTGAAAGTTGGGTGGATGATTCAAAATATCCTCTGAATTTTCCAGTATACAAAATACAAGGTACATAGAGTATAAAGTAATAATGTACACAATGATGGCCCTTGGCCAGAATAGTTACATCTATCAGAGGGATCGCGCATAATCAGGTTCTCTCTGATACTGACACATTTCGCCAATTGGCTTCCTCATTTCCATTTGCATTCTCATTAATATATAGTATATAGTAACTTCTTCTATTACCATATGTCAGTAGGTAACATAATTACATAAAGCAAATAGCAATATGATTAACATATATCCCAAACATAAAGGATTCTATGGATATCAATATATCAAACATAGTGAATGCATTGGCGCTGTGAGAATTTGTAAAGATTCAGTGTTTCCTATGTGTATAGGTATATGTAATAGGAAAAGTAGAAGATAACCAACTTTTACAGTACATTCGTAGAAGAATAGTGATTGCTATTTTTGACACAAAAAAGCTATGGGGGCATCCTTCGAAAAAGGTTTTATGACAGATGAAGACCGAAATCAGGCAGGTCAGTATGTTTTTTTTTTTTGCAGAAGGGGCTCATTCAGCAGATGAGCCTGATTGATTATTTTGAACAACACTATTATTACACTAGGATGAAATAGAGTAGTTTTTTTTGTATAGTCACTGACTCCTTTTTTTTCTTCCTTTAGACCTTCTGGATGTGTCTTTGGCCAGAGTAAACTGTGCAGACTGGACAGATGTCTGCAGTAAGGAGAATATTACCATCATTCCTGTGATAAAGATCTACCAGCCTGGACAGGAGCCATTTCTGTACACGGGGATGATGGGAACTGATGAACTATTCAACTTTCTCATGCTGTAAGTGTTCTGTCTAACAACTTATATTTAATAATTATAAAAATTCACTGGTTATTTAGATTCGATTGGTATCTCATATAGATTTAAAGGGGACTGTCAGGTTAACACTATTAATTAAATTGAACACATGTTTATTAAATTATTAAATAACTTTATTCTATGCTATTATGTAAAATCACACACTTTTGAAGGTGATCCCAATATTGCTAAGATATTCGCTTCATCAGTTGAGTTATAGAACCAGCCTTTACCTCCATCACTGATATGGCTGATTCTTTAAAACATTTTCTACATGTATATCACAATTCTTCTCTTTGATTAATTCCATTTAGAGAACCGAATGAACATCTTCTAAGTATTTATTTTCCTTGTGTGACACCTTAATTGACTTGCTAAGCGTGGTAATGGAGAGCACATGTAAAGCATTGTAGACGTGACTGTTGCTTTACATGTATAATTACACGTAATTCCCGATGTCTGTAAACTGATATTCTGCTCAGAACATGTATCACGGAAGGAAATTAAGGGAAGCTGATCATTGAATAAAGGCATAATAAAATAAACATGCTATGTAATTAGGAAATAGAGAGGCCCTACAGTTAGCTAGGGTTCTGCAAAAATTGATTGTGTTCTGATTAAAGATTGGTATTCCAGAACATCGTTTTTGCATGTTTCCTTGATGATATAAATCACAACGTAGACAGATGTAAAAGGCCGCCATTTATTTCAATTATATATGCTTTGGAAGATAATTTAATATCTTTTCTTAGGAAAGTGCTTGCTTTGGATTAAAAACTCTCCAAGCCCCTCTTCCTATTCCACTTTTTTACTGAAATACCCTCTCACCAGCAACACCACCCATGTTCATACTTATCTTCCACTAACAACAGTGATCCCCCTTTTCTCCTGTTTATACCCGCTTTCACCTCCCCTCATGCCTCTATATCTTTGTTCTGTCTACTTCATTCTCTTTTTATCCTCTTTCCTATTCTGCACTTTTCCTCATCCTTCTCTCTCCATTTTCTCCTCTTTCTTTAGCCCCCAGCCTTCTTTACCGCCTTTCCCAATTCTCTCCCTTCCTTGTGTCCTGTTTTCTACCCTCTCTCCTCTTCTCTCCTTCTTCCCCCTCTTTTTTTCTCCCCTCATTCTCTTTTATCCTCTTTTTACCCTTTTCTTTTTTCCATGTAAAGTCTATTTATACCAATATAAGCTGTTTATTATTACCAGGATGAAACAGGAATCCCCCCTGCAGCTGAGTACAGTAGAAGAAGCAGAAGATTATTTGAATGGAAAAATGCTGGGGAAATCATTACCTGATAATCATGAATCCATGCTGGGAATATTTACCCCCAACATGAAAGAAGGTATATCACAAAGTTTTTCTTATATGAATCTCTGAGCCATGATTTGGTTATAAATTGTGCAACACCTCTCCATATCGTAAAGTGTATCTGTTTCCACTTAAAAGTACTGTTAGATAACAAAGATATATTTAAATATTGTGTGTGTTCAGTCTTGTTGTAGGTTAGGGAATGATCCTTTCTTGTTCAATGGGTATTACTGCCCTGTGCATAAAGCCAGCTCTATTAAGACAGGGATTGAGATCAGTTTGGAGGGACACGAGTGGCCTAAAGCCCTGAACCATATAAACACTACTGTCTAACTACACACAAATTCCTATAGATACACCAGAATTCTGTGGAAATTCTTCATTAATAGAATGGAGCCTGGTATATCCAAAAAGGCAGAGTGAGTGGTACCTCCCTATTAAAGGCCATGGTTTTGGAATAGGATGCCTAGCAAGCTATTATAGGTGTTATATCCAGGTGTCCACACAACCTTGGGCATATCGTGTATATCCTATTGTTACTTCTATTTTTGTAATATCTACAGTGAACCTTTTCAAGATCATGTATAGCTTTTAGGATTGCCTTCTACCCAGGTTTGCTATCACTTCCCTTGGTCCCCTTGTGGTGTCATGTAAACATTGGCTTTATTTAATCTAATTTCCAGTTATCGATGATTGCAATCACTGTAATCATATGCATAATACAGTAATATGAGAAGTGACGTATGACATGACATTTCCAACCGCTTCAGGAAACCGACATGTTGCAGGGACTGTTGTATGGTTAATTTCTTTTGCATTCTGTATATACAAAAAAAAAGATCAAATCTAAAATATTAACTAAAGGAAGTAATGATTTTCAATGTCTTCATTCATTACAGAATCCAACAATTTTATCATTGCTGGAAGAGAACTCAGAGATTTTGCAAGTGTGGGAATTTACACTGGAGAGAAAACATCTGTTCTGTGAGTCTATGAATTTTTTGCCTAAAATAGTTTTTGTGTATAATTATTTAAAGAAGGATTAAATGCCAAAATAGTCTTTAGGTCTGTTGATCCCCTTCAGGTTACCATCCACAAAATGGCTTTTGACTGCCACAAATGCTTACCTCAGTCCTCTAGCATAGTCTTGGGTAGTCACTACAGTCACTGATTTATGTTCTCCTAAGTTAGCCACAAGAGAGGTGCTAGACCAGTGTGTGTGGGGGGGAGCCATTTACTGGCTTCCTTTGTCTGAACAGCCAGTCGCTGCCTCTGCCTTACACAGATCCTGCCACACTTACCTCCTTTCCACTAAAGCACCGGTGCCTTCCCATGGGCATGTGGACAGTTCTGACCCCGAGCGTGCCTGCTCTTCCAAGTTTAATCAGCATCATCCCTGTTGTCGGCCAATCAGGATATAGCCTCCTAATAGCCATTAGCTATTTAGCTAGCTTAGACACAGCACTCAGTGTTCGAGCAATGTTTCTCCAGACTACTGCTGAGCTGCCTAGTTCCATTTGTTGCTAAGCCCATCCGGTGCTAAGCCCTTGTTGTCTACTTTTCCAGCGTTTCCTGTGTCTACTGCATTCCTTTTGTATTCAGTGACCCCTATGTCAGCCTTGACTCCAGTTTCTTCCTGTGTTCCCCTGTGTCTTCAGTGACCCCCATTGTCACCAGTATTTATTTTTAGTAATTTACCCCTGGTTTTTTTTCTAACCTCACTTATTTGCTGCCTGCCTCAAGCCCGGCCTTCTTTGACTATACTTTTGTCTGCTGGATTGGTACTGCACATTATTCTGCCCACCCTGGTGTGCCTAAGGACCTCAACTTGGCAACAGACTGCAGCGCAGCATTCTCACCTCTAAAGGCTCTGCAAAATACTAGGCTGTTGCTTAGATTCTGCCACTTGACCCTTCTTAGGGCTCCCACCATCACTCAGGATGCCATTGTCCCCGCTACTGGTTCCATCCCTCCAAGTATGACACATCTGGTCCTTTGCTACAGCTATTTGCAATCAGACATAGGTGCATTAATTTTCATTTTTCAGGCAAAGAACATTTTTAGCAAATCTAGAAATACTCGTTATTGTCAGAAATGGAGTGTGTCTTATCTCTTCTTGTGAGCTGAACTGGAAGCATTAAAAAACTTACCTACCAGACCCTAATAAACATGACAATAGTAAATAAATAAAATAATGCAAACCATAACATAATAAAATGCAAAACCAGGATATATTTTTTTTAATGCTGGCCTTTAATGATGCATTATTAAATACAGACCTGCATTCTTTTGCATCCTTTTATATCTGCCTGGAGTTCAGCTTTAAATTATATTTTATAGTTCAAGACAGGTTCTCTTTATTGTTATGTTATTCAGAAGTGGATTCATTCCAAGCCATGTGTTTTGCTCAGGGTTTGGTATTATTGAGGAACACACATGCTGATAACGTCAAGTAAGGCAGCCATTGAACAATGTTATGAGCTCCTTGGTAATGGTGCATAGCAGAGAGTCTGTAGTGGATGACTTAAACGCTGTATAATGCACGCTTTACAGGCTCCACTTTGAAGCTTCCTTTTAATGTGCACTCCAACCGTCTTTTGCGGGTTCGCGGTCTGAGTCCTTAACCTATAATTACATTTTCCTTTCTTCCTGAAAACAGGAAATTATTGAGTTTTGGCCTCTAAGTAATGTCTTTTTTCATGCCTCTTGCATTTCCTTTTGCATTCAAATAACTTGATTAAAGGAAATTTGTTATGGGAGAATTACTGATCTGTCAGTAAGGATAGAACTGACCCTTCCTCCGAAATAGCCCCTTTGTTCCGATAGCCCTTTTGCTTTTGTACATCCTTAGTCACTGTCATGGAAGAAGCATGAAGATCTGAAGTTGTATGCTTTGGGTCCAAAAGTCAGAAAAACTTCAGGAATGGGCAGTCATTTTATCGGAAGAACACATCAAATAGTAACCTATGTTATTTGTTTCCCCTTTATAGTTTTACTTTAAGGTGAACCTTTGCTTTGGGCATACAGAACACCAGGTTAAATGAATACATTACTTTGTTAAAGTGACCCTGCCACCAGGCACAACTAAACAAACTGAATCCCTAGCTGAAGTATTTTCCAAAAGCCAACACTTCCAGCCAGGAGTGTCCAACTCCTGGTCCTGCTGCTCTACTAAGCAGTTCCCCAGTATAGGATCTAGTAGTGACGTAGGTGTTGGCTGGAGAAGCTGCCATTGAGAGCTGCACAGGACCAGGAGGTTAACATTTACCTTAAGGATATGTAAGACTGCATATATGCTCAATTATTCTCTTTGGAAAGGATCTTTCACAATCGTTTTCAGCAATTGAAAGGTGAACGAAGGAGAGCTGTACATACAGCACCATTCTGTTCTATGGAGAAGGGAGGGGAAAGAATGAGCAAGTGGCACCCTGCTGCACTCGTCTCCCTTCACTTCTATTGCAAACGTTTAATGCCTGTCCTTCATGGATCAGTCAGGACACATCCATGAACGACGTTGGTCGACCTCTGTACACATGTCAGATTCTCGTGTGAGATGAGCCCGACATTGGGCAAGAATGATCTGACGTGTGTACATAGCCTAGCCCTTACAAATAATCTTTCTTATTCACTCATTTTTTGATGTGTAAATATATATAATTGAAAGCATTTTGTTTTACATGATGTTCCTATCAGAGTTGAAGTGTTATTGAATTTCTATTCTACATTATTTTCCATTATATTGTTCACAGAACTACAGGTCAACCAAATATTAATATTATTAATAATTAACAGTATTTATATAGCGCCAACATATTCCACAGTGCTGTACATGTACATGTAAATATTTTGTGCACAAAAAGACTAAAGGCCCCAGTTGTCCAATTTCTATTGTCCTATACTGGAGGGAATTGCTGGCTGGATTACCAGGAGAAAATAAAAGAGGAATGAAAGCCATGAAAACAAATGCAGCCACCACATCTAGGAACTGTTAAGTTGCAGTATACCACATTTTGATTTTGAGTTTAGATACATTAAGGGTCCATTTAAAAAGCTGTGAATCTGACAATCGCCAACAATTATCTGGGGGAAAACCTTCTGGGTCCATGAGATTTATTGGCAGTGATTGATTCTCTACCATGGAATGTTGGCTGAATATCAGATACACTGCTTTACACATAGACCCATAAGCGCTTATGAACAACTTCATTGCTTCCATAGAGAAGCACTCATTGGTGCAAGTTAGAAGTATTTACTTAATCTATTTGTACATTTTGAGGGACAATTTTATCTGGCCTTATCTGCCTGGGATTTGGCTCCATTATTTAATTCTTTGTTTTTTACCCCATAAAGCCCATTGTTATAGCTTCTTCCCATGAGAGTTTTGCAACAATTCATTCTATTTCCCCGCTGCCTGATTATAAAAAAAAAAAAAATAACAATAACTGTAACTGAGGCAGTTCTGGTGAAGATTGCACGGCAGCTTCCCATTTTTTCCACACCATATGACTTTCCTTGCTTCCTCCCACTCCAAATCAGGCTCTAATTTAGGAGTCTGGTTCCTCTGAATTGCTGGGTTTCCAGGCCTGCAGCCTCCCATGTGGAATAAAAGAATGGATGCTATAGATCATATAGAGTTTTTCTAGCATGGGAAATGAGGATAAAAATGACAGAGAGTTTCCTTTTCTATGACGGCAGAATGGATTATTTTGATGCCTGAAGACTGGGAATTAATGACTGTGAGACAGCAGCTGGTTATATTGTGTTTCCAGGGTACAATGATTGCTAATTCACTCGCAGATGTCAGAGGTTGTACGCCCAACCAGCACGTAACTTCTCCCCTAGGCATTGACATTAATTTTGTAAATTGCAGATTTCACTGTCACTTGTATCAACATTATTGTAGGTGGTTTAGATGAGTTTCATTCTGCGTCAGGATGAAGCTAAAAATGGGAGTAAATGTGAGATCGGCACATTGATAGTAGTATGAGAGTAAATATAAAGATTATTGTATAATACCAACGGTTACCAGTTCTACATAAAGGCCATTTTATTTAAGCCTTGTATGGACACACAGTAACTGTCACTCAAAACAATCATAGAGACCAACAAACACTGAACAAGATGGGCAGCTCTGCCATTATTCTTCTATAGAGAAGGAGAACAAGTGTGCAAGGCCTGTTTGGGGTACAGTTGTGCTTATAAGCAATCAGTTGGTAATTGATCCTGCATGATCAATACGGGATGATACATGAAAAATACATGTTCAGATAGGTGGTTATTGCAGTGATATGCAATGGGCATCAAGGATTCCTACTTGCCTGATCTCTTCCCAGCTGTCAAATTTTGCAGAGCATGCACAGCTCACTGGTGCTTGTCATTGCTTCCCATGCGAATGCCTTGCATGAACTGCTGCGCTACTTCATGGGAGTTATATCATCCTGGCACGGTCAATCAAGAAGATGGACAAAGATCGTAAGGAGGAAGAAGAAAAGGAAGATGGCAATGCAATGCTAAAGAACAGGGATGGGTTCCACTTTAGGGTCTGTACAGAACTTTAGCTTAGTGCTGACTTCAATCGTCCAATCAAAAGCCCGTTGACCCATTACAGATGCATCACAATAAACCTAAATTGTAACTGCTGCACCACGTACACCACGGTGCCTTACCGTGTGCTTCAACATGAGTGCTTTGGTGAAGTATGATGAGTTGCCTTTAAAAATGAATGTCACTGCAACATTCAAACTCTTACAATATGTATTGCTGTGACCTACCAAAATGCATTAGTGTTAAATGACAATTCACTTTTTGACGTGAGCTCCAGTATTCCAGTAAAAGAGAACAAAAACAGCCTTGGTTTAGCTGGAGGAGAAAGCTCAAGGGATTTTTTACTGCCAGGACAAAAACCAAGCACACATCATAGCACTCCTCACCATCAAAATGTAAAATAGTTTCTTAAGGAGCAATTTGTCTCTTGTGCACATATTTTCCATCCTCTATCCTCACCTGCTCTGTAACCTTATAAGATGATATTTATGGTTGTCATAAGAGACTTCTCCCTGCTATAGTCTTGTAAGTCAGATTCAAAGAATTGGCATGCCAAGGCCTGGAATTTCCTAACATTTACATCCGCATCTGGAAATCTGTGCATAGCAGTATATCAGGCACCTACAGAGATTGACTTGAGCTGTCTTGTAAAGCTTGGGAGGTTTTTCTCTATGTACATGCTGGAATGTACAATTTGTATGAGGAAGCAGATGTTTTATATTGCCCAATATGCATACAATACACAACCTGGAATTACAAATCATGATGGGTAGTATGATTGGTCTGCTAACTTAAAGTAGATCTAATGCCAGTTACTAAAATCTCATATAAGGTTCTGGGACTTTTGACTTGTGTCAATGATATCAGTGGGCAATCGGTTTGATCTGCTTAAACTAAAGAGGCAGAAGTCAGAAAGTTACATTCTAAATAATAATTACCAAGCCTTTTTATGCATAGAGCAATACTAAATCACCCATATCTTAGTACTAGGTCTGGTAGGAGATCAGGGTTTATGGTTGTTAGCATGAAAAACATCAAACATATATAGACAGATCAAAAGTAAATTTTATTGAAAATTCCCTGTGCACACTCTGCTCAGATTTCAAAGGTGGATCCTGCGCACATAACCCCATACATAAAGGAGTGTTACGGTTACGGTCATATTCTATGATCTGTGTTCTGGTCTACTATAATACTCTCTAGAAAATCTTGGTTCCCGCTGATCCTATTGCATTTGAAACTTTGAACTCCATTAGAAGGGTTGCCCAGCTGAAAGGGAACTGCCAGTAGAAGCTTTCTAGAAGTGCATCCAACCATTCTTGACACATCTTCAAGTTACTTATACTCAAATCTTCTATCTGATACTAATACTTGAAATTCCTATATCCCCTGATGAAGCATATTTGCAGAACGTGTTGGAACTATAGGAGCAATCGTAGCTAGGAAATCCGTTCCATGATAATCTTGCTTCTGGACTTTGACTGCAACTGTTGGTGCATTAATGTATATAATTAGAGAGTTTCTGACATGTTTAGTAAGATATTTTTCAATACAATTTTACTTTTGATCTGTATATAGATGTTTGATGATGCTTTTTCTGTTGATATTTTGCAGTCCCTGTTGCCCATTTTCTTATCAACATTCTAAATATATTGTTAAAAAAAATTTCTATTTTGATTACATATACTCAGTGACATCAATACTTTGTTCCTGTGCTTCTTGCTCTGTTATGAAGACCGATCTTTGCTGGTGGGAAGGGTTGGAAAGGTTGGAAAGGTTCTTTGCTTAGCTTTCTGAAAATGTCACAACACCTTGGCTTATTCAGAACACCCTAGGTAGGGCCTACACATGATGCTAAGCCTCCATGAATAAAAGGGCTAAAATCCAGTGAATTAAAAGGGTGGCCCAGGGACTATTAGGGTGAAGAGGAAGGGCTGGATAATGCTGGATGTCCTCCAGCCAAGGAAATGAGACTCTTTCTGAAAGCTTCTCTTGGCTGTAACTTCTAATGCAAACACTAAATAGCTCCCAGTGTGCAGTGATATCATACCAAGTCATTTTAGTATAGGATTTGTAAAGAATAAGCAGTTGCACAGAAACAGGACATTAAGGGCATTTAATCATCCAACATTATATTAGTATAAAAAATGCAAGCAAACTTTATTTAAACAATACATAAAATATACAAAAATTTTAAAATTAAACATGTTGAAATGATTTCAAGCATAACAACGAATCCAAATATTCCATGTTTTTCCTTTAATTAAGACCACGCAGCCCACATAGAGGGGAGCAGTAGGAACTGCACCAACGGAAATCTGTAAGCATCAAATGTAACCTTAAGATCCATTACCATAACCATATCCACTAGGAGTATCATAAATCCAGGATTACTATTTGCAGAAATTCCACACAAAATACCAATAACTGCTATAACCCTACTTTACTAAATCAAATTCCCTATGCTGTACTTGTATTCACCATAACAAAGCCTTAGTTTACTATTAAATGAATACTAGATGATAACAAGGCATACTAAAGGGACTAATCCTTAATGAAAGGCTTTATTATTTTGATACAGGAAAGGAGCCTATACAACTGTGCAAGACTGAAGTAAAGTCTAGAGATCAGCTTTAAAAAAAATTATAGTTTTTCTTAATCGTCACTTAAGAAAAATTGGTGCATTTGATTTTTCAAAGGAGTATGTAGACTGTTTTCTCTGTGTGCTGGTTTTGTAATTTATATTTGGGGCAAGTATGGATCGATGAAAAAGCACTGTTGTCACACAAAGACAGGAAGTGTATTATGACTACAAGACATCTCATACCCGTAACGTAGGAAGGTAGGCATGATAACAATATTTGAGATCTCACTAAAGCTTCCTTACTGAATTGCTAGGGGAATCAACAGGTATTTTTTGCACTAATTGAACAAGGTTAAACTTTGCCTAATACCATGAAGAAACTCAGAATACAGCAGGGTATGTTTGTCTGTGAATGGCTTTTATCCCATGTGGTCACAGCTCGACCCACTGCCATCCATCAGAAATTCATTATATTTACTATATTTACTGCATTCCCATGCTAAAATATCTCCCAACCAGGGTCAAGTAAAAACCTTTTCTTTCCTGTATGAAGAAGCATGTGACCCTTCGCACAAAGTAGTGCCAGGTGATTGAGTTTCCAATCATTGGAATGAAGCTTTGTCACATGGGGCAAGAGGTAGGGTCCTAAGTATGCGCCAAATAGATACATTTTAAGGGTTTTTTGCCTCTTATTGTTAAACCTTTCACATAGCAATGGTTATTGAAATCTAATTGTTTGTTATAAACCTAAACACTTTTCTCCTAGAAATGAGGCTCAGTATATAAATATGTTTTCCTCTCTGTAACTGACAACTGGAAATATTGCAATCAAAGTATCTCCAGTGATTCAAAAACCATGCATTCTTTCTTTTAGGGCAGAAAAGTATGATGTCCATCCTCCTGCCGTCCTATTCTCCAGACGAGGAGTACAGAAAGTCTTTGCTGTGTCCCTTCACAACACTGCTCGTAATGAGGTCCTTCCACTCCTCAGACGGGGATTACTCGGAGAGTTTGTGAGTGTTACCGGTTTCATATGATCACAAGGCTCTGAGCTCAAAGACAAGTGCCAGTTACATAAACACACAGACCTCTCCTCAGTGTGAAGAATGTCATGTATATATTGAACACACAAAGGGTTTAGAAATAGATCCAAATCATATGGGAAGCTTTACCAATTCCTGGAGGCTTGCTGGTGGTTTCACAGCCATGGTATTTAATTCCATATGTGTAGCTCTTTCTTCTACCCCGTTTTTTTCTTGTGGGATAGATCAACTCTGCAATCTGCTGAATACATTTCGTGTCTGATATTTAATCAAGAGCATTTTGTATGTTTGTGATCAGAGAGGGTCTGGTAAGAAAGCTTTTGGGGTTGTGTGGATGACTTTGTTTGTTTAAAGTAGGTCTGGCATTCCTATAAAATTCTATAAGAATGTAAAACTTGTTTGAAGTAGGTCAAATGCACTTTGGGAAATCAACTTTAGGTAAAAAGCAAACTCAGAAGTGTTTCAGGCTGGTGTCAAACTTATTCTATCAAAACAAGGTCAGAGTCTACTAACACAGGTCTTAAAGCATGCTTTCCCAAATAGACTTATAACATAAATAGACTTATATTGGGGGTCATGAAAAGAAAACACCTTACATTGGTGGCCAGGGGAAGGAATACCCTTTACATTAGTGGTTACATAGTGGTCCCTATTTATTGTACAGCGCTGCGTAATATGTTGGCGCTATATAAATCCTGTTTAATAATAATATTAATAATACATTAGTGGTTATGGATAGAATGTGTTCAATATGAAAAGTGTTCCTTACAATGGTGCTCAGCGTGAAGAATTCCCCTTACATTCATGGTCAGTAAGAAAAATGCCCCATATATTGGGAGGAATGCCTCTCACATTTGTGATCATAACAAGAATGTCCCTTATAGTAGGTTCCAGGTTAAAATCTCGGCCAGGACACTATCTGCATTGACTTTGCAAGTTCTCTCTATGTTTGTGTGGGTTTCCTCCAGGTACTCCGGTTTCCTCCCACATTCCAAAAAAATGCAGTTACGTTAAATGGCTTCCCTCCCAAATTGGTCTTAAACTGTATTGGACATATGACTATGGTAAGGACATTGGATTGTGAGTCCTTTTTAGGGAAACCTAGTGACATGACTTTGTAAAGTGCTAGTTAATATGAATGTCAGCGCTATATAAATTCTAGATAATAATAATAGTAGTGATCAATATGAAAAATGCTTCATACATTGCTGTTCAGTTAGAAGAATTCTCCTTAGATTGGGGTCAGTGTGAAAAATGTTCCCTACATTCATTGTCAGTTGGAAGAATTCCCTTTAGATTTGGTGATCATTGGAGAAAAAATGAATAAGCATAAAAAATTAAAGCTATTAAAGCCACAACATCTGCAGTCTAAGTAAGATGCAATATATTACATTTTGGATTTAGATACATTTTCATTAAATTTTAAAGAGTGGTTCATGGTCAAACACAGATTATGAGCTCAGTGCATATTTCCTGTCTCCTTAACTTCATTATGCTTTGTGTGTAAGGCAATGTGCTTACTTTAATGGAGTTACGTTGACAGAAAATGTACCCATAACTATGACTATATACGTCATTAAAGTTACACTTTTAGTGGGCCCAAAAACTTCAAATTAATGCTGGTTCCGATATATAGATCCGTCATCACCCTCTTCCAGGAAGATATCTGCCACTTATGCTGTAATTGATTCACGTGCTTCAGGAGGTACTTTTGTTGTCTCACTAATGATGGGTAAATTTAAGATAAGACAAATGGCCATGGGGTGTGTGGAGATATATACAGGGGAAACATTATTCCGGGTGCACTTAACAGGCTGAATATTGCCAATTGTCTCATTACACAAGATAATTGTAGTCTGCTAATTCTCATGAGCATATTTCTCTTATATAATTATCATTCATTTGAACAGATCTATCACAAGGCAGACCAACTTATGCTGCATTATCTGTCTGACACCTAAGATAAGACATAATAAATTGCGTAACCATAACAGTAAATGGAGAAGGAGTGGAGCCCATTCATCATAAGTGCAGACCAAGCATTCTACTTTTGAAAAAGTAATTTGTCAACAGCCACCAACAAGCAGGGCATATTGGCAGCTAAATGCTTTTATAACCATGGTTTCCTAAAACCCTAGGGCTCCTTCAGAGGTTCCTAGGGGTTCCTTGAGCAATTAGCAAATTGTGCCTTTCAGGTCAGTTTAAAGCAGACCTATGACCACATTTTTTACTTTATATAGAAGGGCAGATAGCCCTCCTTTATAAATTAAAAATGTGGTTGTTTTTTTTTAAATGCCTTTAAAAAAAGAAATAAAAAAAAAAAGGTTAAGCCCCTCCTCTTCTGTCCTTACCGCCGTGGTAGGCATTCATCCTATTGACCACCAGGCTATCTATCATGTATCATGAATTGGGCATATGCTAAATAACATGAAAGGGTCCTGGAGACCTAAGTCCAAGGGTTCAGACAAGTAAATAGGGCAAATATGATTAAAATATTCAACAATAACATAAACAGAATATAGAAGTACAAGCAAAGTCCAAACACTACACAGGAACAATGGAAGACATGGACAATTAGACAGAGGTCGGAGACAGATGGACCGTGATCCACAGTATGTGACCTTACTTTAAAGCCAATTAATGTAGCAAGGTGTGCACAGCAGTGACCTAAGCTGCAGTGCGAGTACCAACCAGCAGATGGCGAAGGTTCTAGGTCTTTATTTCTAACACTTAAGCTTTGTAAGGACATCCAATAGACATCAGAGGACTGTTGCTGTAAACGATCTTTCTTGATCGTTCCAGTGACAGATGAACAAATAAGCACTCTACACACTGCTTTGGTCTGTGCAATTGAGAGGGAAGGATGAGCTGCACCCCACTGTGCTCTCTCCCATAGCAGTGAACAGCAATCATTTGCGATTGGTCATTCATCAAGTTACAAGTATGATATGATTCCATATGTGTTTAATGGAACATGCAACCAAAACACTTTTCCAAACAGTTTACAATTGCTTATCAAAACAAATGTTGTCATTGTTTTTGCATCATCTCATACACAAAACTTCCCGTGGTTTGCTTCATATGTTTTATCTAGAAATTCAGCCCAAACTTTAAATTAAAACAATGCCAAATGTCTTCCAGGTCTGTCAACTAAAATCTGCTTTCTATCCTTGTGCCGCAGCCAGAGATCAGAGTGGAAACTCTACCGTCCCTTCTCCGGAGCCAGCGGGCCCTTCTTATCCTCTTCTCAGAGGGCCCTCTCAATCACAGCCATGAGAAGCACATCCTGAGCCTGGTGCGGGGGAAATACTTAGAGCCGCATTTGGCTTGTTGGTTGAATCTGTAAGTACCCATCAGGTAACATGTCCAGCAAAGTACAATGTTAGCATTACAGAACTAACGTGGGAATTTTTCCATTACTTTGTGTTTGTTGTAAATTAATAGTCACTTTTCCATCCTCAGTACTTATTGTTATATGGGGGTTGTGCAGAATTATTGCATATATTTACATGGGTTTTGTCATATTAGTTTATATTAGGTAAATGAAAAAAAATTTGTAGGATTTCAAAGGTGAAGGTGGAGGTCCAGGCTCATTTTGATGTTTACAAGATCTTAAACAACATTTTTTACAGTGCTCAAAAGGTCAATCTCAAATTACACAGGGGTAAATAAGTATAATGGGCAGCTAATCGATTCCCTTCCATCTGCTCTGTACAGGCTTTTAATTACAATGAGACAGTCAGTCTCTCTCTCTCTCTCTCTCTCTCTCTCTCTCTCTCTCTGTCTCTGTCTCTGTCTCTGTCTCTGTCTCTGTCTCTGTCTCTGTCTTTGGGATTTGGGTGCTTCAAGTATAATATAAGGAGGCTCTAGAATACTAATAATGTTGTGGAGTGAAATGAGAAGATGTCATCTTGGACTGAGGATATTTTTTATTTTTAAGACTATAAACATTTTCAACAAGTACAGACAATACTTGTTCATGAGGCTAGAAATGTATTGTACTTTTATTTCCTGTAATTTATAAAGGCAACTAAACACTCTTTTTTATCTTCTTTAAACATTGCTTCTTTCATGGATAAAATAACTAGTAACTAATATAGATCCCAAGGAACATACATTTTGGCAAGATTACCTGGTGAAAAAGCATGAAAGTGAAAACCCATAAAAAACCTAGGGTTCCTTTAGAGGTTGCTAGTGGTCCCTTGAGCAATGAGCAGTCTGTGCCCTCCGAGGCATTGACACCAATGATCTTTTAGGCTATCCTTCCCAATGGCCAGCAATGTAAGAGGCATTCTCCCCTTTGACCACCACTCTACGCCATGTACTGTGAGCTGTGGATATAGTCATTATAGAAGGGGTTCCCTAAAGCATAAAAGTTATCTCAAGGGTTCCCCGATGTTAAAAAGGTTAAGAATGGCTGCTATAAAGTCTGAAACCTTTGGCAGTTACCTAAAGAATAATGTAACCAGAGCTGGTATGGTCTCGGTGGCTCTCCAAGAAAGTGCGTTGTTTGGGTTGAAGGGGGCCAGCTATCTGAAGCATTATCCAAACCATATGATAAGTAATAATTATCATTAATATTATATAGCACAGTATTTATTTATTGCCTATATTTCACAGTGCCGTACAAAATCCATAATTATGTCACTAACTGTCTCTCAAAGAAGCTCACAATCTCATATCCCTACCATAGTCATATGTCATTACCCCCGTCTAATGTCAATTTTGGGGGAAAGCCAATTAACCTAACTGCATGTTTTTGTAATGTAGGAGGATACCTGGGTACCCAGAGGAAACCCACACAAACATGGGGAGCACCTGCAAACTCCATGCAGATAGTTTTCTGGCCGATATTCAAATATTGGACCCAGTACTGCAAAGGCCATAGTGCCAACCACTGAGCCACTGTGCCGCCAATGAGCTAAAACAAAGTCCATGATATTAAATTTTGACAGCAAGCATGAGAAATCTAATTTATTTCTGCTTTTATGATAATATTGAACGCCTGTTTTATGAAAACTGATCCAATAACTAATGTCTTTAAAGATATAAAAGGTTTTTTTTTTTACTTATGTAAACCAGTCTCTTTCCCAGCAGATGAGAACATCAGGCTGACAATGCTTCTTGGAATTTTAGTGCAGGCACTTTGTTGTCAGCTACAAAGGCAGATAATGGCTTACCTGATTTTTTGCAGAATCACGTTGTATTTTCAGTTTTTACTTTCAAAGAGACAACATAAGTGAAATGTGCATGTATCATATAGCTTGAATATTTATTTTTCCAATTTTACCCACACAAACACTAAATATTCAGCATTGAGCACTTTATTGCTGTCAAAGTGCACAATAAATAGCAGTACATGCCAGTTTTATTTTTCTGTTTACAGAAAGGAAACTCCCGTGGCATATGAGATCCTTAAAAAGTACTTTGGCCTGATCCCACATCTACCAGCGCTTGTCCTGGTTACCCTTGGCACACAAGGACAAGTGTTTGCATTGCCGGCAGATCAGCCCATCACTGAAGTCAATGTTTTATATTGGCTGGAAATGGTAAAGGCGGGAGAGGAAACACCAATCTGTAAGTATATATGGAGCGTATCTGTCTTTATTTTATTATATCTGTATTTATTTCCTTATTATATGCTTGTATAGAAATAAAGATGTTTTTGAAATTATATAAATCTTTTAGTAGTTTTTTAAACTTTAATTGCAATCTTTAATTAGAACTTAACTGTAAAAGCAAAAAATGTAAGGAGGCGGCTCTATATTGCAGAAGGAACAGGCTATGCCTCATCTTCAGTAAAACAAATTCATGTTCACTGTTAGTGTACCTTCACAACAGGCATCTATGCTGGAATAAATGGACTTTCATGCACATGTAAAGGAGTCAGCCTGAAAAAGCTGAAACAAGACTGGACAAGATGTTGGTGCCGGCAAGGGGGCATTAGGTTGGGTTTTACTTTAAATAAAATTAAATTCCACAATTACCAATAAAGTTCATTTTAAAAATCCTATATATGGAACTTGTGTTTAATCTATCCATGTATAAGCAGCATTGAGTTCCTTCCAATAAAAAGCAGCACTGAGTTCCTCAGTAAAAGTTTATACAGGTAGTCCCCGGGTTACATACGAGATAGGGACTGTAGGTTCGTTCTTAAGTTGTATTTGTATGTAAGTCATAATAGGTACATTATTTTAATAAATGCAATTAGGACAGATGTTTGTCTCAACATATAAAATAAAGGTGAGGAAACGGGGGGGAGTCTATCTAACCTCTACTTAATATTATCAAAGATTATCAAAGCCTACCCCGGAGTATTTGTCAATAAAGCAAGAAAGAAGGGATGGCTTATAAAGGGATAGTATATATATAACGGAGTCCCGTGTTCCAACGTCTTTCGCCTGTATTGGCTTCCTGAGGGGACATGTGGGCCGTAGAGTGCAACTGTATATAAAGATCACATACATATATATATATATTCATGCATTAGAATATGTGCTAGGTGTATGTTGTACACCTGTGGATATAATGCATACATATAGCATATTGAAATATATATATATATAACAAGTGTGTCAAAATAAATAAATGCCAATTGATTCTACACATCAAACACAGTTTGTTCATTAGAGTTACAAGATGTTGTAGATGTCATGCGAACAGCCCCCTCCCCCCTATCAAGCCTCCGTCCTGCACACAATCGTGCAGGGAAGCCCTGTTCGTATATATAATAAAAATGGTAATGGATAAAGTGCCTCAGTTAAACCACTGTTTAAAAAATAAAAGAAGTGCAGTATAACTGAGAGCAGATATCACTATAAATAGGTAAACGTAACTATGACTTTCTAAAATTTTAAAGTCCTTTAATTCCTGTGCACCAAAATAACCAATAGAAGTCCCAGCACTATGACCCATTTATGTTCAATTGTCCTGCACTGGCAAATTCACATGTTACAGGTACTGGGTTAAAAGTTTTAAAAGTTTAAAGGTTAAAAGTTTGCTATTTAGACAACCTAGGACCCCAGTAGGTAAATTCCTGTTTATGGTTCCATTAAACTTGGTGTAGATGGAGGAAGTTGCTGAGTTTTGGCCTGTGAATAATAGTGCTACCCTTGGGCATTTAAGAGTGAAAATGTACTGTGAATCACAAGAGTGAGGAAAATGACATGTTTTGGTGGTTTGATTTTTTTATATTTATTCCAAGTATTTAGCAGTTTGGCCTAAGGTTTGCTTCTTTCCATCTGGGAAACCCCTTCAAATCACTAGAGAGCAAAGTAAAAGTCACTTTTATTAGTGACTCCCTTTATGATTCATTGTCCAAAGGTCGGGGTCACTGATTCATCTAGTCCTGCTGTTCATTCATCACACACCCAGGACTTCCTGTTATCTGATATAAGTTTATAGGGAATAACGTCTGCTAGTGGTTATGTCTGGAATATTTTTTTGCCTTTACTTAATCTTTGGCTGTTTTGACTGCACATTTCAGGCCAATTCATTTTCTTATATTGTTTTTAGATTCCTTATCTAATGAAGAATGGGGTCCTCCGCTCCCAGACTACGATTTCCTTGCTATGATGGACGCCGCCGACCCTAGCTTTGCTGCGCAGAAAATTCGCATTAACATGAAGCCCCGCAAACGTAAGAAGGCGGAGCTGTCCATCGATGACGAAGGTGCAGACGCCAAACGTCGGCCGGGAAGAAGTTTGCGTGGAACTGTGCCAAAGTTCCTGGAGAGTGAAAAGGTTTCTGAGCAGCATACAGAACTTTGAGTCCAGCAGTAATATTTAAAGTGGACCTGTCCCGACAGTGACACTTTCACTATTCTCTTTAAACTTTATTAGTAAAAAAAAGTCCCATGCTTTCTGCTGATTGGAGATCTTGAGCTGTAACTCAGCAAGGGTCGTGCTGAACACTCTATTATCCTGGATGGCTGGAGTTGCTCCTTATGGCACAGGGAGATTTTCTATGTTCTTGGAATTTAAGCAAGTGGTTTACCCCCTCTCCGAATACAAATTTATAAATACTTTACCGATAATGATTCTTTGTATATTTACCACACAAATTCCAGAGTACAGTAACCCATTGCAACTGCTGCAAAATCTCTCAACATGGACTCTGTCGGTTACTTTGCACTGGTTTACCCCCACAAACACTATACAGTTCTTTGCTGTCCATATCCCGTATGTTAAAATCCATCCGAACAACAGTTATACCAATATACTCTGGATTGTATCAATCTCATTGTAAATCTCTGAAGATTCTTTAAAAATCACAATGTTTCTCGATGTTGAGGCTCTGAGGGAGAGAAGGTGAAGGCATAAGCTGTCTGGTTCAACGTTCATTTATTGTTTGATACATGGGCCAGGCTGCGTCCTGCTCATACGTGCCATATACAGGCTGTGTTTTTTAAATATGTTATTGTATTTAAAACAACAAAATAAAATAACTTAAACAGGAAATCCTTGTGTGTGAGTCTAATCAGTATGATTATCGCTCTCTCTCTCTCGCTCTCTCTCATATATATATATATATATATATATATATATATATACATACATATATATTATTAACAGTAGGAACATTATAATTAGAAACTCATTTCACAATTAGGTGAGTATCTATCTATCAATCTGATATGCTTTTACTCTATCCTATTACCTTTCTTTCACTCAGTATCCCTCTATCTCTAATTCAAACATTTTCTTGCTCTATTTTTATTAACAATCAATTGCACTCTATCACTTCCCTGTCACTGTCCCTCGATCTCTCCCTTTCTCTCTGAGTCCCTGTTCTTCAATATTTCTCTCTATTTCTCTCTGTCTGTCTGTCTCTCTTGTCCAGTCTGTATCTAGAAGTTTGGAAAGTGTTAAAGGTGAAGTCTATTTAATATAAAAATCTCTCCAAAATTCACTGGGAGCTAAGCCTGGCCAACAAAGTGTATCTGGTTTGTTTCTTTATTACAGATTATTCTTTCATTCAAGAAATGATATTCCTAACAAAACATCTACAACTTTCATTTATCCAGTATATTACCTCCTCTCATTTACCAGAAACTATTGACAGAAACACTGACCCCACCACAAGCATGAAACCAGTGAAGTCAAAACTCCTACTCAGACATCCTACCAGCACATGAAGAAAGAGGTCAGCCATAGCAGCCCTCATATTTTCACCATGACAGGTTTTCTTGGATGTAGATCTGTATGTGGGAAACCAGAAAACTGGACTGCTGGAAAGGTCTAAGTTGTCTTGGTCCAAGAGTTCCTTGTTACAAACCACAATCCGCATTTCTGCTGTTTTTCAGTATTAGACATTTCCTTCGGATGACAGAACTGTGTTCCTGAGGCCAGACGAGACGTTCCCTGGAGAACACCAAAGTCATCCTTTCCTCTCCAATAATGTAATGTTCACCATGTTGAAAGATAATAAGTTTGTATGTGCATACTTATCAGCTCTATCAATAAAAAGCATTATAATGAAAACTGCACAAATAGAGACATAAAGGGCTTTTCTGCCCGAAAATACCATTTCATCTATGGATAGGCTACATTACCCAAGGTACCCAGCTACCATTAAAGCTGTCGAATTCCCTAAAGCTCACCATTTTTTTTTTAGTTTTCCGAGATATAAGTTTAATTGAAAATATTATTATCATATGGTTGTTTGGTTACAAACTATACTGCTAAATCTCTGAATATTTATTTAAATCCCATATATTCTCAGATTTTGTTATTTATCTCGCTCCCCTGGAGAAGCAGAACCAAAACGCGTTGGAAGCTGAAAATATAGCAACCTATTGATTATTCTCATATGAGCAGACTAATTGGATGCTACAAGATTAACAATTTAATATTGCTTCAAGCTTCAACAAATCTCTGCCATCTTTATGTGACTGAACTATGTTTTTTATGCTGCACATGTATATATTTAAAAATAAAAGATATGTGGTATATTTTCATTTTAGGATATTAGTCCATTGTGAATCTTTAACTAGTGAGAATTTCCTTTCTAAAAATTGTGCTTACTTAAAACAATATACTCTGCTCGTCCTATACAATATTAGTGTGGGTGTCACAGCTTTCGATGAATTGTTCACTGCCTGAATTGCTTCTTTTGTTTCTTTTTTCCTGCTTTGATGGGCGAGTTATTTCTGTCCTGGTAATAAAGGAAACTTCAATTTTATTTATTCTTTAACACGTCGTTGCTTTATAAAGTAAATGTTCCTTTATCTGCAGTCGGTAAGATGGTGCAGGCTGTTTCTGTGCATTGTAATTGTATTCCTCTTCCTCCAAATGTTTGTGGTGTAGACTGATAGCATATCATATACAATACACACACAGCGCAGAGGATGTGATCTTTTAAAAATCCCTAAAGTAGAAGTGTTAAAATTCAAATATTCATTTGAAAGCTCTATTAGAGGGAAAAAACCCAGTCTTTAAAGTTTCAAAAAATCAGGCAGATATAAAAGATACACAAAAAGCAGCTCTGTATTTATTAATATAATATGAGATTATTTTTTTAAATGAAATCAGTGTGAGTTGGTATTGGCTTTCAGTCTTTTATGCAGTCCAGAGTATAGAAAAGTAAAACAGCACAAGAAACCAATCATCTGTGCTAAGAAGATTGTATTGTTGTAAATTGCTTCTTTATAAATACAAGATAAAGGGATATACTGATTGAAAGAAGGAGAGGAGTGACTGAGATTAGCTCATCAATGTTTTCAACCTGGGTTCCTCCAGAGGTTGTTAAGGGTTCCTTAAGCCAGTGGTCCACAACCTTTTGGAGCTCACAGACCGCTAAATGCACAGACTCCGGACTGAGCACGCGCGGCGAGCCGTGTGTCATTCAAAGGGGAAGTAATGTCCCCCCAGAATGATGTCATAATGCCAAAACCTACCCACTATTTCATCGCAGGTCTGAGCCTGGGATGGGAGAGTGGGCGGGTTGTGTCCAGAAACACAACCCTCCCCGAGCCTGTGATGCATACCGGGGACACGGTCCAGGGCTCCAGGGCTTTGGCTATGTGTAAGGGTGACATTTTGGTGAGCAATGTAAGAAGGATTCATTCTATCGAGCACCAGGCTAGTGCTCCCTGAACTAGAGTTCCCAGACACCTGAAAATTAATTAAAGGGTTCCCCCGTGTTAAAGAAGTTGAGAAAGTCTGATCTAGCATGTTTACGTAGTTTATCTACGTAAGGATCCAAAGGATTTTTTTTTACCAGGACTCTACCAGGAGGGTTAATGGGAGTGCATTGGGGGTCATCTGGCAAATAAATAAGACTAGCCATTCCACAAATATCCTTAATCTGCCATGTTGCTTCTCCATTTGTAAATAGGAGAGGTACTTGTAGCCATGTTATTTATGTGCTTTCCATGATACTTTTTATTTGCATTACCTGTATTTTTGGGTTTTCCCTCCTTTCTCCTCCATCCAAACACTCTTCATTACTAAATACAAGGGCTGTACCAAATGTAATGCAAAAGGGGACATAACATTTTATAACATTAACTGATATGTCATTCAAATTGCACATGTTGTTAGCGTAACTCTTCCTTTACACAGGTGTTTCAAAACTTTTTTTTTCATTGTAGGTGAATGAAGTTTAAAGTAGGACAAATCAGCATTGAAGACTAACCACACAGTGGCAGACCATCAATTCCTGTCAATCGTGACCCTCGTCAAGAAGTCACTGATGGCAGTTTGCTTCTATTTGAAGTCCATTAATCAGACATTCTAAAACACCTGTACACAGGAATGCCATCAGAAAGGTCTGGGCTCTATACTAGGTAAGCTTCTTCTCTCCCCCATGTACAACACTTCCAACATGAATTCTCGATTGGTTTATAATACAAAATTTCCAATTAGTTTTTTAAATACTATGCTATACCTTGGTACGATTCTTTATATTCACCCACTCTAGATACTATACATATTGTGTACATAGACCCCTGAGGAAGCCAATTTGTGAAATGCGTTAGGATACAAGACCGGTATTAATACTCTCAACCACGAACGCTGTATGATTTATACCGAAGTAGCTACTTGCTGTCTAGTCTGGTGAGTCCAACCCCAACCAAGGTATTCCCAGTTTGGCAATACTTTCCGTGCAGCTCCTCTAACCCTCGAAGCAAAAAAAAGTCTGTGCTGGCCACAGCAATTGGATTGTAAATGTCATTGTTTATTGCTCATTGATCTTATTTTACTAAGAACATTTGCAGATGCAAATTCCATTTCTAACACAGTCTAGTTTATTGACCAGTCATTTCCCTAAGGAAACATTATATATTCAAATCACATTACTAGTGCATGCTGTCTGATGTTTGCGCTACTAAAGCTTATGAAGAAAAACCTGCTGTAAAGAGATAAAAGGCTGAAGTTGAGCTTTAATGAGCACCAATTACAACTAAATGTTCCACAAAGAATTGTCCCAATAAAAATGAAATAAAGGACCCTAAAGGGTCTTTACAGACTGTTGGTTAAAAAAACAAAACAGTGCTAAGGTGTTCCTTGAGCCATGAGCAATTTGAACCTTTCTAGTCAGTTTGCTTGACACTAATGATCTTTTTGACTATCTGTAAGAGTAACATTTTCCCCACTGACCCCCATGCTAATATACTGTGAGCTGTGGATATAGTAGTTATAGCAGGAGTTCCCTAAGGACCTGAAAGATATTTCAAAGGTTACCCTTTAGTAAAAAGGTCAAAAAAGACTGTTTTATACTAAAAAAATATTGGGATTCCTATAGTTCTTCCAAACAGTCTTGAACTGGTGCAAAATATTCCAAACTTAGAAGCAATCATAACCCAATGGTAACTTTTGTTCATAGGCTAGGAACAAAATCAGCATGTTTCCCTATGACCTCCAATGACTTTAAACCAACCCTTCTTCCAAAATACTTACCTGAATCCAAAAATGCATGATGTGCCACATCCTTGTCTTCTAGTCAAGTCTTTTTTTTCTGGATTGCAAAGGGAAAGTTCTTTCCTTAGGTGCCCATGTAGCATCCCAATAACATGGTCATTTTCTATGGGTTGTCCAATGACAGCATCCTGAAAACAGTCATAGTGTATGATTATATCATGGAGAAGGACCACAGAAAGATCAGTTGATGGTAATGGACTGGAAGTGATTGATCACAGGAAGAGAGACAAATCAGAAGGGTGAGGAGAGATGCTCCATGACCATCTGATCCATGCAGCCACCAGGGATTAAAGTAAGAGATGGGTGGCCAGGATATGCATCTACCTCCATCCAGCCAGAGACAATGTGGCCGTCTCCTCATTTTATGTGAATATATTTAATCTTGTGGATTACCTTTATATTCACTTAATAATGTACCCATTGGCCATTGGCTGATTGGATTTTGCCAGTGGCCCATAGTTTGTTACATTCTTCTTATTACAATTTGAAAGTATCTGAGCGCATTAAATGCTGTTTGTTATTGCTCTGAAATAACGTTCTCCACTCGATGGATTGGACATCAGTCCTTGGCATTGCGTTGAGTCACTGAATCATTCCACTGTAATTGAATTTTTTCTGCTGGAAACCAGTTTAACTAATAATGTCCTGTATGGCACATCTCTGATTTAATAAAGACCAGATGTAGTCATTGGTGGCTCATCAAGTCACCAACGGGTCACCACTCAAACAGTAGAAGAACCCAAAACATACGAACAGCTCCTATGAAAAGGCGGGGATTGTGGGGGCTAATAAAGTTATATTTAGTAATCTAAACATCTCTACCACTTGAGACAATAGTAGAACTCTTGTTTGGATAAGGGCTCTAGTAACTCATTATTTATAAACATTTGGAAACTTTCTCACAGACATCATGAACATTTCCAGATATAAAAAGATATAAGGGATACACCATATGAGAATATTAAAGTTTCTATTGATAGGAGAGCAAGGGATTATATAACCCTTCATCATTCTGCAGGCAAAATGAGAAGTTAACCCTTGAATTGCCCTTCAATTGAACAGGTGGTCCACTGCAGAAAGTTGTTTGGTCATGGTGCCCATTGCTGCAATCTATTGCAGCACTTTTAATTTTGAGGCACATCAATGACTGCTGCATTAAAGCAGAACTAAATCCATGCGACTCACCTATTCTCGTTCCAGCACAGGGTGCTGCCATCTTTCTTTTCTTTATCCTCCTGCAGACGATCTTCAGCCATCTTGATAGGCCATGTCAGGATGACATAACTCCTGTGCATTTTCCTTGGCACAAGCAAAAGAAGTCAGAATTGCAGAGTTTCCATGCATGCGCAGCTCAGCATTGATGCCAAAAACCCAGAGTGATCAGGCAAGTAAGACACATTATTGCAGAAGAGAAATCGCCTGTCCCTTTCTGCATTATTGACCTACCTGGTCATGCAGACTTAAAAGTAGAACATTAGTTGTAGGGCAATTAACACACCACAAGTGAGGAAGTGTGTGAACCATTCTTTGTGACATAGGTGCTTAGAGGTACCATTGAAAGTGAATGGTTCTGCATCACATTCATTGTGTCCAAGGTATGCAGTGCATAGGTGTATATAGGCATGGGCAATTGGTTTTCTTTTAAAAGTAACCACAGCCTGAGAAAATCATCCTGTCCCCTGCCATCAGCTGTACTTGTGGACATTTGGTCTCTGTGGAAACAGTGTTTTCACTGCAGAGGTCTGGCAATCTCCAGGTAAAGGGTTGAGGTGTCACACAGTAACAGCTTGACATAAGATTGTTTTGCATTTCCATCTAATAATTTTACAAACTTGTTTCTCAAATGCAGCCTGTTGATGTTCAGGTTGGTGTGTGTTGTGTTAGAGTAGCCATTTCATTTAAAAGGGCTACCCAATGCAGCTCACAGCACCAAAAGTCATGCTTTCTGTTCCATTAAAAAGGTCAAAACACAGCATCAGTAGTCCTGTTCCATGCATTGTGGTCAGTGTGTTGCCCAGGTGTATTTGGAGTGCATTGCCAAGGTGTGTTTGGGGTGCATTGCCCAGGTGTATTTGGAGTGCATTGCCAAGGTGTGTTTGGAGTGCATTGCCGTGCTACATCTGTAGCTACATCAACTACATCTGTTGATGCAACATAGAAGTGGAAAGAGGCTCTAAGGAACATTAGATGAAAGCTTCTCTGGGATCCAATGTGACATTTGCATTTAAAATGATAAAGTAACAACCTCATTGAATATGCTGGATAAGATCTTTCTTTTACTTTTTTGTTTCCCAGGAGCCAAAACCTAAATAGTTATTTTTCCAACATTAAAAATATTACAATTACAACGAAACTGTATTTTTGTTGTAATGTTGTATATTTTTTAGTAATTAAAACAAATTGTTTCTTTTCTAAACGACCACAAGAAATTTTAGTTACTTTTTCCAAAGTCTGAACATCTGGAGTTTGGATGAAGTGAATATTCTTTATCCAAAATCTAAAATATTTTGGATTTCATTTGCAGTGGGATTACAGATGACAAAATCTGTGTGCATAGACTCCATGCTGTTACATTACAGTTATTTAATAGTTTATCTTCTGATTAGGATTTTGCTAAAAATTCCAAGGATTTTGAACAGGATAGGAATATCATTTCCCACACATGTCCATTGTTATATTATTTATATATAATGTGTACGTGTGCATTTTTTTTTTTACTTTCCAAAAGATTTATCATTTTGGCCAGCTGAACTTTTGACATGCACACCCCTGGTGCTGGGGTACAGCAAATTAGGAAATAGCTTAGGGTCCTATTTGACACAGTGATAGGGGTGCAAGGATCATAAAGTTGGTGTTTTGAGCCCCCCCAAGTGTTATAGCCTCCCTCCTTTCTATTTCTATTTAAAACAAATGTTGCTGAGCATTTGTAGGGATACATCTTGTCTTTCATCTGAAGGAACAACAATATATATGGTCCACTTGCAAGTCTCCCTCTCTGCCCAAGGTTCACCCTTTAGTTTTTGCACGGAAGAGTGAAGCCATATCCACGTTCAAGACATCACACTGGATTTTATGCGCACTTGCAGCCCTAACATTGTCTCTTTTTAACAGCTTGCCGCATCCCCTGCCCCCCTTTAGTCATATGTACTCTGTCCATCAATGCATCCCCGACACACTGTGCACAGCTGGAGGGAATTAGTGAGATATTCATGGAGCCAATGGACAGATTAGTTCCTGGTCATAATCCTGTTTACTAATAGATGCTAATCCTATTTAGGCCTCTCTAGTTATAGGCGCAGGTTGCTGGATCCTCAGCGTGTAATCTGCTAATTTCTTGATTCTGCTATTCTGGATTTTGGCCTCGGCTTGACCTCAACTTTGCCTTTGATTGCTGCCTGACCTAATCCCAGCCAGTTACATAACTTTGGCTTGATTCCCACCAACCTTGACCTTGGCCTTTTTTACAACTACACCTTGTTCTGCTGTGTTCCTGTATGTTTGCTATTCCTACATTGAAGCCATCTGATCCCTGTAACTTCTGTTGGGGAGCTTGATGGCCTCCTTGCAGCAAAGTGGCCACTACGACCACTGGATCATCAATACTTGCGGGAATAAAGACCAGGTGCCGCTTAGACTCCATGCCTAAGGTAATCCCATGCCACCTGCTGGAGGTGACTCGTCCCAGCTGCAAAACGCGTAGAGGTTAAAATATTTCTATCAAGCTTAACATTACCTGTAGGTCTTTCCATTCTCTATTTCTCATATAAAATAAAAAAGGATAATGCACAATCAACAGTGTGACTCTGTTATCCAAAGTGGAACTATCGTCCCTTTTAAAATCATACCATGTAATTTGTTATGTCAGTTTATTACTTTATTATTCCTAAGTACCACTATCCCATACCCCCAAAGAAGATAGAGCACCCTCTTGATTTTTGGTAAAATACCAATACTAGCCTAAGCAAATCAATGAGTGAAAATAGATTTCTGCTTTAGGGCAATTTTAACAACATCAAAGTCTTCAACTCCGTAACAAAAATGATTTTTCCAAAATCACTCCTCTCACATTTAGTAGGAAGTGTCCTCTGTGCTGGATCAGCAAGGTAAATAGATTTTATATAAGATGTCCATTCTATACAAAGCTAGAAATGACCTTTTCTGTTGAATTCCAAAGCAGCTTTCTAAAGGCAATAAAAGAAAATATGTTGGCACCACACATAAAAAACAAACAAACAAAAAATATTCAAGCAAATTTTCACATTGTTGATGCAGATTTTTTGATGCAGAAATTTGTTGGAATAACGGCAGATAATTCCTCATAAAGGGGCTCACCCTCATTCCAAAACATTACATTATTATGTGACCCCTTAATATAATTCTGCATAAACAAATGTGAAAATTTGCTGAAAAGATTTTCTCCAATTTCCACAAGAAGACCCATGTGCTTTCTATCGCTAATCTGTTTTGAGCTAGGTCCTTTTGACAACATTTTTACAGCTGCACTTAGTAGATTTGGGCTTTTCAAGAGCAAGTAGAATTTTGCTGAATATCAGATGAGCTAATAATTGCCTTGTACGGGAACATATAAGACTCACTTAAGATAATTTTGACGAATATAAAGTTGTCCGAAGTGTAATGGCTTGTGTTGCTGCCAATATACTGCACGTCTCGCCAAACTTGTCAATAACGGCCTGTTAAAGCAACAATTATTTTTTCTGATGAATAAATAATGAGGAGGATTTTAGAGCTAGTTATTCCCTTCAACTGGGAAAGTTTTAGCAAGGGGTAGTAGTGATAAGTAAAGAGGACCTGTGGTCTGTATACAATGGAAAAAACACGTTGGAGCAAAGGATTGCTATGGCACCCCAAAGCAGTTTATAAGTTCACATGGAAACAGCACAATGGGTACTTATCTAGCAAATTAATAGGGCATCTGGACTCAAAAACCCAGCGTCCCCAAAAAATGTAATTTTATGTATTACGACAATGTGTTGCAAAGCTGTATTTCACACATTCACATGCATTGTGTTGTTGTAAAACATTTATTTTTAACTTTTATTTTAATAGAAATGAACAATTTATTCTCACACCCTATAGGCTCTGTTCACATCAACATTCTGCATTATTAGAAATTGATCTGATGCAGTGCCAATGCATCATAATAAATTTCTAGCACTGCCATGTTTGTACTGTGCCAAAGTTTGCAAGAATGTGCTGATTTAATAAAATGCTTGCAACACGGCCATATAGTGTATAACATGCAATGCAATACTGTGAACCCACTCTTAGTAAGTTAGCCAGTTTTACCTAGAATAAGGATATACATGAATGCATATCCAACTTGAAGCATTTAGTTCAAAAACATGGAGCTCTACTCTCACCAATGCAAAAAAGACTGCAATTTATAGGTCCTAAGAGTCTCTGTAGGAATTGAATAAAATTTTGTAAATGACATGGAAAGGATTTGTAAATATATTTTACACACCTGCAGCTGAAATTGCACAACCTACAAAATGATTAAATGGGATCATTAGGTGGGGTGGCATATTTATAAGGCAGTAAATTTGACATTGACTCAACATTCACAGTCAATCATTCCCTCTATTTCAAAACTGACGATTGGG
>NC_092869.1:37700534-37706517 GCF_032062135.1 Pyxicephalus adspersus
TTATTTTGACTGCTGTGTGCTGCCAGTACCCTCTGTAGTGGTATTGTCTGTGGATTTCCAGCAGCTGGAACTCTCAGAGAAAAAAAATATAATATCATATATATATGGACAGTCAGAAAGCTTTGCTGAATTCGCCTTACCATTCTGCGTATCAGTTTTTAAATGTTGATGCCCTGTTAGGGCCATCCACAATACAGGACTGCCTACTTGCAATGGTGGGGTTTGTAGTTCAACATTTTCCTCCTGAATCTAGCTTTTATTTACTAGTGGTGTCAGATGTATATGTCCCGCATGGTCAGTATGTATATAAAGAGTCTGCAATATGTTTTAAGTTCCATGGTCCTGAATGTATATATTCTGACTCTGACTGCAATGAGTAACAGGGCTTTTGATATCAGCATTTCAAATGATTCAAGATGCATAAATAATCTTTATCTTATCATCCAAATCTGGTTATTTAAAGCCTCAGTTCACCAAAAATGTCACTGGGTTTGAAAATAAGTGGAAATCGGGGGGGGGCTGTAAAAGAAGTTCTCTACGTGGATTTTAATAGAAAAAAAAATACCCATTCACACTGCACACTGATACCTTGCAGTTAACATGTTGTAATTCATGCTTTCTTACAACTCAATAATGCACAAAATGAACAGGCTGTTGTTGTACACATCAGTTATCCCAATTCAAGGGCCCTGATTTATTAAAGTTCTCCAAGGCTGGAGAGAATAGACTTTCATCAGTGAAGCTCGGAGATCCAGCAAACCTGGAATGGATCTGGTCCAGGATTGAAAACATTTGCTAACAAACTTTTAGTTCTTTTAGGAAATCCATTCAAGGTTTGCTGGATTACCCAGCTTCACTAATGAAAGTGTATTCTCTCCAGCATTAGAGATCTTTAATAAATCAGGGCCAAAGTCTGAATGGGCCCCTAAATGTGTCGACCTTCACATTACATTCCTATAAACTACAACATTGATCGATCATTGGTGGCATTAATAGATCTGCAGTGGCAGGTCAGTTTAGAGGTTTAGAACACTTGTACCACAAAGATTTGCCAGAAGTAAATATTTAGGTAATGAAACCATGTAAATGTATTTTATTATCCTTTTTTTTACACCTGCAGGATGCACAAATCTCTTATTCTGCATGCTGAGTGTATTTTTCAGTAACTGTCATTATTCTCTATGCATGGATGCTGCACACTAGCGCTTTTCTTGCTCCATATGTTGGGTGTAATGTTTAGAATCTGTTATTATGTCTACATAGTATCTTTTCCATCCCGAAACTAATAGATGATATCATTGGTGTTTTGCTAAATGCACAATTGTATATATGTGTTCAGCTTTTATTTCAAGGTACACATTCATAAGTCCATTTCTTACTTTGACTAGTAAACCAAACCTCTTTGCATTTTAGCCACAACCATTTTTGTTTTTTTTTTGCATGTGCCCCTTCCTACCTGTCCTAAAAATTGTCCCTCCAGGTTAACAATATCAAATTGCAGCTTTATAAAAAAATTCTCATCAGACACTCATGGCCTAAATCTGGGGACATTTTATATTTCATATCCAAGAGAGGAGGAAGCCCATGTTATATTGGACATTTCCCAAGACTGGGTAAGAGAGGACAACCCTGAATGTAGTGTTGGTCCTATATATATATCTCTATATATCTCACTACTCGATTCGATGGCTATTCGATCGATTAGGCCAATTTTTTTTAGGTGATCAAACGTCGAGTTTGAACACTAATAAAGTCAATGGGGGGAAAATTCAGGTTATTTTGCGGGACTGTGTCGAGCTTCCACAGCCTCCAAATACATTTAAAAAGATACATAATAAAAAGATACATAATACTATTATGTACCCCTGTACTTATTCCCCATGGGTGGACATGTGGGAGTCACTTTGTTAAAGGGGACTTCCAAAATTCAGAGTGCCGAATTTGCGTCGTCAAATCCCGTGTTTTTCGGCTTGGGTCTATCCGAACTCGAATGTCTATATTTGTGTCGAATATAAGGACAACCCGAATTTGAACACCAACACTACCTGAATGTATACAGACAGTGGGAAAGCGGTCATTATGAAACCATCTAACTTTCCTTGATTTGGAATGTTCCTCTCAAATCCAAATCCTTCTGCCTCTCTTGGTGTATACCTGTTGTTTTTTTGAAAAGTGATTATAAAGAAAACTCAATTGTCCAAAAAATAAACTTTTTGATTTACCCAAATATTTCTTCACTTATCCATTTTGTAATGGTCTTCAAGATAGGAGCAAGGCAGGAATGTGGCACTGGCCTACATACAATGTGTTAAAAAATGTCCCTCCTTATCATCAAAAGTGTGCTCCAGATCTCGGCAAGTATATGTGGAGAGTAATGTTGAGTTAGATTTACACACGATAAGCACATTGGACCTGATTTATTAAAGGCAGGAGAGGATACACTTTTATCAGTGAAGCTGGGTGATCCAGCAAACCTGGAATTGATTTCTTCAAGGTCATTTGCTACCAAATGTTTTGAATCCTGGACCAGATCCATTCCAGTTTTTCTGGATCACCCAACTTCACTGATACAAGTGTATCCTCTCCAGGCTTGGGGCACTTTAGTAAATCAGGCCCATTGTGCCACAAAGCAGATGTATTTTTGTATATTTTTGCCAGTGGGAGTTTTGGAGAAGTTGGGTGCCTTGGGAAATGTCACAGTTTTCCCCACCCTAAAATTGGCCCTGTGTATGTTGGTGTATGACTAATTTTTATACTGTAAAGCACATTAATGCACAAGCATTATTCTGAAAGCTATTTTACTTTGCATATATCATTTACCATGGGGTCTTTTCCTAAATGCATTTGCACAAGATTCACCCAAATTCACACTTTTTTCCCCACTGTATTCAGTTAGGAAAGGTATAAATCATATGTAAAAGTAATTTCACATTTTTTCTAGTTGAATATATTATGAAAATGCATAAAAGTTGGGTGAATCTCTGGTACAAAAATTTATAAATAGACCCTTATGTCTTTATGTAACCCAGCATTATCTCAAACAAAACCACAATAACTACTAAATGTGCACAATTTTCCGCTTAGGTCACCGCCATACATATTATATCGCTGAGGACACATTTTCAGCTTCTGTCACACCAGGAATGTATTTGAAGTCAAGTTCATAGATAAGTCAGTACCGTGTGGATTTTATCTCAGACTACCTTCTAGTTCCCTTGCTATGATATTGATTGTGTCTCTGCAGACATATTTCTGATGTTCTTACTATAATACTGATCAGTCAATGTTGTATGGCATGTTCCTTGTTGTCTTGCAATGATTGTGTCTCTACAGACATGTTTCTGGTGTTCTTACTATATTATTGATCAGTCTATGGCATGTAGACATTTTCCTTTTTGTCTTCCTATGATTGTGTCTTTACAGACATGTTTCTGATGTTCTTACTATAATACAGATCAGTCTATGTTGTACGGGCATGTTTCTTGTTGTCTTGCAATGATTGTGTCTCTACAGACATGTTTCTGGTGTTCTTAATATATTATTGATCAGTCTATGGTATGCAGACATTTTTCTTGTTGTCTTTCTATGACTGTGTGTCTGCAGGCATGTTGCTGATGTTCTTACTGTAATACTGATCTGTCTATGTTGTAAAGACATGTTCCATGTTTTTGTCTGGCTATGATTGTGTCTCTATACAGGCATGTTTCTAATGTTCCTACCATAATATTGATCATTCTATGGAGTACAGGCAGGTTTCTCTTCATCTTTCTATGATTGTGTCTCTACAGACATGGTGATGATGTTCTTACTAAAACAATGATCACTCCCATATGGCTCATACACCATATGGTATGCCCATATGGTGTATGGGCATGTTTCTTGTTCTTTTTCCATGATTGTGTCTTTGTAGCCATTTTTCTAATTTTCTTACTATAATACTGATCAGTCTATTGAGTACAGACATGTTCCTTGTTGTCTTTCTACGCCTGTGTCTCTGTGGGCATATTGTTTATGTTCTCACTTTAATACAGATCAGTCTATGTTGTACTAACATGTTCCTTGTTGTCTTTCTATGATTGTGTCCCTGCTGACATGTTGCTGATGTTCCTACTCTAATACTAATCATTCTATGTTGTATGGGCATGTTTCTTGTTGTCTGGATATGATTGTGTCTCTGCATACATGCTTCTGATGTTCCTATTTTAATACTGATCAATCTATGTCATGTAGACCCGTTCCTTGTTGTCTTGCTATGATTGTGTCTCTGCGGGCATGTTTTGACACTTTACCTTTATATTATATTAATAATGTAAGTAAAAATTTTGTATTGTCCTCCAATTAGTTTGTTTTCTATTCCCAAATAAAATTTTCATATCAAGTCTGTCCCTGTGTTTTATATTTTTCTATGTGACAGTTAGTATGGCATTTGGTGGTGGGTAGACAGCAAACAAACCAATTGGGGGGGCACACTAGGTAGTTGTCATACTGGGGAAAATGGTCACAAATGGTCCATCTCTGGTCACAAGCAAAGTGCTATTGCCAAATAGTTAATAGGCAACATGTCTGTAAAAATTTGGAGCTTTTACTATTTTGTTTGCTAATAGGAGAACAATTTGTTTCATTCATCATTTTAATTTTTCCTAAAGACAAAGTTTTTCTTTTAATTCTTCTTAAGTCCTAAAAGAGATATAAAGAGAAGAAACTATGTGTGGCATTTCCTCTGTCTAAATTGCCAAATAAATCCCCAGGGTTGGTTATAAACAAAATGGGGCCCTGGTCAAGTGTGATATGGGGGACCTATAAGTATCAGCTCCCCGCACCCTCTGCCTTTTCATCAACTGGTGCCCTGGAGAAGGCCTTTTGCCCACCTTGTCCCCAATCCTTAAACCGTCCTTATAGCTCTTCTTCCTTATAGCGCTTTCCAGTGATATACTACAGGGCTCAGCCAGCCTTTGAGGAAAAAAAATAAAACTTCAGCCATTTATGTTTTGGGTAGGAAATAGAATAGTAAGTACCATTGCCACCATACCACATGCCCCATCTTCACCTTTCTGTTTTGGTGACAGCTTTCATCACTTTTAGGTCCCATTAATTATGGTTACCTGGACAAATGTTGGCAAATCGCTTTTGTCTTTATTATATTTTAATTATGACTTATTTTATGCCTTTTATGGTAATCTAAATTTTGGGCCTACGTTTAAAAATATAAATAAAAAATAGTGATGTGTGGGAGCCTTTATTGTGATAGCATGTGCACATTTAATGTGACAGCAGCTCAGTCGTTGCTCTGACTAATTTCCTGTGATTCCGTGATAAAAGGTCGCGCTTGATAACTTCTGTTTTTCTTAGCTGCATCCTGAAGACTCACACCTAGGCCACACAGATATATATCATTCTGATCAGAAAGCTGCTCTGTAAGGTGACTGACAGCTTGGTTTTGTGATTCATAGAAGTAGGTAGGTGAATGGGTGCAATAAGCAACACCTTATCAAGGCCCTTCCTGCAGCATGCACAGTCTCTGGCATTGATATACACTATATTACCTAGCTGGCTGAACCAGTGGTTTCATTTTTCTGAGCTGGTACCCTTAAACATGCATGCTTTTTTAGTTTAGCTATGACAGCCAACTAATTTTTCTCAGCACAAGTCCTCTTTCATTTATTCTAGAGTTGGATTACTCCAATGAATCTAAATCTATTACTATTTTTAATAAGCCAATCCCAGGATAGACAGTCAGAGAGAGCATGAGAAAGACATGGAAATGTTTGTTCACAGCTAAAGGTCTATAGGCAGCTACATTGCTTTCAGAAGTCTGACTCTATTTTTATCTGGTAAGGTTTATTGGAGTTGGAAACCTAAGCAGAAATGGAAAGAATTATATGCCAGGTCTGTTTTATATGTGAATAAAACAAATGCTAGTAAATGTATAGGCTGAATTTGTAGTGAATGGATAGGCTGCATTCTCAGTGATGTCACTGGTCTC
>NC_092869.1:37707666-37730439 GCF_032062135.1 Pyxicephalus adspersus
AACCTTCATAATAAGGTATATTTAATGAATTCCTTAACCAACCATTCATTACCTTTTTATTACAAACATTTGACCAAAAAAATGTTTCATAATATATTGCGGGCTTGATAAGTCTTTTATTGAGTGTGTGAACATACTGTGAGTGTGTGAACAGAAATCAGTACCAACTGTGAGAAAAAAAAACTATTTCCCTTCCTTACCTTTCTTATCTAGAATTACTCATAAGTGAGTGACAAGAATTCTTATACAGTGGAACCCTGGTTATCCGGAACTCACATAACCGGAAAACTCAGATAACCGACACCCGCATGTGTTCTGCATCCAAGAACACATACCACAGCTAGCTAGGGCTGTGGGAGCAATAAAGAAAGCGGAGCTGTCAGCAGAGCCCCGATGAGTGCTCCGCTCCGTGATAGGCTGAGGAAAGAGAAACCCTGATGATGCTTGAGCCGTCTTTAGGCTTTCCCTTTTCGCAGCCATTCAGCACTAAAAGTGAATGGGTACAAGCCTCCTCATTCAAGTCTATTGCTGATTGGCTGAAAAATGGAAACGTCAGTTAACCAGAAACTACACTTTTCTGGAATTGGCTATTCCCTGTGGGTGCCAGATAACGGAAGTTCTACTATATTATTTTTATCATATTTGTAATACAAATAGCTTTACCATACCATAAGCATTATTCATGTATATTCTTATACCCCAATGACTAAATCATGTACACACATAAAAATCTTTGTCATATTCTATACAGATATGAAAAATAAATACCCTAGTGTCATACATAATGTGTACAATGAAAGATATGTATTATAACCTCACATACAATACCCAACGTTAAATATTCCTTATTTTATTATTATGTAGTACTACAACATCTTCTACATACCCCTGAGGAACCTAAATGGGGAAATGTGTTGGGATAAAAGATGTGTTTTTTCCATTGTCATTTAGTTACAAAAATTGAAAAGAATTCTTGTCTAGCTCTGAGGTACAGATCCCAAGACAATTTAATGGGGCGGAGGACCAGTTTTGTATGCTTCTATAGTATACCTTATTGCAATATTATACTATTTCTGCCTAATTAAGCCCCTGTTTCCCTTTTTTTTCAACAATAACTGGAAAATAGAAAGTCATACTCTAGTTTTTTTTTCTTATCTTGGATAGAACGGTTTGAAGTTCATACTTCATGGTAATCATATTCATTTTGGAAAGATTTACCATCCCTTTATGCCATAGTTCTGACTTTTTTGTATGTTGTTGGTTCGCTACCATCCTGTAGCCCTTGTTTCTTGTTTAAGCACCACAAGAAGAGGAGTAAAGGAAAAAGTCCTGCAATAACATTAATTTTCGAGTTTCTCAAACAGGACTCTGTTCAGTTCAAGCAATGTTTTACCCATGGTTGGCTAATGGTTAGCTTTAGTCAAAGCCAAACTGAAGTTTACTTTGCCAACTGCTTAACTGGCTGGGTAGGCAACATTTGGAAACCCTTAAATGCACATGGGGGGCACTTGTTCGCCACCACTAATATTGTTTGTATACAACCATGTTAAGCTTTCCCTTTGGCTAGTGGTTTCAGGGACAGGTTACAATTCATTATTTGCTAACAGTAGTAACAGCAATGAGCAATTGTACAACGCGTACAACCACTGTGTTCAAACATAACTAACATACCTGGTTAGGTCAAACAATTGTGATATAACCGAATGCTTGGATGTTCACAGCAATTAAATTGAAGCAAATGCTTACCAAAAGTGTTCTAAATGAATACTCAACCTAAAAACGTGGAGATTGAGTTCATATTGCACTCAATGCATTCTCCATGAATGTACTAGGATGCTTTTACAGAGGATAATGTGGAATTCTGTCTTAAAAGTGAAGCAAAGCTAGAGGAACCATGGAGACAACCCAATTGCTTTCAATGGAAAGTTATGGGATTGTGTTTCATATTCTTCCAAAAAACAAGCATTTAAAGAATGCAAAGCATATGTGAATAAAGCCAGTGAAAGTTACCGCTTTTCCCAGACTGGTGAAAAATTGATTGGTCACCATTGGGTATGAAATTACATCCATTGCTCCTTGGCTGAGTAAATATGTTGCAGTAATTGCTGAATAACAAACTTCTTGGATTAGGTTAGATCCCACATCTTTAAAAACCTTAGAATGTTGGAACAGCAGCATTTGTTAAGTAACTATTAAAATGTAATAACAATTTTTGATTAAAAAATTACATGGAAGTGAATTTTCTAATTTATTGTTTGCATCACTTTGGTTAAGTGTATCTAAAACCAAAACTTTACATTTTGGATGGAGTAGAGAAGGGTTATCAACCCTGATGGATTTTTTATTTTCTTTTTCTGTGTGCCAGCTAGGGAGATTTACTTTTTCTGTTTGTCTTGGTAAGCATTGCCTCCAAGACTAAAAGAGATAGAAACTCTAAATTTGTCAGGATAGAAGATACTCCACTGGGGACACCTGTTTTTGTTGTTACAATGTTTACTGTATAAATGTTGGGGCAATAATGGATAGAAATCCCCCAATGCCACACAGATGACTAAATCCACTTGTACCCCTAAAATGTTGGGCAATAATGGATAGAAATCCCCCAATGCCACACCGATGACTAAATCCACATGTACCCCTAAAATGTTTAGGCTTTAATCTTCTTTCTATCCTTAAAAAGTTTTGACTTCAGATTTGCTACTTCTACATTCAGCTCCTGCCAATACCTTGACCAACATTGTTAACGGCAGTTAAAGGCTGTCAAAATAGCAGCTATGTGTTACAAAGCAGAAGTGCCTGTCAAAATGCAGTTGTTCCATGCAGTCTATAATGCAGTTGAGTTATTGAGTAATACAGTTATGTCGTAAACTGTATTACTCATCACCATAATGGAATTTGTCATGGTCTTCAAACTATACTTCATAAAAATGTTGTTATTCCATTCAGTTAATTGATTATAAAAGTAGTTTCCAAAGGAGCCCGTCTATGTTCTTTATAAAGCAGTAGTATGTCTAAAATTGACTTGGCAAAGTTTATTGCCCCATGGGTTACATTAAAATTCTTGTCCTCCTAATGAGACTGCAGTTAAATGCACTGTTGCCTCGTGTTATCAAAGCATCATCACTAAACAAAGTGCACTCAACCATTTAATAGACAGTCAACTTAGAATAATGACTTTTATGTTTTTGAAGATTTATTTGCTGGGCGGGTCATGTGCTTATGTTAAAAATAATTCTGAGCTTTTGCAATAAAAAACGAGGACGTCAATACACAATGTGACCCTGAGTTTCATCGAGGACATCTAAGAGACATCCCAAATGTTTTAAAAACATGTGTTTGGCTGGATGAGTCAGCCTTGTGTCATTTTGGCTTTTCTCAATTCTGCTTTAGGTTTTTACTTATAGCTCGTTCTCCTGATATCAAAAAATGGAACTAAAGTTTAAAAATGTGGCATCTTGCAGGACTTTGATGCAAAAAGGGATAGGCAATGTCCCTTCTGCAGTCAGTATTCTTACCTGCCTGATGGTCACCCATCTGTCAAAATTTGCTTTTGTTGTGTATCCTAGCAAGCTTTTATTGCAACATTCTGGCTTCCCCTGCTGCTCCCGGGACTGCATTAACTTTTGCACACCTGCATGAGTGTTATGTCATCCTGCCCAATCAAGATGGCCAAAGATCGCAATGTGAAAGAGAAGGAAGATGTTGGCGGTGCCTTCAACAGAATAGATGAGTATGCTTTGGGTTTAGTTCCAGTTTAATATCTTTCCCATAGCTGGCTTTCCTATACTTTGCAATAATGAATCAAATATCTTATGAATCCCCAAATACTACATGAGGTAGCAAATCAGACTTTAAAATTCCACATAATGTAAAAATCTTTGTTAAGTAGCATGAAAAATGTATTATTGGTTTGTAAAAAAAAAACTAGGGCAGAAACAAAAAACAAAACACACTAATAACTATTCCTGAACCCAATTTCCCTAATGGGCCACAGATGGAAGAAACATAAATAAATAAAAGACTAAGGTTTAAAACATCCCCTACTGTATCCAAAAGAGAGGTTTTGGCTTTAGATGATTTATTAAAATAAACAATCAAAGCAGAAAACACATGGGAAGCACCACTGTAACAGCAATTACCCAGAAATGGAACTGGATTTTCCGATTTCCAAGACATTTGGAACGTTCCCTGGACGTCATACATCGTGTAGAGCAGAATGTGTAGATCCAGACAGAAGATCCTCTTCTAGAGAAGTGTTTGTGCAGACATGATGGTCAGATGATCAAAGGGCAAACAGCTGAACGTTGATTGCCAAGTATGATGCACTTTCCAGTAGAAGAATGGTCTTCTACATCTGTCTGACTCCTCATAATGCAATGAAGTTGCATAAGTATTTACTATGCCTTATAACCATGTGCCACTAAAGGTTTAATTTGTGCAGCCCTTAAAATGATTCCCTAAGCCTGACTTGCACCTGTCTGTCCTGCAAACTAAATTATCCTCATCTAATAAGCCCAGCTAAACCCAAAACTGAACGTAAGAGAGATTCTAATAGAACTCAGGTTAATAAGTGAATACAAACAGTGCAGGAAAGCAAAGTCATGGACAGGATACCCGTTCCACAAGCCAAATGTGCTTGTACACTGCATTTCGTCTATTTTTTATATTCAGACTGTGGGAAGGTCAATCGGATGTGACCATATGATACCCAAAGTAGGAAGAAGAAAGGACACCATCCAACATTTCAGTATCCATTATTATTACACAGTATATTATATAGTGCCAACATATTACACAGCACTTTACAGTCACAGTCATGTCACTAGCTGTTCCTCAAAGAGGCTCAAAATCTAATACTGCTTTATTCACTACTATAGTCATATGTCATTAATACAGTCTAAGGTCAATTTTTGGGGGAAAGCCAAAAAAACCTTACTGCATGTTTTTGGAATGTGGGAGAAAACCGGAGTACCCGGAGGAAACCCACACAAACAAAGGGAGAACCTGAACACTCCATGCAGATAGTGTCCTGGTCAAGGTTCAAATCTGGGACCCAGCGCTGCAAAGACCAAAGTCTTAACCACTGAGCCACCATGCTTCCACAATTCCCTGCATTATAATGGAATCCATGTGTCTACATGAGAAAGAGTAGAGAATGAGGACATAAGAATGAGCATAGGCAAGAGCAATTGTCTTACCGCAATATGTTAACAGGAAAATAAAAAGCACAAAAGGTAAGGGCTGTGTGGATAATCAGCCACACAATGGGGTTTTTGAATTGGTAAAGTTTTATTCCAAAGATAATACTTATATTTGACGCTAATTAACATAATTGCTTTGAGAATTTGCTTTGATATATTTTGGGTTTAGTTGAGCATTAGGCTGAGGTTGCGGGCCATATTCTTTATTGGTTCCAGCAGTCTGTTGTGTTCTCTTTCTATCTCATAGGTTCATTGCACTAGAACCAGATGATTAGATTTTTTTCTCGTCTTTTATGACATATAAAATGTTTCCAATGGCAGAACTTTGAAACACGCAATATTGAGTAAAGATGTTGTTTCTTTGTGAATGTCTTGATATTTATCCAGCCTGAAGCTTGTGAATTTTCCATGGCTTGGTACTTCAGACTTTTAAAATGTGCAGTGTAGATTCTGGCTTTTGATTACAGTTGGGTTCATACATAACGAGCTGGACCCAGTAACAGTAAATATAAGCCACAGTAATGGCTTGACTGCAAAGGAACGAGGGGCCAAGATAAAAAGCTTTTGACTTTATAGTTGCCCAGCTGATGGGTTCTTTTTTATGATTTAAAATGGATCTAAACTTAGTCCTTATAGTCTCTTCTACAAGTTTTAAAAGTTGTTTTCAACCTGGTGATTTTTCATAATCCCTATGCAGGCAACTGTCTATATTGTTCTTGTGCATTATCACCTTGTGACTTGCACTTCAGTGGTGAATGCTATAGGAAGGTATACCAACACACATTGCACAGACTTGGTTCACTGTTGTTTTTAACATGAAACAGATCCAAAGCATTGATGTGCTTCCATAGACAGGACCTCTTTTAGCCAGTCACAGCACTAAAATTCAAGAGACTTGAAACAACATTTAATTAAATAAAAAAGTGAAATTGTTTGTTATATAAGGCTTCAACATACTAAATAATATTGAGTTAGGGTTTAGATTTACCCATTACATCAAAGCAGGAGCAAAATCAGTATCATTCACAAAATACATCTATTTCTGTAAAACAAAGCCTTTAATTTTATAATGAACCTCCTTTATTGGCAATTTTAGGTTCTAGGCTAACCATAGACCATCTAATCTGGAACTGGAAGGAAAATCATTTATGGCTGCCCAGGAATGGATCTTCAGTTCTGGTAAATTTATGCAAATTTCACTTCTATCTCTTTAAATATGAACTGATTTATATTCAGAGTTTGGCAGCATAAGTTTAAATGTTAACAATAAAAAGGAAATTGAGTTCTGCATTGCCTCATCTTGCTGTACGACGTTGTAATCTCGTGTCACATGTGACAATTCTGTTTGAAAAAGCAATTCCAGACAAGAAGTGAGATCAATCTGTGAGCTATGAGTACTGTTTAAGAGATATAAAAGCTGTGCTGAGGCCAAAAAGTACTTCTGATTGAATATATTCTGTTGATTGTTCTTCTGGGTTTGGCTATGATTTGTCCTTCGATTACCTTGATGTCTTTCTATGACCTGCCCTGATCTGCTTCTCAGCTACACCTGCTTGACCTCTGTCCTTCTATCTTTTTCCTACTTACACCAATCTGCTTCTCTATAAATACTGCGACTTGGCCTTTTGCCTGATTTCAAATTTTGTACCTGTCCCCTTCAGGCTTCAGCAAGTGGTGGCCCAGCTGGGTAGAATGGGAGCCATGGTCATACTATCAAGGTGTGATCAGAGGGTGCTAATACCTAAGAATACTTTACTATTTATTCAGATCAGGTCATGTATTCATTATTTAGCTATTCTGTGTTAATTTTAAAAGTTGTTCTTTACGGCTCTTAGGATCTACAATGAAAGAACATGCAAATGTCTGTTGACCCTGTTACTAATATACAAAGTCAGAATTAGCAGAACCTAGCAAAGGAAAATGTTGAGTACTTACCAATCTGGAGAAAATGTGTGCATTCCTCACTCTCTTGCAAAGCCACAGATGGAGTTGCTATTCCTTACACTTGCACTTCCAGGTGTGCTAGGAAGGGGACGCTGTGGTTCTTTTCGCTGGCTGGGGTAGTGATGTAGCAGCCGGTGGGTTAAACCACAATGACAGCAGGGGAAAAAACCTATCCCATGAGAGAACAAAGAACTGGCTTACCACCTGCTGGACACCTGTCACGCAGTGCTGCCTAAGTAGACTATTGTATGCTATTGACAGGGTCTCTTTAAGAATATTTATTAACCTTTAAGTATTTATTATTAAATTAAAAATATTTAAGAATAATTATAGTCCCTTAAAGGATAAAGGTTCTTACAAATTTACTTTGATCTATTGAGCCCCCCACCTGTATTTAAGAAATGTAAATGGCCCATACTATTTGAGATGTGCCAATGGGTTTAGCTTATTACTGTGGCCCACAATGTCTCTGACTCATAACAAAATAATTGGCACCCTTCTGGGCAGGGCACTGCTCTACATCTGACTTAGGGCTGTTTAAGACCCAGGGTGAGCTTCTCCATTCTGCCTTGGGTTTAACCATGGTCCCAAGCAAATAGGAGAGGTTGGTACCCTTTTTTTGCACAGCTGTGGCAGACCATGGTTGGCCTTTTTGGCTATATGGTTGTTGCCCTAAGATCCTTTTTCCTCTAGTTCGATTTGCCTCTCCCCGCCACACTGTAGTGTTTCCTGGCAGCCACACAGTTTGACCCTGCAAGATTGAAAGGGCCCATAGGGTATCATAGTAAAACAATGGCCTCTTTTAGATTTGTGGTTGAAAATTGCAGCTGATAGCTGCTCCTAGCTGTTCCTCTTCAAATATTATTTTATCAACTGCAGAGGTTGACAACCGCTTTGCCATGCAGTTAAGTAAGGGTGGGGGCAGTTTTTCATCCAGCGGAGGAAAAGCAACCACACATCCAAAAGCAACATTAAGGAACTGCACTGCAATGCACCACAGCTGCATGCAAACGCGTGCACAATATGGTTCCCAACGGCTCCCATTTAACTGAACGTGAGTGTGGTTGAATCAGTAGAGTCCTGTGGTCAGCTGCAATTCTAAGATGGCCCTAAGATTTTGGTCTGCATTTTAGCTGTAAGTTGACTCCTCATATTATTTACATAGGTAGACTGGAGCTAGAGATGAAACAGAAAGCATTTCCATTTAATGGCAGATCCTAGACAGGGAGTGCACTTTACTTTTCTTAACTATAGGTGCAGGCCAGTGGATAACTGTAGTTTATAGGTACACTTATCTATAAGGATCCTGTATGTAACTAATTACAATCAAACATTCCTTATCTGTTTGTGAGTACATAGGTTAAGCATACATTCTTGGTCAGAGATAACAGGGCCATATGTTGGAAACATAACTATTAATAGTAGAGCACTTAGATGTATTTACCTTCAGGCATTACCAGCTAACATGCTAGATGGAATTTATTCTTCTGTCTGTATAAATGCATGTATGTAGATGTTATGATACATACATATCTTCATGACATTTACTTGGATACAAAGTTATTTGTTTTTAAGTGTACGCTGGGCAGATATATTTTTCACATGTATCATCATTGCATTCTAATGAAATTCATGCATTTGGGATTTTAAATCTGTACTCTCTGGGCTGCTTTTCTGATGGTTTAGAAGCTGCTTGATTAAAAGATTTACTACCAAAAAATATGAAGATTGAATTATGAATTAGGTAATGGAAGGCTGAAATCAGCCTGATTATCTGTCTAGTTGAGCTTTTAGTACGTTGAAATTGCCCCCCCCACACACACCTAAAATTCATATATCAGGGGAATATAGGGTGTATATATATATATATATATTGTAATAAAATTGTTACTCCATTCTAGTCAGCAGCCATTAGAAATTTTGTAATTCTGCAGAAAAAAATTACTCTTACGTAAGCGTTGCAGCAGATTTCCTTCCTTGTCTGGCTCTATTTACCAGGGCTGAATAAAGTCTGTTGGGCAGTTGATTTCTCTGAAAAGAACGAGTCTGCTTCAACCCAACTGTGGGACACCAGCATCGTTCTGTAATCCCAGGACAGTCGTGCAGAATCCAGGACAGTTGGGGGACATTGAATTTCACTGCCTTTCCAGAAAACTGTGAACAAGTCTAGTTGTGGCTGAATAATAATAATCGGCACATTTCAGGGTTGTGAATTAGCAGTAGCATTGCTGATATGTGTTCCTTGCACCATTATTTGCACTGTTAAGGAAGAAGGTACAGCCTGCATTAGAGTGGTAAATCTGCTCTGAGTTTAGGAGCAGTGCAGCATAATTTTCACACCATCACTTCTAAACTGCAAAGTATAGATAGCAGTACAATCTTTGGATACTTCCTAATTCAGAAAGAGTCCTTTTATACACACAATCCCTAGAGCTTGTCTGCCTAATGTACTCTTTTTTTTCTGAAATAGGAAGATGTATCCAAATTTGGGTTGCACTCCCAGTACTTTGAAAACTAGTGCTGGCAGTAACCAGTTGGATACGCACCCATGATTGCAGTATGGAGTGGTATTGAGTACATGTGTAGGATGCTGTGTTTGGTGGACTTCACTAGTTAGCTCAACAGGTATTTGTGGGACTTTGCAGGGGAACTAAACAAAGCTATACGTACAGATGCACCTAAAATTCAGTGCTGCAGGACATATTTTTTGCCCATAATTCTGCTATGCCAAAACTGAATCTGACCCGGTAATTACAGCAGGCAGGCCATCTCACTTCCAACGGTAATTTAACTATGTTGCAGGCATTCCCTGTCTCCTTTTCTGTTGATCATAAATGGATAACAATCTAAGAGGTCCCAAAAGTATGCAATTGTTGTAAAGGTAATAGTCCAATAAGGATACTTTTATTCATTTTTGGTATAAGGTGATGATATCACTGGATGAGAAAATACTTGCACCATAACACACACATTTCTATTGATCCTCAGAACTCGCGCTGACATGAGGAATTGTATTTCTTCTGTTTATAACAAACATTTGTGCTCCGGTAGCATACCACATGTGGTATTCATGTTGTAAAATATTTTTGGAACTTGACCAAAGAAACTGAAAAGATGACACACCATATGTGTGTGCAGCTGACCAGAATAAAATTACTTTTTGGACAGTGAGTCAGTTTGTTTAAGGAACTAAGTCAGCTGGCTTTACGATCTTAAAATATTTTTTTTCCACTGAAATCCTATTTGTAAAAAATGTACAAATGTAAATGTTTTTTTTCTGTTGAACAATGAAATGGCAAAAAAACTGCCAACATATTCTGCAGCGGGTTATAAAGTGCATAGAACAGGTCATATCAAGACCTGCCCCTGAGGAACCTGAGGTGTAGCCTTGCCCCGTATTATTATAATACAAACACAATCATGCACATTTTCTAAGACCAGTTTGGGTAGGAGTTGCTTAAAGGTTGTATACCTTGTAGTTTGGAACCCAGGAACAGCTGTCAATTAAAGCTTACCTATCATCACACCACATTTTTTACATTATATAAGGGTTGTATTTTTTTAATAACTTTTGAATCTCCAATCGAGTAATTTCCCCCTTTTTGTGACATTTTCTGGGTTGAATGTACTCTTCCTCCTTCTTCTTGTAAGGTCAAAATACCAAGTAAGTCAAGACTATTTAGATGAATCTGCTTATTTCAAAATTGTCAAAATTGTAAGAATACTGTGGGAATTCTATACTATAATATCATTAATTTAATTTCTAGGGTCTCGGCAATCCCCTGAGGAAGCCCGATAAGGGGCGAAACGCGCCCATAAGCACAGTACTGACCCACATCTTGGACTCTTTAGTGAGAGTATTTTATATAGTCATGGTTAAACATTGCCATGGCCTCTTTTACCAATTATGTTTCTAAGAAGTATATGTTTTAGTAATTGAAATAAAACGTTTTATGTCATGCTAGACTTATTTTCTGCCATAAAGAGCCGCTATCTCTCCAATTTTTCTTTTATGTACTTTTGGCTCGGCGACCACTCTAGTGGTATTTTCTAACCTTATCACTGCGGGATTGGCTTCCTCTCCTTCTTAATAACTTTTGTTTTATATTTTCGGGGAGGACCCCTCCCTTTCCATCTAAAGATATAATAGGAAACACTCAGCCATACTTACATCACGTATTCCTGAATTCTGTGGGCTGCTTACATTTTTAAGAAGGCTTGCCACCCAATCTCACATCTGCACAGTACGAGATTGGGTGAAGCAAGAAGAACCAGGAAGAAGATGGCAGTGCCCGCCATCCAGTCCAGACCAGAAAGAAAGGAGTGGTCCTACTAGACTCAGTTTGTGGAAGGATCGAGGTCTCTTTTAGTGAAAGGTCTACTTTAAAGCCCATTTCTAGGCAAAAAACAAATTTCCACCAGTCACCATCATAAAACCATGCCCTTTAATGTTCCCCCATTTGGAAGGGCCTGCCTAAACAATTAGATCTCACAGTACCAGTCCCTAGGCCTTTCTAAAAAAATTGGAGCTCTTTTGAATTTGCTTTCCTTTTTTTTTCAGGAGGGAGTAGAGAAGAAGGAGCAAAAGGTAGTCAGGAGGAGAAGAAAGTTATGCCAGGAGTGCTGGGATTGGTGAGTAGCCCTGCACTAGTATTGAAATGAAATATCTTATTGGGGACAACAGATGTACACAATGATATTGGTCAGGCATAGTTGAATATTTTTAGGGGTGCTGAAATGAACAACAGTAAGCTTTGCATTACAAGAATGTGGAACCATATTCCCCATTAACAGTACAAACAATAAAACTGAAAGGGAGATGCAATGATCATACCTGCTAGTCCAACAAGTGTCACTACAAAGAGCACTGGGCATGTGCAGAATCTTTCTCAGCACCGTAGCAGGTATCTGACTAGTAGAGATCACTAACAGTCTGGAGTCAGCTTGTGGGGAGTTTCAAGCTTCAAATTCCATGCAAGTTCCCTCTCTCACCCACCACAAAGGAAACTCTCCCTTTAATCTTTTCATCCATAAATAAAGATACCACTCAACAAAATATTGGTTTAATGTATTTTATTACAAAACTTTAAACAATAAACACAAGCTATAATTAAATACTATTCATTTCATGCTGTACATTCGTATCATCATTAAATATCTGTCCATAGATTGATTGGAATGTAAGTGCGTTTTACATACATCAAGTGTCAGGTGCTATTGGTTCCTATTGGTTAAAAACTAATTCTTGGAATAGAATCGAAACACTAACTAGTGCATCACTATGTCATGATGTTTATAAAGCATCTTTTCTTTTTTGCACCAGCAGAGAGGGTAATTAAATGAATTTTTCACATCTAGGGATGGGTGGGCAAATATTGTATACAGCCCATTTGTTTTTTTTTGTTTTTTTTTTTTAGCAATAGATTACCATGCTGACAAGGTAGGGGAAAGAGTTTTTCTAACAAAGCCATTGATTGGTCCAGATATAATGACCAATTGACTTTGATAATAAACTTGACATGCACCAAGAAAGATAATACTGTAAAGCTGAATCAAACTCTTGTGATTTATTACTTTAATGCAGTAAGAATATACTGTAAGAAATGGTGCTGCTTAGAGAACACTGATTTGAGCAAGTAAATGGCCTATTGGGACGCAGAAGGGCTGTGGCCCTTGTTTGAGAAAGGCAGTGGTCTGACTCTCCTATGTGCTGCCAGCACAGAAGTTTTTCATTCTTTCTGCAGCTGTGTAAAAAGTAAATGAATGAATTAATGTGCAACAGATGCAAATCCTGGTTGCATTACAGTATTACATGAGCTTAATCAGACTTTCATACCAGTATTAGAAAATAAAAATAACATGTGCCTTTATAACCCTGAGGAACAATCTAAAGCTCATTTTATCCTTAAAAAAGGACCCCAAATCACCCTCATTTTTCCTTTCCTAATTATGTCAATACATTTAGCCAAAATGGCCAATTTTTTAGAGAAGACAAACTCAATTTCTCCTACCACTCTTTAGTTTTGAGGCAACCAACCTCCATCATTGACAGGGTGCACTACTGTTGTGTTTTTGGTGTGCAGTTAAACCGTGTGTCGTGCTCATTCCTTTTGGTCTACTGTCTTCCAGTATCCGCCAAGTAGACTTTCATGTGTCTCCAATACCGAGAATGTTACAGCTTTCACCAAGTTTAGTCAGAATCTACTTCTGTAAGTGCCCAAAAACTTTCCAAAGTGCTTTTCAGATGCAATCTGCTTTTTCGACAATTTTTTTTTCGACAAGGATAACTGTTCCTAGATGTCTGTTTTTTCACCCCATGCAATCTTGTCCCCGTCAGCTAAAATCTTTGCCCCAGAACTCCCATACGTATTGTCTATATGTAGTTTGGTGCTCGCTGTTAGATGTGTATTGAGAGAAGGGTAGTTTGAGATACTCTGGTTGTTTAAAGAAGTCTGGCAGTATATAACTGAACGCATCACCCTGAGAACGGAAGGACGCAGGATGGTGAAAATCCATGGGTCTATAATAGAGTTAACTGACAGGAATCGCAGTGCTAGGAGGTCCATTGCATCTGCACCTACGTCACTGGCAGCTCTGTTGATGTATGCCCGGATCTGCAAAACAAAAAAGACATAATGTTTGCATGTTAGTTTTGAAAAAAGATAGAAAATATAATAGCTTACATGTCTGTGAAAGATTTTATTTATGCAACATATAAGTGGCATGATGACAATATCAGTTTGTGGTCAAGATCATGTTATTTCAAAGCAGCCGTTCTCAGCTAGAATTCTGTGGTGATCGAAGATTATTTTAAATGTTGCTAAGGCTTCCTTGAGGTGTGGCTGAATGCCGTCCATCAAATAGTGCCTGCCTAGTTCTGGGTCCAAGGTTACTTATAAGAACACCTGCATGACACCAGTGATTGTTTATAGCTGCTTATAAGGGTAGCTTTCTGACCAGCAATGGAGTAGAACATTCTTCCTTTCCCACCCTTAGGGTTCCTTCAGAGGTTGCTAGGAGTTCCTTGAGCTCTGGCTGATTGCCCTCAATAAGATAGTGCCTACTTAGTTCTTAATCCAAGGCTACTTTGAAGGGCCACCTGCATGACACCAATTATTGTTTGTAGCTGCTAGTAAGGGTAGCATTCTCATTACCACTGGATGGGAATATTCTTCCCTTCTTAGCTAGGGTTCCATGGAACCCTAGGGTTCTTTCAGAGGTTGCTAGGGGTTCTTTGAGCTGTGGCTGATTGCCCGCCATGAGATGGTTCTTGCCTAGTTCTTAATCCAAAGCCACTTAGAAGGGCCACCGACATTATTAATATTATTATTATTACAAAGTATTTACCGGTATATAGCGCCAACAAATTATGCAGCACTTTAAAGTCCATAGTCATGTCACTAACTGTCCCTCAAGGGGTTCACAATCTAATGGTATATGACTTTAATACAGTCTAAGGTCAATTTTAGGGGGAAGCCAATTAACCTAACTGCATGTTTTTTTGGAACATGACACAAATAATTGTTTCTAGCTGCATGTATTTTTGGCAATCTGACCACCATTAGAAGGGAGATTCTTCCCACCAATGTAAGATGTAACTGACAATTAAATATAAATAACAGGAGTTCCCTAAGACCTAAAATTATTTAAAGTCTCTCTCTGCGGTAAAAAAGTTGAGAACAGCTGCTCTAAAGACTCAATTTAAAATCGGATATAATGGGCCAGCAACTCTGGGAAACCAAGAGGTGGTTTCACGGTCCGAAGGATTTTAGTGTTGAAAAAAAGCCCAAATATCTTTGTTTTATTTATTTTCTAAAGAAAGCAAATGGTGACAATAGGCTGCATATAAAATACCTAGTAAACAGAAAGGGCCAAAGGGTCACTATTCATGTTTGGAAAGATAGTAATGCAACTGTGGTTTTCACTTCTGTAACTAAGAAAGACATGGGCCTTTGCACACACTCTGTCATCCTGCTGCTGTTTTCCACCTACTACTTGGGCCTCACTCAACTGCAACAGAGGAATCCTCATTTAAACAGTTAAATCCATGAAAATAGAAGTAGTTGAAAACCCAACAAGAAGACAGGGTATCGTTGCAATGGCAGGTAGGCAGACTCTTTCCACAAGAGATTATAAAAAAAGGTAGTAAATGATTTAACACATCAGGATCGGGGCAGAGACACTAAACCAGTTTTTCATGAAGTTTCCTAAAGTTATCTAAAATATACAGTAGAACGTGTTTCAGCTTTTGCAGATAAACGTTGTTGACATGCAAACTAGCCGATATGCTAAACCACACCAAAAAAAATGACTGAATATGCTTTAACTTCAATATGAATGGTGGTCAGCTGGAGTCATGTTGTGTCTGGACCCATCATTCATAGGTTTCACATCTTTGAAGTGTAGGACTTTATTGAAAGGTTAATAATGCTGTAAAATTACATAATAATAATAATTCCATTATCTATACATTTTGCATGTTTAGTGGTACATGTTTTTGCAGGAAATTGTGGACTATTTCTTCCATATTCTTTTATCCTTGTCTGTAAAGCTGAAATTTGAAGAATATGCCTCAAAGTAGCTGGTGCTTAAGCCTCACATCATGAATAAATAACCAAGATAATTCATTTTATCTACATTACATCATCTGTACAGGAACGTTTTGCGGTTGTAAAAGCACCATTACCAGGCTTTTAAGCCATAAAACGTTTTCTGGTCAATCTTTAAACCGCAGTCATGGTCTCAGGATGATCTCGAACGATTAGATAATATTTATCTTCTTTCAGACAGTAGTTTAACAAAAGTCACAACGGACTAACAAGCACAACAAGTAAATTACTTTGTAGGTGAATGGAAAGTTATGTTGAGATCTGTAAAGTTTAGGTTACGAAATAGTCAAATGAAAGCACATCTAATGGCAATTATTATCATATATGCATTAAAACGATTCTGAAAAAGTACTGCCCATGGTGACCAGCAGGAATTTTTATTTTACAATAATAGATGGAATTTGGCTATTATTATCAAAAGAAATATACAGGAACATTTTTACAAATGAAATACTGTAGTCTTTAATAACAGAAATGTAGGCTTAACCTATTCCCATCAAACCCTTGCTGGAGAATGCCAAGTTTTTCTTGACTTGATTTTAAGGTTCCTATCAAAACCAAATGTTGACTGAAAATAATTTAGCCACTCCTAATTCCGAACAGCATGTTGCTATAGAGGGATGTCAGAGGTGCCCGTTAAAGTAGAGCCAATCCTAAGAAACAAAATATTGTGAGCAGGAGTTACGTTTTCCTGTGTTAAGATAGCTGAAAACCCAAACTGTTGGCAATGGAGCAACGAGATGTGAGTGTGTTTAGATCAACCCAAAATGTGTAGTGCTTTTGGAAGGACCATTAATAGATGGGATGCCAATTTCAGAACAGGCCAAATACAGAATGGTACAGAAACATGGTAGCAGTACGCATTTCTTCATTTAGCATCCATAGGAGTGTATACCTATGGTCAGCTAACGTGTTTCTGTTCTTGCCACTCAAATTTAGCTTTTCAATACAATTGTACAGTAATCAAAAATTTCTAAAGCCCATCAAAAGAAGGTAATCTGCAAATGAAAGATACTTGTCTATTAATTCTGAATATTCTCAGAAACTATTGACACAAGCCCACAGCCCAATGGCACAGAAATGGCCATAATTAGCCTCTCTATTTCTTGACCATGACTTGGTTGTGATTGCAATAAACTTTAGAAAGAGTACCAAGATACAAAATCTATACTATGCTATACTAATGCATGTGATGTTTTCCTATCCCTTTAAGGGCACTGCTTGAGGCTTGATACCTTGCCTTAAGATGGGAACAATCCTGCTTTTTAAAGAGAATGGTTATGATTAAATTGGGAAAACAATTACTGGCATACTGTAATACACGCAGACACAGCTTTCTGAATTTTATTTGGCCTGGTACATCAGACAGGAAATTGGCCTATTTGAAGAAAGCAATGCAATTTTATTATTCTTTTGGATCTTTTTTTCCAGTTCTCATTGTGTTGTAACTTATAAATGAACGTTATACGTTAGTCAGACTTGTACTTTGTCCCATGTAAATATTGTCTTGGAAGACTTAAAAAAAGTTTACAGAAACGGCTTATCCAGCTCATTTGTTTCCAAACCACCCCAATCCTAACAGATTTACAATGCGGCTTCCATCCGAAATATCTAAACTGGGCCTCACTTGTCCCATGTATCGTCTACAAGAATTCGGTTGCTGCATCAACAAGTCAGAATCTCTGTGGAGCTTAGGGTGGCCGTAGATGGGTGGATGTTTGTCTAAAAAACATCTGGCCATCCTTGGCTGGGCTGCAACCCACAACTATAGCGTTGGCTTTCTGAACTGAATTAAGTTATCCTGCGTGTCTTTCTTTCCCACAGTATTTTTGTCTTCACAATGCTCATTTCATGGTTGTGGAATCTTTATTTTCTGAATGGAATAGACTTTCAATTATTAAAAAGCATTATTTAGTTGGCTTCTTTCTGCTATCCTCAATAGACACATTACAAAATGTCACTATTAATACAGTATGTATTTAAAGAGACCCTGATAATCAAATATTCAACTGGAGCATTCATGCAATAAAAGAGGTAATATATTTGCCTTTTTATCAGGGCTTGTACTGCATCTATTACCTTCCCTTCAATCCAGTCATGCAGCCTCCCGCCGCCTGACTCTTTTGCATTTGACAATTCTAGGAGTGTTGGATGATTGAGTCTCCTGTTGCATACTGACTGCAAGGTTCACCAAGAAAATTGGTGGGATGTGGGGGATGTCTCACAATCCACCATACCGGGAGGTATTGGGTATTTCTTAGATGGTATAACTGGTTCGGGAGAAAAATGCCAAGTTCTTATTGCTAATAGATTGTCCGTTAACTAATCCCATTTTGGAAGTACAGGTTACAGGTTCTTTAAAAATGAACAATAAATAAGAAAGCATAAACCTGCTGTGTACAATCAACAGATGTCAGGACCCTACCCACAACAGAGTTCCTCATTCCTATCATTGCATTTTGAATTGTGCAGTTGATCTCTCCTATTGAGCAGAATCAATACAGAATATTATTCATAGTAGCCGTCTGCTGCACTGGTGGGACAACTTGGGACTTGAAAAGCTAAATCTATCGAGCCATTGCTCATTACAAAAAAAGACATAATAATGATAATTAACTTGTCAGCATTTCATATTAAAGGTAAATACTGTGTGTATCCCACACCTGCACACATATTTATATATTGGCACAAAGATATATTAGGTAGGTTCAGTTTCTGTAGTTTTAGATAACCATTAATGGTATCCATGTTTGGCAAGCACGATAAGATCTGCAGTGTACACAGCCCTATTATTTCCTGTAGACACATTTCAGTGGGCATGAAGATTGTCAGCTGCTGCCACTGGTATTGTTTTCATAGGAGGTAAATATCGGTTAGCAGATACATGTAGATCTGCATCTGGTGATATTATAATCTTATTGTGCAATCTTCTTAGAATTGTCTTGCCTTGGTGTCTGGAAGAAAAAGACAGCTCACATTCAGGAAGGGGAGGGCAGTTTGCATTTTGCTGCTCAGGCAGTCTTGTGATCCAGGAACCCTTGCTTGACAGCACAGAGAAGTCACTGTTCTCCAGCATTTGATACTCTGGACAAAGGTTCAAATATGGTTATTGTCTTAGGCAAAAATCAATAGTACAGCTTTTGCACAAAGTTTTTTCTTCGCTAATAACGGCCATGACTTTCTAGACTATTGAGGAGCTTGTCTGCACAGTAATTTTTCATGAAACTCTCATCCATACAATTATTGAGCATCGGGATGGTGTTTAAACTACACATGTTGGCCAATGACCCCCCTATTGGTCTACTTACTAGAGCTTGTTTCTATAAAACAATATAATACCAGCAATGGAAAAACCATGTACGTATACATACACAGATATGGAAAATGCTAAACAATGGGACAAGGAAAGATAGAACCAAATCAAATGGACCATTAGGATATTTACAAATGAATTTAAGAATTCCTGGCTTAATGGTTTTCCCTGATCTTTATCTGTGTTTCTGTATCTGTTTAATTTAATATTGAACACTGGGGTTGTGGACATATTTGTGTTTTTATAGAGATACTTGAAAGGATAAAGAAAAGGTTGTAAGAAACATCTATTCAAGCACACAGAACAGAGAGGGATTGTTGAGTTCCATTCATGTAACTGTCAATAGATAATTGTGTCCCATGGATCTGAGGTTTATTACACCATTGAGGGGAGCAAAAATCGGTTTTCCTTCTAACTAAAGCTGATCATTGCAATGCAATGCAACCATTTCTTTTAATATAGTTTTATTTTGATAGGTATTAATACCATCCAATGTTGCCACACCACATACTAAAAGAGGATGTGCCAACACAATAAACATTGACACGTCCTGCATGACCTTCTGCTAAAAGAGTGCAACATCTCCTTCCAGACTATCCACCACGTTGTGCAAAGCATTGGGGAAGTATTATAACCCAGGGGAAGATTGGCTTGATCAAGCAATGGTGTGCACAATCATGTTTTCTAGTTGAAAGTCATTTACAATAAGTGGCAAAAAAAATGTGAAGAAAAGTTTTTGTTATTTAAATGGAAACACCTGACTCATACTTGTTTAGATAATATCACTACCTGTGAGCTATACTTCAGCAGCATTTAGATGTAATTCATATCTAAAGTAAAATCTTAAGTTTACATCAAGGGTAATAGTAGACAAAAGCATGTGCAATTGAGCCCCATACACGTCTATCGGTATCAAGATGAGCAGAGACAGTCCAATAGTAGTCTATTAGGTTTGTAAATGGGAGCAATTGATAGTATAGACCAGTGTTTTTCCAACCATGGTTCCTCCAGAGTTTTCTAAGGGTTCCTTAAGCAATGAACAGTTTGGACCTCTCAGGTCAATTTAAGTGACACCAATGATCCCTTTGGCTATCTGTAAGGGTGACATTCTTCCTAGTGGCCAGAAATACAAGAGGAATTCTCCCCATTGACCACCACACCAATATACTGTGAGCTGGAAATATAATAATTATGGCCGGTTGCCCCGAAGACCTGAAAGTTCTTTCAAGGGGAGTGCAACTTAAAATATTGCTTCATTGAAAAAACAGGGTTGTCAAGGTTTTGTACTGGATATCAATGTGGTCCTTTATTTTACCCCCAGGTCCTTTGGCTGTTATTTACGCCTCTGCTTGTTGTAGGGGCCAAGTTCTGAAATACATTGAACTTGTTTTTAAGGCTGACAAGGTCAGCAAAGTGAAGACATGAAATGAGAGAGTTTCCAACAACACCAGATCCTGGCATGTAGGAAAGATTGGTCTCCAAGAAAATCACAAAAACCATCCATGTAATAAAAGCATGGAGAAAAAATATGCAGGAGGAGAAAGTTGGGCGGTTTCAGTCTACTCTTTCACAACCCGAGTGTAATGTGTATGTAGTGACACACAGGAAAAGGTGTCATGTTATGTGATGTCCCAGGGGTTACGTAAGGGTAAGAAAATTTGAATAAACCTTTTATCTGCTGAAAAAAATATTTGCAATTTCTTAGATCTAGAAACCACAAATCTGCTTTTAGAACTGTTGTGTGTTCGGTGCCACAGTCCCCGGAAAGAGCTAAGTAAGATAGACAGTATGCATGCCAGTGGATTAGTGGTTGAGCTTGTTGGAGGTTATCCAGGTGGATTTGTGAATTAGGTCAGAGTTATGAATGAAAAATAAAGTTGATTAAATGCTTATTGGAGGAATCCTGTGCTGGGGCAATTATTGTCCAATCAGCTTTCAAATATACTGAAGGGGTCTACAAAGGTATTTGACTTGGTTTTATAAAGTTGTATCAGAGCAGTAAATGCAGCATGTGTTTACAAAGCATTTGCAAAGCTTTTAGTGAGCATCAGCAGCTTTTTTAAATGGACCCTCAGCTCCAATTTGAGGATATTAAAGCAAGATCTTATTGGTTGGCTGTCACTTTAAACATGCTCCTTGGAAGAGTTTTAGTAATTACAACGTCAAGCTAAAGCAAAGTCAAAAACATTTAGTTCCCATAAATCCCTTCTACTCTTTGTAGTGAGCTGCAAATACTTCATGCCTGTGGCTACAATTTATACTTTTAGAATTTCTTTATTTGTATCCATCCCATAGAGAGCTGAGACTGGAAGTGTAACACTCCCTTCATGATACACAGTGCAAGGAGTAATAGTATAAAGAGTTTTCTTATAGGCAGGAAGCTAACATTGTAGCCTGTCTGGTTTTCACCCAAAAATAGTGAAAACTATCATCGGTCTCTACACACAATATTCCCATCTAGGGTTCCTCTAAAGGTTCCTTGAGCTGTGGCTGATTAAACTTCTATCTGATATTGCCTGCATAGTTCAGAGGTCTAATGTCACTTGGCAAGACCACAAGCATGACCCCAAGCATGACCCCAATGACCTTTTTACTTGTGTATAAGGATTTAATTCAGGTTACCACCAGTTATTGGGTCACGCTGACTATGTAAGAGGCATCTTGGTTCCTCAAGATGTGACCATTAAATTAAGGGTTACTCTTGGATAAAAAGGTCTTTTGGCCATTTTGATTGGCTGGGATGATATGTCTCCTGGACTCCTTTCAGTCCCAGCAGCCACAGGGGAAGTTGGGATGTGCTAGGTATCCCGGATTTCTAAGCTGAGCAGAAGACAGAGATCAGGCAGGTAAGTATATTTTATTGCAGAACATCATTTGTCCATTTCTGCAATAAAAACCTGCCTGATGGTAGAGACTTTATTTATGCTTTAAGTTTTCAACTTTTAAAACCTGCCCCATGCAGGACTTTGTAAATAACTCCAATCCCCTAAAACGTGTCTTCCCAGTGCTCCTTCAATGATCCTTCCTTAGTCACAGCCGGCACTAAAATGCCCAGTTGCTGCTGCTAAACACATCAGTATGACCAGGCTAGTGCAAGGTGATCAACTGCTATACCTGAGAACTGTATCCTGCTCATTAAATATTGTCATCAGCTGTGTGTATAAGGCCTTATAGTGTCTCAGAAAAGTATCTTTAGTATTTTGGTGTGATAATGAAACACGCAATAAAAGTTTGCATGGGAAATTTGGCTAATTTCTGGTGCCAAAACACCCACCGCAAAACAAACGTGTATTTCAAACACTAAGAATGAACATGTCATTGTTTGTTGGGGTAGCTATGACTAGTATGACTTTTGGGCATTGTAATTGAGTATACCCTTGTGGACAATACCTAGCACTTTTAACTTGTTACTGCCAGTTTTTTGGAATCAGTTCATTTTAAGAAGACTGAGGGTAGATTTTAGCTGTGTGTGCACTCTTCAAGTAAAATTAACCACCTGGTCGTTAAACCCGACCTTGGTTCGGGGTAAAAACACTTCCAAAAAGTGTTAAACCCGAACTTTTCTCACGTGGTTAAAAATATAAACAAACGTTATATTGCAATCCGAATGTCATGCATTGTATGACAATCGGATTACAACTGAAACAAAATACTTACCCGGTCCCCGCAGCTCCTGCGGACACGTCTGTCCTCTTCCTTCTCCCGG
>NC_092869.1:37731627-37736920 GCF_032062135.1 Pyxicephalus adspersus
AAAATTTGCTATGGACTCTCATATGGCTGTTAAGCATCATTGTGCATGTTTTTGGGCAGAGAGATACGTTTTTTTGTTAGTGTTTTCTGGGAACTAAATTTTCTGCTTAAAAGATCAATGGGTGCTTTTTAGGGGGATTTCTGTACTGATGTCATTGAATCTTCCAATTTTTTTTTTATTTTCTTTTTGCTAAGTGACACAACATTGCTGTTTCCATGTATGCTGGCCCCATTGGGTAAAGCAGTCATTTTTGTTTTTTGAGGGTTCTTAATTACCACCAATGGAGATGAAGCCTAACAGACAATTTTTTGGCTCAGTTGGTCAACAATAATAATAAAATAAATAAGAACTCATCAACAAATCCACAAACTGTGCTCTGAAATTTGGGACAGGACATTCCGGACTGATGAGTCTCACATTAAAGAGGAAATAAACTGAAAAACACTAAAAACAAAACAAAATTCCACTTACCTTAAATTCCACAGCGCAGTTGTTTGTTCAGTAGGTGTCTTCCATTGGGTCCCGCGTCGTCCCGCCATCTTCTCCTCTCTTCTTCTGGGTTCTTCTTCCTACGTCACCCGATCCAGGAGCGAGATCAGGTGATGTAGGTTGGAAAAAACTTTCCGATCTCACTGCACATGCTCAGGCATGCGCAGAAGGAGCACCCAAGAGCCTCCTAGGATGCATAAGTATCCTGGGAGGCTTTGCGCTCCCATTAATTTTCAATCGCCTAGACGATCGAGAATCAGGTGGCAGGGCTGCACTTTTTTTTTTTTTTTATTAAAAAAAGGGTGTTGCACTTAAAAAACAAACAAACAGAATTTTTACTTTACATAAAAGGGTTTAAGTACGCTTTAATAATACAATGTAATACCAAGTGTTTGTTCATAATGTGTTATGCAATGCATGGTAACTCACTGCGTATGCTTGTTGTGATGCTTTTCTACTCAAGGCAATTTGCACCCCAATACACATTCAGTATATAATACGCACTGGTTGTTGCACTGAACTTCATTTTTTTAGTTATAGAGAACCTATTTTTTGTGTGCTGTTATTGGCCGATGTGAATATAGTTGGCTCATACAAAACTTTATATTGAGGAGTGTTGTGTTGTTGCTGAGTGAATGAGCCACAATTCACCTTAACATAGCAACTGGACATATGTAACTGATTTGGCTGACCTTTAATAGTAAAATTACCACATTTTCTGAAATGTACCTCTGCTCCATGTGAAATGAATAGATAAAATTAGCTAAAAGAAAGTCTGCTGGGGGCTTTGTTTATAAGCAGAGCGATTTCACTGGCATGGTTTCATTTATAAAAAAAGGTGTTACTGTACATATTTAGAAAATACTTTAATTAAAGAATTTAAAGAAGCTCCTAGGCCCCTTTCACATTTGCGGTTGAATATTGCAGCTGTTAGCCTCACTGAGCCGCTACTCTTCAACTAATACTCTATAAACCGCAGAGTTTGACAACAGCTTTGTCGTGTGGTTGAACGAGGTTAAAATTGTGTGGCTCTTCCCCCTAGGTGAGAAAAAGCAACCGTGCCACCAGAGGTGTCTTGTCAACTGCACAGTAATCCACTGCAACTTTCCCCACTGCTCCTTTTTAGGTAAATAAGAGTGCCATTGATCCTGCAGTAGAATGCTGCACTTAGTTGCCATTTAACAGTCACTACACCCATCAAAAATCAATTAACTTCACCTTTCCATTGCCAACAACTTAGTGTGCTATATGGTAAATTGGTGTCCAAACAAATATTTTCTCAGCACTAACAGCAGATCTCTGTCACTTTGCACATGCAAGACAAAGTGTCAGTTCCTGTGGTTCCTGGTCTTGGTATACTTGCCATGCCTGTATTCCTGCATTGCTTTTTCCTTGGGCATATGGGGTATGAGTAGTGTTAGCGGTAATAACATTCCATTGGTCATTGAGACCTTCCAAACCTAATGATTAGCAGCTGGGTCCAAAACTATCACAGGGGAGGTGACCACATGCTCTGCAATAAGTTCAAGGTGGTGTGGTCAACTACAGAGGGACATCAGCAAAAAAGCTGACAAGGTGTGTATATAGGGGTTAGGGTGAGCCATTTGCAATAGTACTTGCTCTGCATGGGCAAGGTGACAGTATTTCTTTAGATGTAACAATATAACTTACCCCAACAAATGATTACTGTGCAATGATACAATAAATGTATAAATTCCATATTTCCATTTCCATGTGTCAATCACTATAGGTTTGAATTACTAAAGAATATAAACAATTCACTTATCAAAGTGAATAATCCCCTTGTCAAGGATATTTTACTCAATTTAGTAAATGAGATGTCATTTTGCTGACTTAACCATCCAATCCTGTTTTTTAGATATCCTTGCATGCGTTTGCATATACTTTGCAAAGTGAATTATCACTACATCCATATCACACCATATCACTAAGCTTAATTAATGATCCCTTTCTCCACCAGGGTTCTTCCAGAGGTTCCTTGGCAAATTGAGCAATGAGCAAATTGCTCCTCTCAGACCAGTTTATCTGACACCAATGGTCTTTTTGGCTATCTGTAAGGGTGACATTCTTCCCACTGGCCATCAATGTAAGAGACATTCTTCCCACTGACCATCACACTAAAATAGTGTGAGATGTGGGTATAGTAATTATAGAAGGGGTTCCCTGAAGACCTGAAATGTATTTCTAGGGTTCCCCCATGTTAAAAAAGTTGGGAAACACTAATCTACCCTAACGGGTTCTGTTTATATAACATAAAAGCCACATGTGTGTGCCAGAATTTAAAGTAAAAATCCTTTTTTGTTACATATGACTAAATCAGATTATGTAACTAGATAATTTGCTTCTCCAAAATATTTGGGCGTTTCGCTGGTACACATAACGACGTATGCCAGGTTTCCAGGAAACTCCACCATACGTTTTATTTTCCATCTTTTTTTTAGGGGATGATTATACTGCTATAGAAAGATGCAGAAAATGACCTGCAATAGATGAAGAAAAATGCCAACATTTCTCAGCCAGTTAGAGCAAGCAGAAGCTTTATCTCCAGATCTGTACCAGAAACAGGCAGAGGGATGCCAGGTGTAGGTTGTGCCAGGGTGTGTCATTCTGGCTCAGATCCCCTGTAAGACCACATTCACACCTCTGCAAAAATGAGCAAACATGCACTAAATATGCTTTTTTTGTGCACCACTTTTCTTAAAAGTATATTGAAGTATCCCAATAACCAAATTGTTGTCAAACTACAGCAATAGAAACACATAAAATATTTTTATGGGTTGTTGTTGGGGGTCAGGCAATGTTTTCCCATGACCTCCACTACTCACTATCAAGTTTTTGGAACTTGGAGAAAGCAAAAAAAGAAGCCACTGTCAGTCATATGGAAGGACCTGACCTCAAGCTGCACTTGAAGGGCTATATGGGTAATGTTCTAAAGAAAATATAGGCAACCATGCACTTATATATTATATTGGGGATAAATAGAGCATGCACAAACACAGCAGAACTGCTTCCATCATTTTGCCATGACAGGTGACCGGCAGGATCATCAAGTATTTTCTTAAGCACTAAGTGTTGCAAAAAGGTACAGAGCCCAGATTATTTGATAAAACAGTTTTATAGCTCATGTTTATTAAAATAAGAAAATTGGTTTGTTGACAATTTAAAGCAGGGGTCAGCAAACTTTTTTGTCTACTAGGCCATTTTAGGGGATCAAGAAGGCACACTAGGCTGGACTGTCTCAAATCCCGCGCTGATGGTTCCGCCCCCCACCGGGACGCTCTTGAAGGGAAATCCCTCTCCCCTGCAATGCATACCGAGAAGAGGGAACGCCCCTGAAAGAAAATCCCTCTCGTCCACAATGCATACGAAGGAGAGAGAATGTCCTCTTACCCCGGCGGGGAAAGTGTTAACGATGACCGCGGTAAATAGGGAAGGAAGGAAGGCATAACAAGGAGTCTCAAGAGCCGCATGCGGCTCCGGAGCCGTGGGTTGCCGACCCCTGCCAGCCAGGATTTGGCCGGATCAGAGAGACATTAGGCTGGAAAGGGCCTACCCTGATATAAAGCATTCCATTGACTTGCAATGCCTATTTATAAACCCACAAAAAATTACCTGGCCTGTTTGTTGCAATGCAGTGCATCACAGTGTACAGATCATTCACATTTATTGTATTTGTGCCTTGCCATGGCATTTCAAATGAAAGGGTAGCACACACAGACCATGCGTTATAGTGCACTGCAATTTCACTTCAACACAAAATCACAAGTGTGAATGGGAACACAGGGAATTGTACCAAATAGAGATGCCTCGGGAAGATACAATTTTTATAACTATTAGCTCTTAGCTCAAAGTTTCTAACATAGGGGAACCCTTGAAATAACTTTCAGGTCTATTGGGTACAGTATATTAGTGCGGTGGTCAATGGAAACAATGTCTCTTACATTGCTGGCCATTGGGAAAACTGTCACCCTAACATATAGCCATAAAGATCATTGGTGTCAGTGCTAACTGATCTGATATGCACAAATTGATCATTGCTCAAAGAACCCTTGAGAACCCCTGGAGGATCCCCAGGGTTCCCTGCCCTAACTGATCAATGGTCTAATGTTCTTTTTCCTTTTGGGATGCGATAAAACAGGACAAAACTTCCTGTAATCATGGATCTTGTTCCCCCCAGGTTCCAGTCATCATGACTGATCCCACCAAGCCACTCTTCCTCTATGGCATTGTATGCCATGTAGAGGGATTACCCACATTGCAGCAATGGGAAGAAGAGAACCTGACACTCCAGCATCATATTTATTCATTTTGTCTGAGATTCATTTTTGCCAGGGTTGGTTGGTTGGGTCAGTATTGGTGTCATTTTTTTTCTGTTATTTTTTAAATTGTAATTAAAAAAAATTCAAATATAACTTAAAATTTTAGGTTATTATGAAATCAGGAAGTAGATGAGCTGCGTACATCTGGTGTTACAGTATAAAACTAATATTAGTATAATAATGGTACAGCAGTTGGTAAGTGATCATTTCCTGTTTATAAATCAACAAGGCTGAATTTCGTGTAGGCGACATTTCCCAGATTCTGCTGTCATCCCATTTCCCCGCATAGTGATAACCCCTCGCCTCTGGCTTGCCTAATTAATATATCACCCTTCATTACCCTCTAATACTTGTGAATTGCAAATGGATTTAAACAGCATCAGAAAATAAAGTATTTCCTGTATTGTGTGTATAAAAACCATATGAAAAAAGTGCTCAAAAGAAGGGTGGAACATTCACTATGC